>NC_139705.1:35745404-36195404 GCF_964188405.1 Protomyctophum parallelum
GATGGGAAGAAACTCCCAAGAACAAGCCCTGTGGTGGGAAACCAGGAGGACTTTCCAGGGTGGACAAGCGTACAATTTAATTTGTATTCAGTTCATCAAACAAAACTTTACTTCATATGTATTGTTCATTGATACAATCTGTGCGGACACAGACAGACAAACAGCATTTGTATATCCAAGTGGGGCATGCATTCACATCTTGATTATTGTTCCGAGTAGACCGGTGCCCAGTCTAGTATAAAAAGTAACTTTTGTTTAATTTAAAAAGTTACACCGTATGCATTTAAATTAACATTTCAAAAAAGTAAATTGCACAAGGCAGTTGCAATAAAAAAAACATTCTGTCTGACGTGGATTAGTTGAGGTCGTTTGTGGTGCGAAGAGACAGAAGGTAAAGAATAGTAAGGAGGTGAATAAAGACACAAAGAGGAGAGCAAGAGGATTTACTCAGAGAGAGAGAGAGAGAGAGAGAGAGGGGGGGGGACGGATGAAAGACGGCCTCCGACGGAGATCAAGTCAGAGCGAGGGAGAGCCCTCAGAACTCAGCAGGGAGAGGTTCATTACCGCGCCCCCCAACCCCCACCCCTTTGCCACGCGCGGCCCCCCCGCTGCTAAGGTAATGACGGCAGAATCCTGGCGGGTGGGTGGGCAAAGTTCATGACCATGGAGCAGCGTACTGTGTAACCTCTCCCGCTGCCGCCGCTGGCCCAGAAACGCAGTCGCGTGGCGGGATGGCGCTCTCCACTGTCTAATCTGGACGGGTGCAGTTATACAGTAATATCTCCAAATCCTATTAGAGAACGACCTCTATTAACGGGGTGGGGGGGAAGGGGGTCTCTCCCTGCATGCTGCACCCTTTGGCTTTCTCTCACATGAAAGAATATCGTTGCTGTCAGGTGGAAACCTTGTATGTCCAAAATCTCTTGTCAATACTTCTCATTGGTTCAATACTTTATGAAACCCACAGTCACACTTAACCACTTTCAACCAGGCGTCCCTATGTATGTCTTTCTTGACGAAAATGTTCAATGGATTAAAAAAAAATTCAGAATATCTTGCAAATGTTGTCATTTCTTCCACTGCTATACGACAAAACATGACAAGAAACAGATTATTGGTTTCTGCCCGACAGCGATGATTAGAGAATTTTATGAGGTTCATGTGGTTGTTTTTCTTTTGTGTGTGTGTGTGTGTGTGTGTGTGTGTGTGTGTGTGTGTGTGTGTGTGTGTGTGTGTGTGTGTGTGTGTGTGTGTAGGCCCGACGTGTGCTGATGCCCATGACCCGTGCGAGCCCAGCAGGTGCCATCCGTCCTCCCAGTGCCAGGTGCTGCCGGAGGGGGGCTACAAATGCGAGTGCCCCATGGGACGGCAGGGAAAGCACTGCGAGAAAGGTAATTAGAGCACTAATGACGCTGTCACCGTAATTTTGCGTGCCGGGGAGGATGAATTGTTGTTGATGCTATACGTCTGGCTGTGGAAAGACCCGAGGCGGCGGCGCAGTGCCGAAACCTCTCCGTAAATCAGTCCCCGGTTCCCGCGGAGTTCACTTAGAGGAGCGCTAGATCTCACTAATCGCCATGGGTCCGTGTATCTTTTTAGTGTACATTAAATCAGTTCTAATCGTCATAGGTCCGTGTATCCTTTTATTGTACAGTAAATCAGTTCCCCACCAGCAGCACGCCTCAATGGGGTTATGGCAAGGTATGGCAGCCGCCGTAGCAAAATGACATTCTAAATTAAAATCATTATAAATGTAAAAGAAACCAAAATCCTTCATTTATGAAAATGTCTCTGTGTTGACCAAGGCATTATAAAAATGAAAAGGGAGCACTGAGCAGTCATTTCTGGATGCATTATTCCCTAAAAAGTTGCCATATTAGCCTTTGCTATAGCCTATAGTTGTTGAAATGTTTACTGGCCATTGATAGTAATGCTGCCAGGTGACCTTGCCATACCTTAGATCTGCTCTGACGGCATTGAGTCGGTGTTTTCAGTTTTCAACTTCCCCCAACTGTCTTCACATTCTCCTCCTCTTGTCTCTGGCTCTGCACCGCCCGTGACATTTACAGCCATCCTGAATCAGAGAAGCAGATCAAACGCAGAAAGAGACACGGGCCTCCACCTCCCACGGGAACCCGCGGCACTGATGATTGGCCCCACCGGGGCCGCATCGACTCGGCTACGCTTGTTAGCGAGTAAGCGCTGGTGGTAGCAGAAGCCACCACCAGCCAGCCAGTCCTCTCGCTCCCTAACTTCCCCTCCCTTCCAGCCCACAGGTGTTGTGTTCAAACGCATTTGCTGCTACTTAGCGCCGCGTGCAACCGCCAGGCCACAGCTGGGGAAAAAAAGACCAGAGCCAGAAGCCTCCTTTGAAGTTTATCATTAGCACTTTTGGCAAGGTTCCCCCACTTTCTCCATTGGCGTTCTTCTGGATGTTTACAGGAATATGCACAGGCTGAAGTGTGAAAATATGTCTGTATTTGAAACGCTATGAAAGAGAATATATTATCACACGCAGGTCTGACGAGGCAGACGCGCAGCAACACCAGCATAAAAAAGGCACTCCCATGGTGTAAAAAAGGGAAAAATACTTAACTGAGTGCATTTACTAAAGTGCTGTACTTAAGTACAATTGTGTGGTACTTTTTTCAATACTTTATACTTCTACTCCACTACATAAGGCAGCAGCAGCCTCCTTCTCCCTTCATAGCCCAGAGTCCCGGTTAGCACAGTGATTAAAATAAATTGGGGTGAACCGAAATCAATGGCGGGCGAGCCAGAGCCTCTCGGCTTGCTCGGGGGGCTATTTTCTCTCTCTCTCTCTCTCTCTCTCTCTCTCCAACCCAACGATGAAATCGATGACATGACTAATCGCATCAGTCCACCCAGCCCGCCATGATTAATGAGGAAGTGAGAGAGACAGCCCAGACAGGGTGGCATGATAAAGACGGTAGCCGTGACGCATATATATGTTGACTCGTGGCTTAGATCCCGAAGGTGAAATAAATTGATCTTAATAATTTATAACGTGTGTTTAGCAGTGTGGCTCGGAGCGTCTGCCTGAATAGAAGACCAAAAGCCTTGGCTAGTGGATATGATGTTTGGCTTCAGTGTTCCTTTCCTTGAGGGAGACCCATGGGTTCCAATCGCAGGTTTCCTGGTGTTGGGTGAATGTAGCGGAGCGGCACTACTGTATATCCATTAGTATGGGTAAATGTGTACAGTCAATGTACTGTGCACTGGATAGATGAGGAATATACAGTCTTGTCAGTGGTATTTAGACAAATGTGTAATCAATATTTTGCAGTGCGGTCTCCATTGAGCCCTTGCTGGTCCAGCATCCTGCTCCATTAGAATATTTACAGCCCAGACCTTTTCTCCTGGGTAGTATTGAACAGCCTACTTTCCTCAGCATCTCTACCAATATAGCCTATATCAGTAACCCCCCTCCCCCTAATTGTATTTGACCGGTAATAGCCGCCCTATATGGTTAAAGTGGATAAACTGATTTTGAAGCTGTAATTCAGCTAATTTAGCTGGAGAACCAAGGACCCCTCTGGGGTCTCTGGACCCCACTTTGAGGACCAGTGGTCTAAATCATTAGAGTTAAGTGATTGGATCCCAGTCCACGGAAAGCTAACCGCAGCCAGACTCCTGGTCTCAAGCGTTGCAGTTATGGTGTATTTTAAATGGTCTATCTATTGAAGGAATGTGTTTGCGTTCTAGCCACTTCCAGGCTCTCTCTCTCTCGGCGGGACGCTGCCTGCATTCCCAGCCGCTCCTCCATTGGTGTGTGTTGCTAGCGTCATTAGCGCTCTTCTGCACAATTGCTAATTAGCTTTTTCATCTCCGTCTGCCTCCCCTACTCTGACTCCACACAGCTAATCCTGGCTAATTACCAATGAAAGCTTTCCGGGCTACAAACGGAGAGAGAGAGAGAGAGAGAGAGAGAGAGAGAGAGAGGGAGAGAGAGAGAGGGGGAGAGGGGGAGAGAGAGACCCTCTTTCTCTCTCTGTTCATGTTCATACAGGCTGATTGTTTGCCACCAATATTCCAGTGAACACCCCCCTGGGTAACATTTCACCCAGGCCAATGACCCCCTCTCGTCAACGTCAATCCGTCACCCATAGTAATGATGGCTTCATGGTGCCTGCCTGTCCTAATCACTGCAGACAGGTGTACACACAGGACATCCACACACCCACACACGGTGTAAAAAGGCTTTATACACAACAAGTGTGTCTCTGTTACACCATACAGGGTGTGTTGGTATCAGGTTGATATAAAGGCTGTGAGATTTCTGCCCAAGGCTCAACGATCCCCATAATAATAATGATGATGATGATGATGATGATGAGGGTAATAATAATAAATAAATTGTTCGAAATGTGTAGACATTTTTAGTTTAGGTTGTGAACTATAATGATGACATGCCCCCCCCCGCCCAAAAGAAAATCATGACGCCAGGTTGAATCCACAGCACTCTTCTTCCAAACTTCTTTGTATATGGTCTGCAATATCACGCTGACACAAAGGTCTTTGAGATTCCTATATCCAATTTTGTGTGGAGCGAGCGTCTTAATCCAGAGGCTGCATCGTTGCGGAGCCATCCATTTTTCAGAACGCATCCGCTGACAGCAGGCCCCTCCAGTCCAAGGTGTATCCGCCATCCGTGAATTCCAATCCTGTCAGCGGGCGGTGAACAAGGCGACCCAGGGGTGAACGTGCTGTCTTTTTGTTTTCCAGTGGTTGAGAAGAAAGGCGCCTACCTGCCACTGTTCAACGGAGACTCCTACCTGGAGCTGAAGGGACTGCACCTCTACGGTCACGACTTGCAGTGAGTTCATACCTCATTGTTATTCTGGTGTTGTTCTTCCTTTTACTCCTTGTTGGGTTTTTTTCTGTATCGCTACCTTGCTGTATCTTGCTGTATCTACTTCTCTTACTCGTCTGTCTGTCTGTCTGTCTGTCTGTCTGTCTGTCTGTCTGTCTGTCTGTCTGTCTGTCTGTCTGTCTGTCTGTCTGTCTGTCTGTCTGTCTGTCTGTCTGTTATGTCTGCTATTTTAAGATGTTAAGGGCTTAAGTGGTTAATTCATAATGTAAATGGAAAATTGTGCATTTATTATACTCTGTTACTGTCCACCACTGCACACAACAAGCGCACCGTGTCTTGCATGGCAAGTGCATGTGCAGCGCCTAGCATTATGCACTTTTCATTGGGGCTCGTTCCACACCCGAAGCAGAGCAGCCCTGTAGGGCGCCTGAGCTGAATTCACAATGAGGATGTGGTATAAGATCAGTCATACTCAACACTTTTCATTTCAAGGATCTGCATTTGACGTGCATTATAAGGCCACAGACCCCCCCCCCCCCCCCCCATTTGATATGATTTTTTTAAATCTCTGGGGGCCCTAATGTACAACTCATTGCAAAGTCTTCAGTCTTAATTAAACCCAGAGACTGTACCGGTAAAGGTCCACTTGGTTCCATGTGTACACTATCAGAGTTACAGACCATTTAGTGGGTAACTGGACGATGATACCACTTCTTGGATGATGTCCAAATTGCCTGTGTAGCCCTACACGAACGAACGAAGTGGGTATGCTGGGGACCCCCCAGAACCCCCTCATGGAGGTTGAATGGTTTAGCTGGGGACCCCCCAGAACCCCCTCATGGAGGTTGAATGGTTTTGCTGGGGACCCCCCAGAACCCCCTCATGGAGGTTGAATGGTTTAGCTGGGGACCCCCCCAGAACCCCCTCAAGGAGGTTGAATGGTTTAGCTGGGGACCCACCCATGCAGAACCCCCTCAAGGAGGTTGAATGGTTTAGCTGGGGACCCCCCCAGAACCCCCTCAAGGAGGTTGAATGGTTTAGCTGGGGACCCCCCCAGAACCCCCTCAAGGAGGTTGAATGGTTTAACTGGGGACCCCCCCAGAACCCCCTCAAGGAGGTTGAATGGTTTAGCTGGGGACCCCCCCAGAACCCCCTCAAGGAGGTTGAATGGTTTAGCTGGGGACCCCCCCAGAACCCCCTCAAGGAGGTTGAATGGTTTAGCTGGGGACCCCCACAGAACCCCCTCAAGGAGGTTGAATGGTTTAGCTGGGGACCCCCCCAGAACCCCCTCAAGGAGGTTGAATGGTTTAGCTGGGGACCCCCCCAGAACCCCCTCAAGGAGGTTGAATGGTTTAGCTGGGGACCCCCACAGAACCCCCTCAAGGAGGTTGAATGGTTTAGCTGGGGACCCCCACAGAACCCCCTCAAGGAGGTTGAATGGTTTAGCTGGGGACCCCCCAGAACCCCCTCAAGGAGGTTGAATGGTTTAGCTGGGGACCCCCCAGAACCCCCTCAAGGAGGTTGAATGGTTTAGCTGGGGACCCCCAGAACCCCCTCAAGGAGGTTGAATGGTTTAGCTGGGGACCCCCCAGAACCCCCTCAAGGAGGTTACGTGGTGGAACACATGTTTAGAACCACTGCCACAGCTAAAGTGCTCCATAACGTGAACGTTGCATGACGTCCAGTGGGGTGACGACCAGTGAGGACAAAGCGTAACCTCTGTTATTTGGGTTCGGCAGAACAAAGTTGAGCATGACGGTGGTCCTGATGGCCAACGACTCCAACGGCATGATCTTCTACAACGGCCAGAAGACCGACGGCAAGGGAGACTTCATCTCACTGGCCCTGACCGACGGCCTGCTGGAGTTCCGCTACGACCTGGGCAAAGGCCCCGCCGTCATCAGGTACAGCAGAGCAACCACGCCCGCACGCACATACTGTACTTGTGAGGGTCAAACGTACAGTAGAATTTTGAGACATTGTTTTATGGTTACAAACCATAAAATAACAGATCGGCTACTTTCTGTTTTAGGGTTTAGGTTACATAAAAAAATAATTGATAAAAAAATAACTTCCTCACAATAATAGCAACACAAACGTGTGTGTGTGTGTGTGTGTGTGTGTGTGTGTGTGTGTGTGTGTCTGTGTCTGTGTCTGTGTGTGTGTGTGTGTGTGTGTGTGTGTGTGTGTGTGTGTGTGCGTCCGTCCGTCCTGCAGGAGTAAGGAGAAGATCAAGATGAACGTGTGGAACACCATCAACCTGGAGCGCTCCAGCCGTAAAGGAGAGGTCATGGTCAACCTGAAGGACCCGGTCCGCGGAGAGTCACCGGTGAGACATCCAGCGGAGGCTTCATTCATACTCCAGTGTTAGGTGATGAGGTCACCTCATCACCTAACACTGGATTGGAGTATGAATAGGACTTTGTCCCCCCCCTCCCTGAACCCCCCCTCCTCCCCCAGCATCTCCAACCCCCCACCTTTTACTCACACAGCATGCAAGGCCGTCGCCGCGCCTCCACTTATAGGCTTATTGATTTATGTTATGCTTCGTTGTTGTGGCGGTGTCGCACATCAAAAGATGTTGTACGTGATTGCTGGTGCACAAGGCATGTAGGAATGGACCATTCCAAGTAGGAATGGCCACACCAAGCACGGTAACTAAAATAAGTGAAAGATAAGTGAGCATCCACACTGAACGATAATGTTCCGTATAAACAGTGGCACCAAACATTGTGTAGTCCAGCTGTGTCAGAGCCAAGAGAGAGAGAGAGAGAGCTCTCCGTGGTGCTGAAAGGCACATGCAATACCATATCATATTTGGTCGGGTATAGTCGGGTAGAAAGTCTTTATCTCCATAATTAACTTTTTGAGTTTTTTCGTAAACTAATGGCCTACTTGATCATACTACTGCAGAATCACACAAAAGTATCAAATGTAGCAGATATACAAGCTCGAAACATGGCGTGATGCCACGCGTTTAGATACTGATACATTTGCTGTTTTTTTATTTGAATCCTGAAAGTTTTGGACATATGAGGTTTCCCCCTGACTCAGGCTTTACTACCAGACACTATACCTGAGAGAATTCCAGCTAGTCTACCATCTAACGTTAGCTATTCATAATCATCCCCGCTAATAACAAACCTTTCCGAGGGTGAGTGAGACCGGTTGTCCTTCGGATGGATTTCGATTGGCTGTCCATGTTTCTATTGTTAAAAACAAATTGCTCTTAACCTGATCCAAAACATATTGTTAAACACCATTGTTGTCGTTGCGGTTGTGGCGTGGACTGTGCCATCCACTTCAATTAGAAGTGTTTGTATTTTTCATTATTTATCGTTGTAGTTATTGTGCTTGGCACTTGAGTAAAGTGCTGCATACAGTGTGTAGTGTTATTAGCTGGTTCTATGTGCATGCTGTATGAACACTCCCTCTGGCACCACGTACGGGTGCTTCAGCTCAACTCCTTGGGGTCCAATTGAATTTTTGCCCCCACCTCTTTTGTTGAAGACATCCAAACCCCTTCCAGCACTGTTGTGCTAACTGCTTTCTCTTCTCTTCTCTTCTCTTCTCTTCTCTTCTCTTCTCTTCTCTTCTCTTCTCTTCTCTTCTCTTCTCTTCTCTTCTCTTCTCTTCTCTCCTCTTCTCTTCTCTTCTCTTCTCTCCTCTCCTCTCCTCTCCTCTCCTCTCCTCTCCTCTTCTGGAGAATAACCCCCTTATCTTGTGATTCCTGTAAGGCGAGAGGGAGAACTTTACAATGCATAGAAAGCCGTCTTCACAAGCTGTATATATATAGTACAGTATATCCACATCCCCCAACCATTGAGTTTGCTGTCAAGCAGCAGATAAAACTTTCGTGTAGCCTTGAGAAAGCAACCCAGCTTTTTTACAGTAAAGGGTACAGTCGATGTGATAGACTGGGGTATATCTCTGGAGGGGCCGTCAGTGGGGGCCGGAGGGCTTACTGGAGCCCATATTGATATGTAATAATTAATTGATTTAATTATTATTAATTAGCCACTAATTAACTATTAATTAGACCACTATCTGAAAAGATGTTGTGCTGAGGGCCCCACATTAGAGAAGATTTGTGTTTTTAGCTGGGGACCCCGTGGAACCTCCTCAAGGGCCCCTGGGGGTCCCCGCACCACACTTTGAGAACCACTGGTCTAGACCAATAAAGCAGGTACGCGGCTCTGAGCGGAGGCGATCCAATCATCGGATAAGACGATTGGATCAGAGTCAGAGTCGTCCAATTATATTAAACAGTGTAATTTGTGATTATGAACACAACGCTCTGTCAACTCCCTCTGTCTCCCTCAGAGACACGCTCCTCTCCGTTTCTATTCTCCTCCTTCCTCTCGCCTTTCCCCTTAGCCTCCACCCTCTCTCCCTCCACCATCCCTCCGTTTGGTAATTGTGTTTCACTCCAGTGACGGAAGCAGAAAATCTTATTAAAAGAAGAGAAGCTGTGGAGAGAGAGAGTGAGAGAGAGAGAGAGAGAGATAGGGAGAGAGAGGGAGAGAGATGGGGGGGGGTTGTGCAGGGGATGAGCTCAATGCAGAGGCCCCCCTCATCCCTGCATCGCTCCCAGCCAACTCTCTCCTACTCTCTACATTTCAGAATTAGGGAGGGTGTTGTGCATCACTTTGGAGCGGTGTTTCTCAAATGAGTTACCTACCCCTATGGGTATGAGGAGGCACTGCAGGGGGGTGCTTGAGACAGAGTGGGTAATGGAAGAATTTATTTTATTGTTATGTTTAATTAATATAAAACATTGATACATTTTCGAGTGAGCCTGCCGAGCTATGAAGTGTTCAACCGAATGTAATCCAAAACTACACTAGCGTAATTGTTATCAACAGAAAGCAATACTTATTTGCTTGATGTGATTTTATCTCACAGTTTTCTAAGCAAAATATGTTAGTCAGGTAAAGGGGGGTGGAAGGGGGGGGGGGGGGGTACTGAACCAAAATAAGTTTTGAGAACCACTGCTTTAGAGCGGTCCAATGACGGTCCATACTAGCATGGCCTGTCGGGAGGTGATGTAGTCGCATGCCGGACATCACATCCCTTAGTTGCATGGCTTCTGGTAGAAAGAGTACAGAGTACATGCAGTTCTCTTCTTTAGACTTTTATCTTTATCTCTAGCACGTTTTGTTTTCGCGAGTGACAGCCTAAAGTACTGTACACGTCTGAATGCATAGGTTCTTTGCTTTGCCTATCTTGCTCTTATGTGTCTCTGCAACACCACAGGCCTGCCTTTCCCTATGCGTAATTATCTTACAGATGAGGTGCGTGCGTGCGTGCGTGTGTGCGTGCGTATGCTCGCGCATGTGTGACTGTGTGAACGAATATTGAAAATAGGCAATCTATAAGCTCATAATGTGTCATTATGAAATGCATTTTAAGACTTGTAGATCTGCTATCTTCGGTATTTGCTATTACCATTTTTGAAAAATCATGTCTATAATGGCATGCCCAACATAGGGATGCCAGGTCCTGTCTGATGCCAGTCTGTGTGCGTGCACACATACATGCATGCATGCATGGATCTATCTTACAGTTTGTGTGTGACTGTATGTATATGTTTGTTTTTAATGGGTTTCTGCACTCGCCGCTTGCCACAGACAACGTTACTAGTCTTCTAAATAACATCTCTTCCTCCCTGTGTTTTCTTCTTTTACCTCTCTATGATCTGCTGTCTGGAAATAAGAAATCACGCAAGGTAATAAAGCAAGCCGCTGTCACTCTTGAGACACATTTCATCTCTGTGAGCCGCTTCCTTCTCTGCCGCCCGCCCGTCCGCCCGCCCGCCTCCCCCTCCCCCACGCCATCCACACCATCCACTGAAAAAAGCGACTCCTGCCCGAGCCACACGGACCTCCTCGAGTGTGCCTTCGGTTCTGGAGAACAGCTTCTTTTTCTTTTTTGTGCCATTTTTCATTACCGCCTGTAGACGCAAACACTGCGAAAGTAGAGAACGTCTGTTGAAAAACAAAAGAACGCGGGTTGGCTTTCACCTCCGGTGCATCTGCTGTGGGGGCGTATGGGAGGGGGGGGGGGGAGAAAAATAGAGAGATGGAGAGAAGTAGTCGAGAGATATAGAGAGAGAAAGAAAGTCATCCTGGCTCTTATTGTTTCTTGCAACAAAGAGACGTCTTCATTAGCAGGCTGTGGGCGGGGGTGGAGGGGGTCTCAAAGCAGCGACGCTTGCTTGGTTGTCGAGAGTGAGGCAGGGAAAGAAGGCAGGAGAACGACGAGGTGCCAAGCCAAGCCGGGCTGTTTTTTTTATCATCTGCTCTGTCGCTGTATTCTTTTATAGGAAGAGAAAAACAAAAACCTTTCCATAATATCATAAAGTGTCACTTATCACTCACACGGCAGATAACAACATAAACAAACACAATCACCATCTACCACACAACAACCCCCACCACCATCACCATGAAACAACTGGCCTCCGGAGCCATACAGGGACTCGCAAAACTTTCACCCACTCCGAGAACATGGGGAACATAACGCACCATTTCATTGCATGGCAGTTTGACGTAGAAAACCCTAGCCTTGGGCTCAGACTGTCAGAGATTTATTTGATAGATTCTGACATTTGTGCATCTCTGAGACTTCCCCAAATAGTGTTTGGAATTCCGTGTTCCATGCCCGTTCCAGGGCCATACTTCTCCAAAAAGCTGACCATACAAACTTTGTCTTCCGGACTTTATTTTCTATAACCACTTATAAAAGTGGTTAAAAGGTTTGGCTGTATATATATGGATGTCATCAAAAAAGTCACATAATGGCTGATATGCATCCAAGAGGCTCTTAATCCTCCCTGTGTCTGACATGGAAGCTGCTCAAGGTGCAGTCACGCCCCCAGGTTTTTAGCCAAGCACCGCTGCCTTCCGCACTCCAAATCCCATCCTAAATAAATGCCAGCCACCGTAGCCACGTGGCTGGCATTTAGCATCCATGCTCAAAAGCGTGTTTGCTAGGCCCTTCCATCATTTTTCCAGCAATTAACTCCATGCTCCGCCTCTGGCAGTCAATGGCCTACATAAAATAAAGATAATTAATTCCTACTGTAGTTCTGAAGTCGGCTGGCTCCTTCCTGTGCGAGAAGGAAGCTACTACCTCTGCAGACGTGACGCCCGAGAGACCCTCCGGTTTTCGGAGGAGAGACCCGTTATTTTACGGTCTTCCGCAGAGCAAATTAATCGCAATTAACGTCTCTTCCTCCACACTCAACTGTTTGAAAGGTCGGCGCTATAATCAGCCCTTCATTAGAGATGGAATGTAAAGTAGAAGCGTTTTGTATCTCAACTCCGGCACGCTCCCGGCTCCCCTTTGTACTTCCTTTATGTTACGCACAGATAGAGGATAATTGAGTGCCTTCTCTTTGCGAGACATAGAAATCAATTATGTGTTTTTGTAATACATCAAGTGTATTGACGTGGGTGAGGAGGCAGTGCAGTTAAGTTGTCTGCCAGCCACAATGTGGATAAATCCTTTTGTTATGGGCGAGCCAGCTCTGACTGTGACATCTCTTATTAATCTAATTCTTTGTGCCTCGACTCAAGGGATACTCAACCGAGTACTCCTGACTCCCCAGTGGGAGGCCGTAAATACTCACACAGCTCTGGATTTTCACAGTTTATAGCGTTTATTTGCGGCGAGGAGAATTAGGATCACAGCACATTGGTTCAGGTCTTCGTGGTGGCGGTGGGATTGCTCTCCCGCATTGCGTTCAGGTTTTGCCTTAAACCACTTGAACCCCAGCATCCGTATTATGGGGGAAACATTAGCCAGAAATAGCATCTACAAGCTCACAACACATCACAACATGACGACGTGAGCTTGTGGATTGGCTATTTTGGGGGCGAAGAAATTTGGTGTAGAGAAAGAAAAGTGGTCCTCTCCACATACAGTTGCAACTCACAGGTCCGTTCTACTAGGGATAAAGGAATAAAGTGGTTAAAAGTCTTTTGTGTCTTGTCTCACCAGAACCAGCACACGTCTCTCAATCTGAAGGAGTCTCTCTATGTCGGCGGAGCTCCCGATTTCAGCCGGCTAGCGAGGGCCGCCGCTCTCAAGGATGGATTCAAAGGCACCATTCAAAAGGTGAAGGTTTACTATTACTACACACTGTTAACACTCCATTGTGTACTCACACACACACTGTCTCATTCACTGGTAAATACAATATATGTTGGGAACGGGGACAACATGGTACACAGACATTCATCAGGTTGTTACCCAGATAAGATCTGTGTACTGAAACATTGTTTCTGTTCCCAATAAATATATTTATAATGGTGTGGCACTATAAGAGGGTCAGTGGGTCTAATATCACAAACCACTGGACCAATAATCGCCATATTTGTTGTGCACACTGGCAGCACCATTTTTTGGGGGGGCAAAAGTTGTTCCTATGTGGATCCCAAGATCCACATGAATCACGTTTTTAATTGAATTGAAGAAGACAGTGTGCAAGAGTCCTGTTTCCTACAATCGTCGGCCCATGTTCTCCTCTGACACACAGGTGTGCAAATGTTCTGCTATTTTATCCTTTACATATTATTATGCATGCCATTTTAGCATGTATAAAATGTAAATATATTCAATGTAATGTAGGCGGAAACACATAGTGTAGTAGTCATAGTTATTCAGTTTGATGACCATATGTTAGCCAGGTTAGTGAAGTACAAATCATTGCTATCAGGCAGAAACCACATCTCCAAATGAATGCTGTACTTTGTCATACTACAGACAGTGGACATTTCGTCCACTGTCTTGTTCTGTGGACCTGCTCTAGAACAGACTGCATTTTTCCTTGCAGGCTTAGAGTGTGGGGGGGGACAGTGGCTAATAATAGAACACACAGAGTTTTTTGATGTCCTTCCATTCTGCTATTCTCAGATCTTTCCCTGACAGACTTCCAGTTCTTTTTCTCAGCTTTCTTCAGCAAAGGGCCTATCTTTTAGACGCCAGAAATAACCCACTGCAACAAAGACAGGATGTTACTGTGAGGACAGACTTGTCATTAGCGGTTCTCATGGCACACAAACTTTACTTGGTGACAGTTCCAAGTGGCTGAATCAAAGCCCTAAATGTCTCTCGCTCGCACCCGTCTGAGGGGGATATAATTGTAAAGAAGTTGATATGAATTCTTGCCCTTGATGTCCCAAACGTGTGTGTGTGTGTGTGTGTTATGGGTGTGTAATTTCCGACCGTACTTTACTGTATGTTCAAAGAGGGGACTGTGCATTTATATGTAAAACATGTTTCCGCTGAATCCATACAGCTCCACTGTGATGTATCACTTTTACACTGATCTCTGTCCTAAGGGTGTCTTCTGTGTAGTGGCATTATTATAATAGTGGGGGAATCGAGGGAAAACCCAAGGGGCCTACCACGTGATGGCTTCCATTGGGAAAGAGAAAGAAAAGAATGTAGCCTAGCTTGCTTTTTTGTTAGTTTAACGTACAAACGGGTCTATTTGGTTCCATTTGTGAACTCTCTGAGATGAATTAACACTGGGCTTCACGGTGGTGACTCAAACAAAGCTTGTGTGTTCTTATATTTGCTTTGGGGTTGTAAACTTGTGTGGTATGACGTAAGATAAGATCAATATGATAGGATGGGGAAATCAGTCTTCACAGCGAGCCAGTAACATAAATATCGAGCTTTGATAGTGCCACAGGGGCATTTAGCATCAAGGCACGCAAACAGCTAAATCTTTTGTGTCCATTTTACCCTTGACATGTAGAGGTATTCTGTGTTCAAACCTATGAGATCTAACCAGTTGGTTATCAATGTGTCCGTACACAGACATGTGTTTTTGTCATATTGTGCGAAGTAAACAAAGCACTGATAAGACCCAGTTATTGAAATTCCACAGAATTGCCTGTATGCACTATGCAGCCAGTATACAGTGGCTTTTTTTCTTTTCATTTTTTTAAGATATATTGTTGGGCTTTTTCTGCCTTTATTTGATAGTGACAAAGTAAGGAAATGGGGGGAGAGAGATGGGGAGTGACACGCAGCAAAGGTCGTCAGGATCGGGAGTCGAACCATGTTAGGGTGTCAACTGTAGATTTAATTAGCAGCCTAGGTGCCCAGACCGCCCAAGCCTTGGTGATGATGACTCCTGGATGTATAATTAAGCAATAATACACGAGAGGGTGTGGTTTAACGTGATTATTGCCACGACAGTGATGCGGTCAGGAACGAAACGTAGTTGAGGTGTGGAGTGGTGCTCGTTTGAACCACGGCTAGAAGGCTGTTTCAACCAATCAGATTGCTTCCTCGAAACGACCTGTTGTATAATCCGTCTCATGGTTTACCCTTGCTGTGTGTTTATCTCAGATCACCCTCATGGGCACGCCCATCCTCAGGCAGGAGAACGCGCAGCACGCCAGCAACGTGGCCATGTTCCCGGGCCACCCCTGCTCCCAGGAGCCCTGCCACAACGGGGGCCGCTGCAACCCCCAGCTGGACACCTACGAGTGCATCTGCCTCAACGGCTTCTCGGGGGGACACTGTCAGAACGGTACGCATGCATACCAAGGTTATTACAGTTAACCAAAACTGACCAAATAACCACAACTAAAATTTAAGAAAAAAAAAACATTTTCGTTAACTGAACTAAATAAAAACTAAAAAAAGAAAAAGAAAAAAAAGGATAACTGAAACTGTATTGTGTACAAAACTAACTAAAACTAACTGAAATTATAGACAAAATTACCTTAGTTTTAAGGGTTTTCTCACATCAATAAAGCTCCTTTGAATGGAATTGATAAGTCCTGGAAAAGACGCGATGTGATTGGCCAGTATAGTCACTAGAGCAGCATGGCGTCCACACTTCAGACGCGATAGAGGTCGCTCCAATGAACTGCATCTAGGTTTATATATCTATGGTTTGAGCCATCTGCAGGGTAAATGCAGGAAGTCATTTCCCCTCCGTCAGGGACCAGTAGAGATGACATTTTCATCAAGTTGAGCATTGACAGCCCACCATAAAACAATACAACTCCAACAGTACATTGCACAACTACACCACCTAAGTACAGGACTCTCATTAGTGCCGCACATGTGGCAGCACACGTTTCCAGTGTACGGTCAAGTGAACTCAGTTTTATTTGTATAGCACGATTAGTTTGCATTTGGAAAGTTATGGAGGTCATTGAAATTAAAATGTTTGAGAATTAGTGGTTTCAAGGCAGTGAGATAAAGTGAGATAAGGTCTGACATGTATTCAGGAGCTAAGCCATTAAGAGCTTTGTAAACATGAAGTACTTTGAATTCAATTATGTATTGTACAGGGAGCCAATTAAGTGATTTGAGTGTGGGAGTAATGTGTTCACCGGCTGCAGCATTTCTCACAGTCAGACCGAGACAAGAGAAGAGGCATCTTCATTTTGGAGACGTTTGTAGTACAAGAACAGCGGTTCCCAAACATTTTTATGTCAAGGACCCCAAAATGTATTTGTATTTGGCCGCAGACCCCCCAACTGACAGTGTTTTGTCCCAGGGACTCCCATACAAGATAGATAGATGGATGGATAGATAGATAGATAGATAGATAGATAGATAGATAGATAGATAGATAGATAGATAGATAGATAGATAGATAGATTCAAACCCAGGCTCCCCCAGAGTTAGCGTCAAAGTGTCCTTGAGCAAGACACTGAACCCCTAATTGCTCCCGATGTGCAGGTTGGTGCCTTGAATGGTTTCCCCAATTCCCCCGGCATCAGTGTGTGAATGTAATGTACAATCTCTGTAAAGCGCCTTGGATAAAGGCGCTATATAAATGCACCATTCACCATATAGATAGATAGATAGATATTTTATTTGTGCAATGTGTTTATCAGGTTCACTAGTCATTATACAAATCACAGTCATTCATCTGGGTGTTGTTGTGTGAAAGGATGCACGGCGGTAATTTGGTTGCATTCAAAGAACAGCTGTGAACAGCTGTGAAAAGGGCAATACTTCACTCCTACAATAAGCACAGTCTTTTATTGTCTTGTCTGCACCAAAATTCATCGCATGCTCTCAAAACCCTGCTCCCGGATATTTGTTTCTGGGCATATTATATTTGGGGAAGATAAAAATAAATAATGAGGTTCAGTACTTGTTATTATTACGGCTCTGCTCTGCAGGAGTCTAGTCGTCAATAAGAGGGCTTGTCTGTGTGTCCAGAGGATTTAATCTTGCTCATGAAGGTTAATCGGCAAAAACAGTGAAAAATACATATAGAAAATACATTAGATCTGCTTTTTTAATTTTTTATAATAATGATTAATGATAATCGAGGCAAACGTTTGATATCATCGTTGTATTGATTGGACGTCATATTGCCCAGCCCTATCCAAAGCTACTGTAATCAAACTGCTGGACCAGTTGGCCACAGAAGGACCTACACACATTTTTATACTCATGATGTTAGTTGTTACTCAGTATAGTGTGCGCGTGCGTGTGTGCGTGCATGCGCGTGCTTGTGTGTGCGTGTGCGTGTGGTGTCTATAGGCTATACAGTGTATTGTATACAGTACACCCATTTCAGATTAAACCAGTGCTCATGAAAGCAATGCCTCAACAAACGACTCAATGGAATATTGATGTAGTGCTTCTTTTTCTGGAGTTACACTGCTCTTTCATCATCCGCATGTCACAGCTAGACGTGCTCACTCACTCCCCAGCTCCCCCAGTGCTCGCTCTCTCTCTCTCTCTCTCTCTCTCTCTCTCTCTCTCTCTCTCTCTCTCTCTCTCTCTCACACACACACACACTATTGACCTTCGCGTGCGACAGGCCAAGTCTTTTACGTTAATTAAAACTGCAAACGCATGAAACACTCGCCCACGTTTACCATCCCCTTGCCTTTAGCCCTAATGACGAAGGCGTGTTCTTCATCGATCGCAATGATCTAATCCTTTGAACGTCCGTCCCACCCCTCCCCTCCTTCCCCCTCCTCCCCTCCACAGCCATCTACGAGAAGTCGGCCGACGGAGAGACGGAGGCCATTGCCTTTGACGGTCACACGTTCATCGAGTACCACAACGCCGTCACCAGGAGGTAAGAGCAGTGATGGAAGGAGAACTTAAAGACCACAATGTAGACATTTTACTTGAGTAAAAGTACCAAAGTATTTTAGAAAGGTAAAACTATTCATTATGCAGAATGTCGCTTTATGAAACTTTTTTTTTATCTCCAATGGTTTAGCAAATTTGTCAATATCTATTTGAAAATATCACATCTACAGTACAAGATCAAAATGTATCGACCATGCAACACGCTTCTGGCATTTGATGTAAAAGTGTAAAAGAGAGCTTAATTGGTTCAATCAATGTTTCGCAATAATGATCTACAAATTAACAATAAAGAAAGCTGTCAAATAATACATCCCTCTCAGAGGGAAAATACTCACTATGTCAGGTGGAAACCTCATAATTATGTCCAAAACGTACACAAGCTCTGAGCTGAGCTTCGAGCTTATGGATCTGCTGCTTTTGATGCTTAGAGTTAGAATATTGAGTTAAGAGGTTTCTGCCCAACAGTGATATATAATGAGTAAATGTACTGGGTTACTTCCCAGCGCTGTGGTTAGGGAGAGTAGCATATCCGCCAGCGTGGTCGTAATAGTTATTAGCTAAATGACTGCCGTCGATCCATCTCTTCCTCCCAGTCGAGCCGCGAGGTGACATTGTTGATTAAAATCACAAGTGCCAGGGCTTCGGGGTGAGCACTAAGTGCTGGATTAATAAATCCATCCTTTTCTCGGCATGTTGCTATCTAAGCATCAGCGCATCACACGCCGTCACTTGCGAGAACAAGCGTGCGTGCATAGTAATGCTGGAAACGGTGATATACTGTAGTTTAGAGGTGACATTGACGACGTTTTTATGTGGAGCAGAGATTCCCAAACGCGTGGGCCGAGGGAGGGAGGCCCACTGGTGGGCCCCGAGGATATTGCAAGTGGGGCTCCCAAATAATTGACCAAATGCTACGATTTTATTGATCATATATAAGGGTCTAGGCTCTGTTTTCATTGTGATACAGATAAATAGAGACTAAATTATACTATGTGTTCCACTGATCCAATCCGGAAAACAATGTGTTGGTTGGTCATTAATGAACATGTTCTGAGAGCACTTGTCCCGTGTGAAGCGGTCGGATAGGTGGGCTGCAGACACCTTAAGGCCCATTCATACTCCAGTTTATAGGTGATGAGGTGACCACCTTTTTGGTGGTCACCTTATCACCAAAAACTGTATGATTAGGTCTTAATGACGGTGCAAACGTGCATGAGTGCTGCCTTGTAGACATTGCTCAGGGAAATAAGAAATTATGCAACAGTGGTAGTGTGATGCATCTATCTACTGGCTGAATGTTGTGTTGTGGGTTCCCAAACAATGGGTCGGGACCCACGTTTGGGTCAAGGACCCATTGTTATGGGTAGACATCCCTTTTTTATGTTTCCTATCATTTTGTAATTATAGTTTATTCAGAAGATTACAAAATAACAATAATAAGATAATAAATCTCAAGCTCACAAAACGTTGCACCGTGACACATTGTGAGCTTGTGGAGCAGCTATTTATTACTGTTAAATACGGTTAATTCATACTGTATACTTTGTTTGGGTTCCACCAAATGTATCTATTTGGTATGGCGCTAAAAGAATCCTTTTAGCGGTTCAAAAGAAACCTTTTAGCGCCATACCAAAAAGATGCATTTGGTGGATACGTTTGGGAGACACTGATGTACAGCAACTTTTTAATCTAATTGTGGATGTAGAGTGCTGACTGCTGACTGCTAATGAGGCATCTTTCCCTCATTCCCATCTATATATACAGTACAGTTATGGGGGCTGGCATGCCATGCCTGCAGGTTGGCATAAGAACAAAATGATTATGTGATGATGCTGAAAAGACATCAAACATACACTTCTATATAGCTGCATGCCTCGCAGCGTTTCACACAAACACTCTGGGTGTGAAACCGGGGCCACGGTGTGTACATGTACATGCACAACGCGCACATTTAGTACACTCACTCATGTTACGGACACTGTGTACATAATGTACAGTACACACAAACAACTGTTTGTTCAGCTTCTAGTCCATCCGTCTGTATTTCTGTATCTTTCATTTCCAAGCTTTCAATATGCTTGTCTTTTTTAGCCTGAGAAAGTATTTATTCGCCAGTTAATTGGCATACAGTATGACGATTGTGATTAATGATGTCATTGTGTTTTGGGCAATGTACACTAGCTGGAGCATGTGAATCAAAATTACATTTCCGCCTGTAATCTATAATACTCACAACACGTGATTGCGATGTGATGCGTTCTGAATTTACAGTTTTTGCCATTTCTGCTATTTTCTTTAAAAACCTTGTATGAACATTTCTCCAAGACTCCAACACATTCATGTAGTACTGTACATGTACTGTACACAGAGGAATGTCTGTCTGTCTGTCTGTCTGTCTGTCTGTCTGTCTGTCTGTCTGTCTGTCTGTCTGTCCTGTGTAACCGTCCCTACTGCCCGTGTCACTGTCTTTGTCTCGTCTCACGTGTCCCCACTGTCTCTCCTTTCCACCCAAGCCAACTGACCAATGAGATTCCAGAGTAAGTAGATTTCCACCCCTGGGTGTTTTTCCCCACTGGCTTTGGATGAAAGCCTAACTAACAACAACGTCAACTCCCACCCAAAACAAAATATATATCATTTTTTGATAGTTAACCCAGTTAACGAGATTACATTATTATTTTTTTTCCCTCCACATTTTCATAACTCCATCTGCGTCCGCCCAGAGACATCTGCCATCCGTACCATTAAAAAAAAATGTTAAGATTTTATATTCCAGCGCTGTACCCCATCATTTAATTTGACAGGCTTTATTCATTTTCGGACGTCAACGGTGTCATTTGAAGCTCCATTGTCTAACATAAAAGCGGAAGCATGTCTGTCTGAATGCATGATAAGCATTGTGTTCAAACCCCCGAGAAAATGGATTGTTCCGAGAAAGGCGCGATAATTTATGCATGGTTGTAACTCTTCCCGTTACAAAATGAATAGCCGCCCACCCTACGCTCTCGGTACACTGAATGATATCACCGTGGTGTTGAATATGAATGAGACCACTTCATAACTGTAAGAGGTTATTGAAAAGGAAAAGTTGGAGCACCTTGCACTTCATCAATCCCCCATTCTGCCACCAGTAGAAAGAAATACCTCTTTTGCTTTGACATATAAGCCTAATCTATCATTTGTCGTATGGCCGTGTGATGAAAAGGAAAATATTATGCTCTTTAAAAAGTGTCTACACAAAAGCATGTAAATGCTTATGTTGGTTGTGCAACATCATTAGACAATATATAAATGACCCTTTTTCTTAAAGTAAGATTCCCGGTAATTAGCTTACGGTAGTTAGTATAGCCTTCTTTAAAAAAAAAAGAGAGAAGAATTCAGAATTCTAGCAGTATGGATTGAACCCAGAGTTCCAATCCCTGCCAGAGTCTCTGACATGTAGCCGTGGCCAGATCTCTTAACTGTAATTGTGAATAATTACAGCTATGCCTCTCAGCTGTATAAGAGGAGGCAGTGACATGTTAATCGCGGATTTGTCTCGCAGTCATGAAATAGACCTCAAACTCCCATCTCTCTCTGAAGGCGGGGGTTAGCCGCATAGCCGCAGGCGTCCATCTCACTGTCCTACAGTGGTCCTCCTTGGAAACAGACTGTGCCTGAGTTGAATGCGTGTCACATCCAGTAACGACCGCAGCCACAATTGAAATGAGCGCCTCAGTCAACCGCTGCTTGGCAGAACACTCTGAACAGAGTGGTGATCAAATGAACCCGATTTGAACTTCGTAGTGGAAATAAACGAATTCCTTTTAACCCATTAAAACCGGAGAAGCATCCGTGTCAGTTTAGATTTTTTTGTGTTAGCTATTCAAAAGTAGCAGATGTACAGTGTGAGAGCTACGGATCTAGAAAGCATTTTGTAGAATTGGCCTCAAGTCTTAATGGTTTAAGAGCCCATTAAGAGCCCAGTGAGGCCAGTGTGTCCAACAGTCGCCCCTGGGTTAATGTGTCTGTTCCTACTTACAGCACAGCCCCATGCTTCTTCATCTACCCCCCCCACAATCTCTTTAATCTTCAGGTCAATTGGTCGATTTTGCTCTATTGGACTGACCAATCACATTTGGCCATTTCTCCCTGGCGATATGAAGGTTGACCCCATTTTCCGTCGATTGCCCTACTTCTTCATGTTCACCGCTTCAATCTCTCATGACATGTAATAATTGGCACTGCAGGCAAGCCGTGCAGAACCATCATTTTTAATGGAGCCGTCCAATTATTGAACACTAGACAGAAGCAGCCTGTGAGCTGCGCTGCTCACAAGGACACAATGCAGTGTATGTACATGTACATGTACATGTGCTGTAGTCTCAGTGTTCTGCTATGCAAACATGTCATTTCTGTAAGGATGGATGTGCTCTTGAGGACCTCAAATGATGTCGCTAAGCTTTGATCACAGCTAGGCCCAACTCTAGTCTACGCCTTGATCCCACGCACAGAGACGCGTGGGATTTGTTCTAGCGCAGAAACCGTCGTGGTTTCCACAGCTCTAGAAGTAAAGTAGACAGTCCCCCCGGCCTCCCCCGTCCGCCCCGTTTGCGGACCTTCTGTGAATCACCTGCTTTAGGGTCACACAGGGTCCTCGCTTCCTTTCTTCTGGCCTTGTTGCATTTACCTTGCATGCCCTTGACTCTCTCCCTCCCTGCTCCCTTTAAGTCCTGAATCACTGGAGAACCCTTCTGACCAGAGGTGAGTCTCCAACGATGCTTTTAGCTGTCAGCGTTTTGCACTAGTACTAGCACAGTGGTTCCGAATCCCAACCTGCTGTGGGCAGCCAGGATATCGCAAGTGAGCCCCCGAATAATTGGAAAAACATTAAGGCTATTATGTTTACAGTGGCACCCCAAATCAAAGGTTTTTCCTACATACTTGGAAACAGATTGGTGCAAACTGATTTGTGCCAAATCAGATTTGAATCACATTCCTTAGCCTTGTTTCAGATCTGGAGTCTGGACAGGAAATCAGATTTTGGCTGGATTTGGGCTGTCAGTCAAAAAAGAAACCAACTGAAGAAATTCATGTTAAAAAATATAGTTTTCATTGTGCTACAGATGAAGTGGACCTTAAAGTTTCATCGATCGAAGATGGAACACAATCCATCGTTTGATCATTAAATTCCGAGTCTGAAGCCGCGTGGCGGCCGCGTTACGCGGTCAGATAGGTGGGCCACGAACGCCTTTCGGGCCCAGTTTGTCCAGAACAGGTTGGGAACCACTGCACTAGCACTGCTGCCATGCAGCGTCCGGCCGGCATGCTGCCAGCGTCCCCCACTAGCATGCTGCCAGTCCCCCTCCCCCGAATCCTCTCCATTCGCTCTCCACAATGGTTCACTGGTTGAACTCTTGGTTTAAATACCTCCTCCGCAGAAAAACAAACAAACACATACTTTTTTTATGATTCGTATTCTATAGATTGTACAAATTAGACAACATACATGTATGTAATACAGTAAACACAAAACCAAAACATTTGGTACAATTTTGGCAAGAAAAGAAGAAAATGAAGAAAATAATACAGGTACACAACAATACAATAAGACAATGGATAGTGGGTCAAACATGAGTCATTTCCGTGTATATTTTAAGCAGGGCCCTTAGTGTATACCTCCCACTGACACTGTTCTGTCTATTTTATTCATAAGTCTGAAACAGAGACTTTCTATCAAATCCATTGGTTGTGCTGTTCAGATACTGTGACCAGCGGGAATGATAAATCTTCACATCATAAAGTTGCTGTCGGGCAGAAACCTTGTACCTCCATAGTTCCACGTATTATGTTATGTTTTTGGGTTTTTTTGTAAATGAATGTCCTACTACTGCACATCTACAGGCTTACAATGCACCGCAATGTGACTCATTGTGAGCTTGTAGATCAGCTATTTTAGAAATGTTTTGGGAAAAGTGAAAGTGGTTAAGTGTCTGTGGGTTTTATAAATATTATTTCATAACTACATCGGCTACATCGGAACACAGTAGGTAATTTTTTTCTCCAGTTCCAGAAAAGTAACTGTTTTGGTATGGCCGTATACTCTTATAGGGACATACAAGGTTCCCCCCCGACAGCGACGGTATCAACGTCAGCCGGCTCTGTTCGCTGTGAGCTCCTTTTAAAAAGAGGCTGATTCATCCAGCAAGAAGCAGCAGCCTGGCATGCTGTCTCTATGCAGCGGGCTCCGTGTTGTTCTGTTCATGACTGCCCCCTAGAGGTCATAGGGTGGAAAGTACATTTGGTACATGATTAAAAACTCTGAAACGCTCCTCTATATAATCTCAGATAGTGTGCCCAGAAATGTGCAGAAAGTCCACACTGAAGTCAACGGACACACTACATAGATACTATGTGGATATTTATTTTTATAAATCGAAAACCACACACATTTTAGTTATGATATGCCTAACCGTTTTAATAACCTTGGCCATATATAGTACTGACAAATCCATGGAGATTTTTGGCACCTTTATGCTGTACTGTAGTTTATGAGACAAGTCAGAAAGTTAACCAAAGTCTGGAATGGTTTAGTTTTTCTTTCTTTCCCCCCCCCCCCCCCGTCTACATTTTTGGAATCCTCTTGAATCCTACCTTATTATTTGTGTTCACCTCAGCGGATTCACTTAATCAGCGAGGCATACATTTGCAACCTAAGCAGGAGTTTTTGAAGGAGAAAATCAAATTCACTTTATGGATGTCAATCCCCTGAGATGCACCTGTATTTCTGTTAGCTTGCCTCAGGCCAGACCTCAATAGAGTGGAAAACAGGGCAAAACACCCTGATGCTCTCACTGTCCCAGTTCAATAAGCAATGTTAAAGCTGCACTATGCAGTAACTGTCCTGTTCTGCCCCGGATTTGAACCTGAGCAAGTGATGCCATTTTTAACACTGAGCCAATAGAGCCTGCCTGATTGGGGAGAAATGGAATTTTAACCTTCAGGTCAAAATTTGTGTCAAACCAGAAATAGGATTGTGTCAAAGGTCGTGTCCAACCCAGACACAATCTAAATGTCTCAATGGAAGAGCAGGGAGACCTAATACAACCACCCCAATACATTCTAAATGTCTCAATGGAAGAGCAGGGAGACCTAATACAACCACCCCAATACATTCTAAATGTCTCAATGGAAGAGCAGGGAGACCTAATACAACCACCCCAATACATTCTAAATGTCTCAATGGAAGAGCAGGGAGACCTAATACAACCACCCCAATACATTCTAAATGTCTCAATGGAAGAGCAGGGAGACCTAATACAACCACCCCAATACATTCTAAATGTCTCAATGGAAGAGCAGGGAGACCTAATACAACCACCCCAATACATTCACAAAATAAATGACATAATAGAGCTTTACATTAACTCCATTTGGGTCCATTTTGTTATGTTTTCACTCTCTCAGAGTCACACGCGGATAAAATGAATGAACACTGAGGATTGAACTATGTGCACAATAAAAGAAAAAGTTTTGAGTTCGTTTGAGAAGTTATTATGACAGTCTCACCTTTTGTCTCGTAAACTGATGATGTAGGGCTGTGTACTGAAACGTTGTTTGTTCCCAATAAATAAATGTTTTATTATTTGGCAAGTGGGGGAAAAAAGTACACAGTATAAATCCCAGAGTTGTTAAATTAATAACACTCTGGATTTTATTGTGTAATAACCCAACACAACAGATTAAACCCCTTCCCCCCCTTTCACTGTCCTGATGTGTTTATGGTCACATGTTTCCCCATTTGCTATTCTGATTGGTCTGTCTCGTCTTGTCTTGTCTGCAGTCCTGTGTTGTGTTTTCTTGTATTGTCTTGAGTTGTGTGTTGCTGTGTGTGCGTCCTGTGTGTTCTTGTGTTCGCCTCCTGTTTGTCATAAACACTCCCCTGAGTGCTACCTTTGAAGACTGAGGAAGGGGCTCCGCCTTGGCAGCTGTGCAGACACACTGTAGCACACAGATATGCACACGCTCGTGCACAGAAACATGCACACACAGGCAGGCACACGTTGAAAGAAGCCATCTCTTTATTATCTTAATGTTTGTCCTTGCTCTCTCCACTTAATGTATGCATGCGCGTGCGAGCAAGGTGTGCATACACGTTTTTCTTTGCAATCTACATTGTGTGTGTGTGTGTCTGTGTGTGTGTGTGTATGTGTGTGTGTGTGTGTGTGTGTGTGTGTGTGTGTGTGTGTGTGTGTGGTTAATTATCGCCCACCGTAGCATTGCATACCGGTACATTAATAAACACACACACACACACACACACACACACACACACCGCACGCACGCAGAATAACAGGCTCACTGTAGGATGGGTGGAAGTGGTCCAGACTCCCCTACATCGCTCTCTTCCCCGTAGCTTCAGCAATCAACAGACAGGAGATCAAACAGCAGCTCATATAGTGCTCACACACACACACACACACACACACACACACACACACACACACACACACACACACTTGCGCACACGGACGCACACACAGGAAGAGCGGAGCAGCTATGCAGCACAAACGCAGTTGGAAGCTTAATAGCAAAACAGCTGCCTGCCACTTCTCCACTCACTGTGCATCCTGATGACTCTTCAAGACAACAACGCTGGCTTTGTACTCTGCTGTAAGGCAGTGTCGCATGCTGAAAATATAGCCGATCCATAAGCTCACAGAGCGCTGCGGACGATCGGCTATTTTCTGTATACATTAAGTACATATAGGGCCAAAAGCCAGACTGACTACTTGACTGAACAGACAATCAGCCTTGGCCATTAACCGCGTATACAGCCAGTGAAGATGGCTGCCGCTGAAAGGCTCGGTAGCCCCGGAGAATTTGATTTCCTCTCACATTACAGCCACACGACCACTGCTCCTCTCTTCATACCCTGACTACGAAACAACAACAACAAAAACGCCCACTCACACGCGCGAACAGTACACACCCGCTGCGCTTCACATCCAGACACTTAACCGGGTTAACCTTCCGAGCAGCTGCGAAGAACGGATCTCCGGAGAAAAGAGAAAAAAAAGGTCCCGTGCCATTATCCATGCTAACGTGTGGCTGTTACTGTTTGGCTCTCCCGCAGCGAGAAGGCTCTGCTGGTGAACAAGTTTGAGCTGAGCATCCGCACGGAGGCCACGCAGGGCCTGCTGCTGTGGAGCGGCAAGGCGGTGGAGCGCTCCGACTACATGGCCCTGGCCATCGTGGACGGCCGCGTGCAGATGACCTACGACCTGGGCTCCAAGCCCGTGGTGCTGCGCTCCTCGGTGCGCGTCAACACCAACCGCTGGATACGCATCAAGGCCAGCAGGTAAGGCTCGTCCTCACCGGGGGTTGCTGGGGAATATTACGAAATGTTAAATTGCTCTTTATTGCCCGCAATTTTCAAGATACAGTCTGGAGAACGGAAGCTCTGATCATGAGAAGCAATAAAGCGGAAGTGAAGCCTCCTCCCCACTTCCGTTTTGTCTTTTCAGTCAAGCAAAGTTATCCTAACATAAATCAAAATCACCTAACCATATAGCTTGCTGCTTAGCAGAAATGGAAATTAAAAACAAATAATTTTTAAATATATTTTCGTGAACGGAAATGATTTCGGGGAGGTGTAGTTCCAGACTCTATTATAGCATTCGGAGATTGTGGAATAAGTCGTCTTGGATCTCATTGTTTTTATTTATTTATTTATTTTTACAAAAACGTAAAAAACGTACTAGCTGATTTGTTTCCAGAAATTCCAGGCTACTGTTTAAGTGGTTAAAGCTCTCAACGTTACCTCCTTTGTTTGCTTTAGTCTGACTCTGATCTGGAGCCCAAGCTGGATGCAAGGTTTGGTGTTTCGGGGGTTGCTCTCCTGGGTTCCATCGTATCAGTGAAGAATTATAAATCTTTGTCATCTAAGATCTAAGCCAATATTTTCTATTCTGTGAGTGTATCCCTGGATACTTGAGTTTCCATATTGTATTACATATGCTGTGTTATATATATAGATGTGGTGGACCCACTGGACTCACTCAGTAACTATCAGCCAAGGTTTATTTTAATCCTCAATATCAGTTTGCAGAGAGAGATTTTTTTTATATTTTTTTTTATATTGATGCATCCCTGGAATCAGTATCAAAGAATCCTTCCTTGTTAGCCTGTTAGGTATCATTTGTAGGAAAACAATGCTGCTGGTTACAACATAGGATAGGATACATACGTTGATTTGGCAAAAAAAAGAAACCTCAAATGATTCCACCATAGGATATGCCATAATGTCAATACCAGCAGCTCTTGCATGACACTACTTTTCTAGGACAAAACAGATATCACTTTCAACTCGGCGTCCCTGTTTTGAGAAAAAAGACAAATTGTGACGTGTCCCGACTCAATATGAGCCGTTGTGTGTTGGTGCAGTATTGTTGCCTTTTTTTAAATAAGGCTTAACCACATGAACCCTAGCAGCTCTATTCCTGGGCGAATATACGGCGACAAGAGCTGATGTACAAGCCCACACATTGCTAACTGGTGTGAGCTTGTAGATATGCTTTTTGTAGAGGGAAAAAAGTAAGGGGACTAGTATAGGCCTCTGGGGGTACGCAAGTGTCCTTGGTTTGTATTGTCAGCCTCATAATTTGCTCATAATTTCCTCATAATCCCCAAATCTGAATCTAATTTAACATTAAAAAAAAATCAATGTTGGATTTTGAAATCCTACCCGTAGTTTTTAGGGGAACTGTAGTAGGTGTTAAAGGAGATAGCATTTAGAAAGAGAGCCAAACCGTGATGAAACTTGGCAGTGGCCGTTTAGCGGCGTGCTGTTAAAAAGCTGTTCTCTCTTCTGAAACTCCTCACACTACTGTATCGCGTGCCAGTGTTTAGTGCAGTGCCATCTATAATGAATGGAATTTCCAGCCGCATCTGTCAGTGGTTTAGGCAGCCTTCTCTTTTTTAATTTTTCAGAACGCCACCCAGCACCCAGCCTGGGGAGTTATGTAAGCGCTTAGCGCTCTGATGGCGCAGCCAAGGCGGCCTCCTCGCGGTGCTCCAGATTAAACGGAAGTTATTCAAAGTGACGTGCACGCATCTCTCTTGCCCACTTTCTCCATTCTTTTTCCATCTCTCTCTCTCTCTCTCTCTCTCTCTCTCTCTGTCTCTCTCCCTCAGAGCGCTTCGGGATGGCTCTCTACAGGTGGGCAACGAGGCGGCGGTGACGGGGTCGTCACCCCTGGCAGCAACACAGCTGGACACTGATGGAGCGCTCTGGTTGGGTACGTAGAAAAGCACCAACTACCAGACCTCATCCATAGAGACTGGGAAACACTGCATGCATCACACCATGGTAATACTTGGAATTCTCCAGCACTTTTCCAGCCGCAATGAAGAGCAATGAACTCATTGGCTCTGCAGAGGATAAGTGTATCTATAAATACCTATACTATAGGCTCTGGCGGAGGGTGTTGTGTGTGTGTGGTGGTCGTGGGGGGGGGGGGGGGGGGGGGGGGGGGGGGGTTGGAAGGGTAGGCGAAAGAAAATGTCAAAGCCCTATCCAGAATTCCAACCGACCGGCTCCTCCGTTATCGGCCACCCGGAGTTCAATTTGGTCTGAAAACCTTGCAGGAGAAGAAATTGCCCAGGAGAAGAACACACATGGCGGATAGAAGCATTCTGGGGAAATTACATTTGCTGCGGGGTAGTGTGAGGAGAGGGGGGGATGCCTGAATCAATCCTGGAATATTGTTAAAAAATGCACAGTGGGCAGTGGAGAGGCATGTTTGAGAGGAGATGCGTCCATTAGCCTGATTTATACTTAGTTGCATGCCGGTGTCGTATGCCGAAAATAGCAGATCTACAAGCTACAAGATCTACAAGCTCATGACCAGCCACACCGCTTGTAGAGCTGCTACTTTCAGCCTGCAACACTGGTGCTCTACTTTAATTACTGGTGCTCTACTCTAATTAAGCCAGTGGTTCTCAAAATGTCCCCAGCTAAATGCATTAATATGGCATCAAAATCAGTTTAACCACTTTAACCCTAATTACATCATATCTCGGTTGGGGGTCCACTGCCCTAAAGATCCTGCCCCTACATATCAATTTGGGGGTCCTTGACCTGAAAATGTTTGTGAACTACTGAAGCAATTAAGCAGTACAGTATACACTCACAAATCCGCACGCACGCTTGCATCTAGCGCAGGCGTGTGCGTGCGCGTAAAGCAGTGTGGTGGAACAGGTGCTGAGCGTTGCCTCGCAGCAGGAATACATAATCCCTCCTCACACAGCCTCCCATCAAGGAGCCTTCTCCGCTTTAAATCCCCCCTTTCCACGCTCATCATTAATTAATCTGTAACTCGCATGAAATTAGCCCCGTCGTCGATTCGTGATTCGGAAGGCGCACAATCCGATTAGAGGAGGGGGCAGAGAGCGAGAGAGAGAGAGAGAGGCCGTGTAAAGAGCTCGACGTGGGTATGAACTCTCTCCACAGATTAAGGAGAGGAGAAGTAAAAAAAAGAAGAAAGAATAGTAGAATCTGAGAAAGAAGAAGTTGAAATGTTAAATAAACGCATTTTACAGTTTATCTATGATATCTCTGCTGTCGGTAAATGAAAAATACAATTCTTTCAGTTAATGAAGAAAACCTTATATTTCGAAAAACAAAGCAATACTGCCTCATAAAAGTTGGTGTTGTGACTTCATATATTGTCAATTACTTGCATGAGAGGGGGGGAGGTGGTGGAGTTAGCTGTTTTAGCAGCCAGTTTGAGGGTCCAATGGAGTTAAGAGGTCTGAAGTGCTTTTTACGTTTGTTTAACCAACACACGGGCGTAAAGGGTGTCCAATAGCATTGATTTATGCCTGTATAACAAAAAAAATGGAGTTAGGTGGTTTCTCCCCAACAGCAACTATTATATGAAGCCAATTAAGGTAGAGAGAGAGACCTTGTGCGTGCAGTGCAGTGTTGTTTTTGACAGCAAATCTTGATTTCAGTTTTAGTCATAGTCTCTTGAATAGTTTTCACTTTGTTTTAGTCACATTTTAATCACCTGGAATGTCTTAGATTTTAGTCGACTAAATCTACAGTTGATTTAGTCGACTAAAATGTATTTTAGTCATTACAATGGCGGGTCGCTGTAATGACACTTGCTGAAAATAGCCGATCTACAAGCTCACAACGCGTTGCAGCGTGACGCGTTGTGAGCTTGTAGATCTGCTATTTTCAGCATGCAACCAAGTGTAAAATGACTTGTACTGGATCTCTTGTCCACTAGTCCCTTCTTAACATTTTAGTCTAGTTTTTATTTGTTGACAAAATTGTCGGTATATTTAGTCTTAGTTTTCATTTAGTTTCCATTTAGTTTTCGTCGGTAGTCAACGAACATTTTTTGCCTTAGTTTTAGTCGACGAAATCAACACTGGTGCGAGGACTTGAGTACGCCCCATTAGTGTCAAACTGACAGTTGATCTCTCTCTCTCTGTCTCTCTCTGTCTCTCTCTCTCTCTAGGTGGTCTAGAGGAGTCAGCAGTGGCCCGTCGGCTGCCCAAGGCCTACAGCACAGGCTTCATGGGCTGCGTGAAGGACGTGCTGGTGGACGGTGTGGAGCTCCACCTGGTGGAGGATGCCCTCAACAGCCCCAAAATACTACACTGTCCTGCCGCCAAATAGCCATGACACCCCCACCCCCTCCTCCCCCTCCTCCTACACCCCCCCCCCCCTCCAGGAATAGAGAAAAGAGAACGAGAGAGAGAGAAAAAAGAAACGGAAGAATGAAAAATATATGGAGAAAAAAACCCACCCATTCCCTCCATCCATAGCGTCCCGTGTCTCCTGCTGTAATTATTTTCTATTTTTATATACTTTTCATCACTTTTTATATCGGAGAAAATGACAAAAATTAGTATGTTGTTTTAATTTCTATTTTTTGTTTGTTTTTTGTTTTGTTTTGTTTTATATATAAATTTTTTGTCTGGGTTATTATTTCTTAAAATCTGCACCTCTGTTGACAGTATATGCACCCATCCACCACACGCATGCATGTACACATGCGCGCGCACACACACACACACACGCAGGCACGCGCGCACCCACGCACACACTCGCCGATCCATCCCATCCCTCTCCAATCGCAGGCACACACCAACAAGATTATAAATATATATATATTTTGTTTTGTATCAAACCTTTTGTGATTTTAAAATTAAATGTCCGCTAGAAACACCTGCCTCCGTCCTGACCCCTCATACCGCCCCCCCCGGGCCTGTCCCCTCATACCGCCCCCCCCTGGGCCTCTCCCCTCATACCGTATCCCCCTGGGCCTGTCCCCTCATACCGTCCCCCCTGGGCCTGTCCCCTCATACCGTCCCCCCTGGGCCTGTCCCCTCATACCGTCCCCCCTGGTCCTGTCCCCTCATACCGTCCCCCCTGGTCCTGTCCCCTCATACCGTCCCCCCCGGGCCTGTCCCCTCATACCGCCCCCCCCTGGGCCTGTCCCCTCATACCGTCCCCCCTGGTCCTGTCCCCTCATACCGTCCCCCCCTGGTCCTGTCCCCTCATACCGTCCCCCCTGGTCCTGTCCCCTCATACCGCCCCCCCCCCCCTGGTCCTGTCCCCTCATACCGTCCCCCCCGGGCCTGTCCCCTCATACCGTCCCCCCTGGTCCTGTCCCCTCATACCGTCCCCCCTGGTCCTGTCCCCTCATACCGTCCCCCCTGGTCCTGTCCCCTCATACTGTCCCCCCTGGTCCTGTCCCCTCATACCGCCCCTCCCGGGCCTGTCCCCTCATACCGTCCCCCCTGGTCCTGTCCCCTCATACCGTCCCCCCCGGGCCTGTCCCCTCATACCGTCCCCCCTGGTCCTGTCCCCTCATACCGCCCCTCCCGGGCCTGTCCCCTCATACCGTCCCCCCTGGTCCTGTCCCCTCATACCGTCCCCCCTGGTCCCTGTCCCCTCATACCGTCCCCCCTGGTCCTGTCCCCTCATACCGTCCCTCCCGGGCCTGTCCCCTCATACTGTCTCCCCGTCCTCCAGCTCATTACTTGAAACACTGGTCCTGGCTGATCCCTGCACTGCACGGTGCCATACACTACGGTGGTGGAAAGAGTACGACAAATGTTTTACTTAAGTTAATACTGCAATATAGAACTATTGTTACAAGTTACGAGTTGGGAATTTAAATTGTACTTGGAGTAAAAGTACAAAAGTATTGGCATCAAAATGTACTTGAAGTACCAACGGTAAAAGTACTCTGCAGAATGTTTTCAAATGTATAAAGATCTTTTGAAAATAGCAGATTTACAAACTCACAATGCGTCACACCGCGACGCATTGTGAGCTTGTAGATCGGCTATTTTCAAATGGTCGAAATGTATATAGGGCTTAAGTGGTTAATGTATGTTTTGTAATAATAATCAAAATCTGCAAAGTGACTAGTAACTACAGATTTTTAATAATTGTAGCTGAGTAAAAGTACAGTATTTGCCTCTGAGATGTAGTGTAAAGTACACTACAAGTAAAAAGTATTGGAAATTGGAAATACTCAAGTAAAGTAAAATACCTCAAAATTGTACTTAAGTACAGTACTTACTGTAAGTAAACATATTTAGTTACTTTCTACCCCTGGTTGCGTCGTGTCGTGTGCTGGAAATAGCTGATCTACAAGCTTGTACGATAGATCTGCACATGTTTTGGTGTGAGACACTGGCACGTAACTATGTGTAGGCCTAACAGGCCTAACATTCACTCACACATATACCATATATATACACATGCATACAGTACATACAGTACATCCAGGGTTCGATGTGTTGTTGTTTTTCTTTTACAATCGAACCCTGCACACAATCATACAGCATACTGTACATACATACATACATACATACATACATACAGTACATTCCTATGTGAGAGACTGGGAGGCATTATACTCTGTGTGTCCTGCACAAGCCTCAGAGAGCTGTAAAACTCATGGGACCTTTCAATGATCAAGCTGCTAAGAATGAACCTTTAACAATCCTTCAGAAGCACCGCACACCATCACCCCCATCGCATAGTGCAAACAGGCCACTTCACACACAGAGTGTTACTGGCCCATTTCTACGCTCTCCGAGTTAAAAGTAGCACTCAACTATTTTACTGTGTACTCCTAGATATATGAATCTTCTCCGAGTTTTGCTTTAATTTTGAACTGTTCTTTACTAACACGCAGCCCCACCAGTGCTGAGACGGAGTGAGAGAAAGAGTTAGTGAGAGAATGAATTGCACCCTGTACCTATAGTCAAGTGCTTCAATCGAGAAACTAATCATCGCCATGAATAGATGTAAAGAATAACAGAGTATATAAATAATACCCGAGACTGTGAATACATGCGTACGATGGGTTCTCTGTCGGGGAGAATTGTGCTTCTCATGTATTGTTCGATCTATTTTTCCGAAATCAAGCAATCGAAGGTTAACGATGACCACTATAAATGCATGCACTTCTGCAGTGTTGGTTTTGATTGTTTCTTTCACTGTTGTTCACTGTTATTTTTTTGTCCCTAAAGTGTTTTATTCTCAAATGTCACAGATTTGTGTGTGTGTGTGTGTGTGTGGCTACCCATGCCAGTAAAACAAAACAAAGTTCACTCTAGCAGGCTGAGGTATTTTTCCGCATAGCTCAGAGAAATATTGACCCTGTTACTTTTTCCCTCTGATGTTTTTATTGTTTTCTTTTTTTTTTGCGTGGTTCTGTTTTGGGTTTTTTATTCGGTGGGAGAGGTTACTTTTGGCTGGACCTTGAACGGTGCATACAGAGTTTGTTGCCACGAACGACCTTAAGGAGGTGCTAAAAGCAAAGGCTGCAGAGAGAAGAGAGCCTGCAGAAGATTGGAGTACTCTAGCAGAACTGAACTCGGGGATGTTCATCACGACCTACAGACGGCCGTCGACGACAGCAAAAAGTCTTTGAACTTCAAAAAAACAAATACTTTGTCAGAGAGTCTATCTCTTTTCCGAGGTCTGACCGAGAAGCTGAGAGTTCTCTCCGGCTGTTGGGGGACAAAGGGGACAAAAGTGATTTTTGTCAAGCCGTTCACAAAGGTGGAAAAAAAGGTGTATATTCACACTTGCAAATTAACATAGTAGTAATGCATGGGTTTGTATTGAATTCCATAACATTCAGAGAGCTGATCAGATGCACCATGGAAAAAATCATCCTTTGCTGAACAACAATAAGGCTGATAAGACTTAAAGACACTCTTGTTTATATGAGATAACATGGCAATATTATAAGACAAATATCATGCCTGTTCGTGGTTCGAGTATCAATGGTCTTGTACACTTTTTTCTTTTTCAAAGTTGTCCTCCCTCCAGAAAAAGCATCATTTTGACCGTATTTTTTGTACAGCCCTGCAATTTTTAAGTGTAAATTTAGTAAATGTGTAATCTGTGGACGTTTATGTTTTTTAGTATTATACACTGGAACCAAGTCTTAAAGCCGGATTCATACTTCGTCATGCGACAGCATCGCTTTGCCGGAAATAGCCGACGCAAAAGCTCTCGTGAGTGTGTACGTCGGCTATTTTCGGCCAGCACCACCGGCGTACGACTGGATATAAATTGAGCATTACTTGTCTGTCCAACCACACGTGATACGATATTCTCATGTCAAAAGGACCAGTCACACAGAGCACTAGAACGATAACTAATGATAACTACTGTATAACTATATCGTTCACCGTTGTCTATGTTATAGTTGTGGTTTGGACTTTGCCATCCACTTGACTTGGAACCATTTTTAAAACTATATCTTTATAGTTATGGTTATCGATGGTTATAGTGCTTGGTGTGAACGGCCCTAAGTGGGGGGGGGAGGGGATATTCTAATGGTAGGATTTTGTAGCGTTGTGACCTCAAGCTGCAGTGTCCCGAAAGCTAAAACCCAGGAACCGGCCTTTCGTGTCCCCCAAGAAATGGCCACAAATAATTCTCCCGAGTCTTTTACAGACTATTTAGATGGACCCATTCCAGTGGTACTACTAGCGCTTAAAAGAAGGGAGATTCCTGTGCACTTGGAGAGGCACTTTGCAGACTAATCCTGTGGGTTTCAAGAAGACGAAAGAATAGACCGTTGCAATCTGTGGTTATTAGGGTTGAAATACTATGAATTGCCTTAAAAAGAAAAAAAAAGCTGGTCACTTCATAAACGGGTGACAAAATATGTTTTCCATATAGCTGTTTCCATACTCTATTCTTTAGCCAGTGTATAACCTCATCCCCATACTGTAAATGAATAATACATAATAATAATAATAATAATGATGATAATTATATTAGTAATAATGCTCATACGAGGAAAAAAATATCCCAGTGGGGGGCCTCCAGAAAACGTCTCCTCTGGCTTTTTACAAAAAAAACTTCTATTTACTGTTTTTTTGGATCTATTTTCTGTTCCTTATTTATGTCTACATGTGGATATCCCCCATGTCTGGCCTCTGGAATACTACTGTCTGTTTGTCTGTCTGTCCGACTGCCAAAACACTTCAACAGAAGGGCAGTGCGCCGAGTGAGAGTGGCATGACCTTGACCATTACTAACTTTATGACCTTTGTCTTGTGTTCCTACCACCATGAAAATAAAGTGTCAACCAAAATGGACCCCACTCTTGTCGGTCGTCTGGATTCATTCACCATCTCCAATTTACTGACACAGTGGTGGACAGAGCACTCAACCCCATGCAGCACTGGAATAGAGCCTCCATTCCTCCTGGTCAAATATTATTCAAAAGTACAAAGTGTGTGCATGTTCTTGTTAATGCCAATGCATTGCTGTATATTGATATTTTGAATTGTTTGTTTCCAGATGAGATTTCTTAAAAAAATAATATAAAATAATGTGCGGGTCTGTGGAGGTCGCACCTGATCTCTGCCTATGGGAGGGGTGTAGGTGACAGGCTTCCCTGATTGGCTGAGCTTTTCGTCTTTGTATTCCCATGTATGTCATCAATCATCAACACAAGATCAGCAGTTTCTGATGACATCAGGGATGTCCATTATATTCATTAAATCGGTCATGTGGTAGTGGCTAGTGGTAGTTTGACCAGCACAGTGGGACTGTACATCATGTCCAGGGGGTGTACTTGTACATCAAGCCGTCTCACGCTACAGAAACAGGAGATAGGCTCCTGCCCCTATGGGCCTCGTGGCTTGGCAAGGCTTACTATGGTAGTGGGTACCACACTGGATGCTGTGAGAATGGGTACAACGGGTAGTCTGATGACTAGTACACGAAACGGGTTGGCCATGGATTCCCAACTCATATCATCCCTGACTTTAATCAATCAAGTAGGCCGGTGCCCATTTCTAACTGTGCTAACAGTACAGAACTGGGTACAGTGAGTACTCTGACAAGATGCTAAATACATAAATTGTAAGATGACATCAGGTACAACGGGTATTACTGTACATAACAGGTGGGGCATGCATTCCCAATTGTTCCTGACTTGCGTTGTACGGTACCCGAGTAGGCTACATCTGTCTCACACTAACCTCTAACCTTTGGAAAGAAAACTTAGCAGCAATGTGCAACAAAAGAAAACGTATGAGATTGGTAGATCTATACATCCATACACTTATTTATAGAAAGTAGAGATATTATAGAAGGCATCCATACATCATTCATGCTTATCTTTGCACATAAATGATTCATATATTCAGTAGCCGCCTTTGGCAGACGGAGTAGCATCATGAGTCAGAAGCGCATCTCACAATGTGTTATTTTTATACTCGTTGGGGAAAGCGGTTTTGTACAAAGGTCAGGGTGGATTGATAAATCCTGCAACAGAGACAGGCCCTCCTTAATGGCATGTCATCAGATGGCTCCAGCTGTGCCTTGACAGCTCTCACACTCCGGAAAAGACAATCTCATCAACATTGAAGCTTTTTGTTTTTCCTGACAGCCCAACAGTGGTGGAAGAAGTACTGCAGACTTCAGAAATACCACAGAATATAAGAATACTCTATTACAAGTAAAAGGCCTGTATTCAAACTGAGTATGTAAAATAGGTCTTATAGGGTAAATGTGTGTGTCTGTTTTTTTTGTCATCTTTAGATCTACAAAGTAACAACTAGCTAAAGAGGTCAGTGGAGTGGATTACAAGTACTGAGATGTAGTGGAGTAGAAGTACAATGCATTGAAAAATGGAAATACTCAAGTAAAAGTACTGTACCTCAAATGTCTACTTACAGTACTTTCCACTACTGAATACTAAAAAGCGTACTCCTACTCTGTTTCAAACCTGATCACAATGAACGGTTCTTTCTTTTTTTCCTCTCTCACACACAAGCGTAGGTGGAACGTAACTAAGTACATTTACTTAAGTACAATTTTGAGGTATTTGTACTTTACTTGAGTATTTCCAATTTCCAATACTTACTTCTACTCCGCTACATCTTGGATCCAAATATTGTACTTTTACTCCACTACATTTATTTGAAAACTTGAGTTACTAGTTACTTTGTAGATTTTAATTATTACAAATTACAAAACATATGTTACCGACACATCAAGATCAGTTTCTTCTCTGCTACCGTGGAGTCCGTCCTCCTCTATGGCTGTGAATGTTGGACACTTACACAAGCCCTACAGAAATCCCTGGACGGGTGCTACACCAGCTTGTTACGTGTGGTACTGAACATCAACCAGGATGAGCACATCACCAACAAGCGTCTGTACGGGGCATTTCCAAGTGTAACAGAGAAGATAGCAGTAAGGAGGATGAGACTAGCTGGCCACTGCCACCGACACCAAGAACTCCCGGACAAAAATCTTGTACTGTGGGAACCAACACACGGGCATCGATTGAGAGGACGTCCCACACCTACCTACGTGGACGTACTAAAGAAAGATACTGGTGTGGAAAGCACAAAGGAGCTGGCCAGATGTATGGAGAACCGAGATGACTGGAGACGCCGATGGAGGGCTCGTCTGAGGACGACGTAGAGAGAGTTAACCACTTCAGCCCTATACATTTTGGCCATTTGAAAATAGGCGATCTACAAGCTCGCAATGTGATGCATTGCGAGCTTGTTGATCGCCTATTTTCAAAAGATTTTAATTTTTTATACATTTGAAAACTTGAATAATGAGTACTTTATTCTGCATAATGAGTAGGCTACTTTTTCTTTTTGGTTCTTTAAGTACATTTTGTTGCCAATACTTTTCCATGATTTTCTCAAGTACATGTTGAATTCCAGACGTTGTACTTTCAATATTAATGTACAGTAGGCCTATTGGTGCTTTTATTCTTAGGTAAAAGTGTGAGTAGGTTTTTCCACCACTGCACACAAGGCCCTGGCTGTCTGGCCGCATTACTCTCAATCTAAGTGCTCTTTGTTTTCCACAGGCAGATTTATACTACTTTGTGCAAGAGGATTTGCCTGTCTCAGGGCAGAACAGAGGCCAAAGGTCAACCCGGCAGGCCGGCACCAATCACCTCAGGGAAGAATGGACATCCTGACTGCATGGCCATCTGGGGTCTGTTCTCTATGACGGGAAAGCCATGCTATTTCATCCTGCTTCAAGCACTGCCAAACCAACCATGGCATCATCTTGGGTATCCAGGACATCATTTAAAAAACATGTTCCAAAATGTTTGGAAATATATATTTGTGTTTACAAAGTCAGAAATGTAATTTTATATATTATTTAATAATATTTATTTTGTATTGTCACTCGCAGGTTTACAGATGTTAAGGTACGTAATCTCCCGACCAACTCACATACAAGTTGTGGCACAATGTGGCTGAGAATGCACGTACCGCAACATGTAGATCGCCTATTTTCACACAATACTATCGACGAAGGGCTGAAGGTTGCATCATGTGGTCATTAAGCCATTCCTCCATCACTTTCACTCCATCATTTTTGTCCATCACCTTCCCTGAAAATAATAATTATATTTGATCCTCAAAGGGCAGCTCTGGCTCCAGTAAATGATGGTGCCCTTTTCTGCTTGATCCCCCCCCCCCTATCTACCGGGCAATCATTTATTTCCATTGTGCAGCGGTGCCAATTTTAATTATCACCTGAACTGAAATTGATACACTCTTCATATCTGTTTTGAAAAGAAGAAAAAAAAAAACATACTCAAGAATCCCACTGTGTTAAAGGTCAATTCTCCTAACCGCAAGCACGGGAGCAAACCTAAACCTAACCGCAAGCACGGGAGCAGTGCATGTTCGGTCTAACGGGACTTCGGATCTATGGGTAGTTCCCCTTCAGGGACAGGGGTCTCTCTCCAGCTCTTTAGTGTGTGTGTGTGTGTGTGTGTGTGTGTGTGTGTGTGTGTGTGTGTGTGTGTGTGTGTGTGTGTGTGTGTGCATGTGTGTGAGAGAGATTCAGGAAATCGGGGGTGTAAGCTTTCTGTCAAAAGCAGGGTGCACACTACAAAGCACAGTAGGCTATATACTGGCTATATAATGTATAATTATATATATATATATATATATATATATATATATATATATATATATAGAGAGAGAGAGAGAGAGAGAGAGAGAAAATAAGTGAAATTGGAAGTGATGGCACAGAGCAGTGAGCATGCAAAATTGGAACTGGGACACTGTAAAATTGGAACTGACTTTCTCATGATTGACTGAAATTGGCAACCGACCACTTGAAAAATTTATTTTATGTTTATTAAAGAGCTGGAGAGACGGGAGACCTCTGTTACTGTTGAGAAAGAGGTTGCAAAACAGCCAAAAGACTTCTAAAAAACATCAGACTAAAAACCTACTAAAAACATCAGACTAAAAACCTACTATGTTGGGTGCTGGACAAAAAATAACAGAGAGAATAAAAAGTGTCCGCACACAAATTAATGCTCCCACAAGTGTATACATTTACTGTGAAAGGTAGCATTAGAGTCCATGCAGTCTCCAGACTTTTACTGAACAATATGATTACTATCAAAATAGACAATCAATCCATTTGAAACTCTGAGAACTGGGAATGTAAAATTAAAAATAAAGATGACCCAGCCTGGTGGAGATATTATGCTGCCCTGCCTCAAAACAGTCAACAGTCAACATCAATATCAGTGTTCAAGTTAAATTTAACTCAAATTAAATAATGGTAAATAAATGAGAGGATAATTTTACTGTGTAGATTTGCCTTTGTAGCATTACGCGGAAGCGGGGATTGAACCCAGGGCTCCCACTCGCCAGAACAACTCACAACCTGCTGGGTCTTGGCTGAGGGCTACACCTTTATGATTCACAAGATAAGAAAATAGAAATCACTGGCTGTGGTTTCAGAAGTGATGTCTATGAGGGGTTCCCATGGTAAAATTCCCTTTACTTTCACGATGAAGCACGTTCTCCATAAGTATACACAAGTATCACATAAGCAGATATTTCTTTCTATTTAAGTCAGCAAAGTTGTTATAAAGCACATTTTAATTCTCTAGCAATTTCATAATCCATATTGAGTAAGTATAGCCTAGTTAATTTGATATAAAATGGTTTAAAACATAATGAAAAGTTAAAATGTAAGATAAACAAATTGATAAATTAATGTGTTTCAATATAGGTCTACACAAAGTAGCATAGGCCTACTGAATGACATAATCAAAGTAGTTGCATATTATGCAACTACTTGATTATGTTGATTAGAAACAGGTGCCATTTAGCCCCACAGAATGAGCTAGTGCTGAGGGATTGAGGGAACATACTGGGGCTAGTGCTGACTGTCAGTATGAGAACAGCATGCACTTTTTTGTATTAAACCATCAACCATGTGGAATATTTTTGTTTTGATAAGTTATTTAAACGTTATATATTTTTTGTATAGCCTATACGAAGACAATTTTGACCGATACAACAAGCTATGATTTAAGCCGAAAGTAGCAATTGTACAATAACAATAGGCTATAGTTCTCAAAGGGGTTTCCAAATGGACCCTTATATTCTATTAAACAGGTCTGTAACTCTGAGAATGTATAGTAGCACTGGAAGTTGATGTAAAGTTTGAGAACAAAATTAAGCACCGCTATACTACTGAAGCTGCACTGTCCCCTTGGAGGCGGGGTGTGTACGTTTGGTAGTTGAACATTGTACAGATGCACCGCCCTCCCGGAGCGCTCCGCTACTCACACACAGCACTGCACTGACTGTGCACCGGGACGCAACAAGGGAAGGAAGGTTCACTTTACCCGACTTTCCCTTCTCGTTCGAGGACGACCGACAGCTTCCAAAGTCTGCTATGACGTCTCGCAGGTATGCCAGGATTATTATACTGACGTTAATAATTGCTGACATGAATATAGCCCGTGCTATTTATTTATTTTTAACTTCCCAACCTCTGACTTCCCCGATCAAGACTCACTGTGGATCAAAACGCTGTTCAAAATCAGCGCACCTTGACTGGCCGCCGTTGTAAACGTGTTCACGCGCACTGTCTGTCTGCATGCTTTAGATATTATTATAGTTGTGGACTGTTATCACTTATCAAAGTATCAACTCAGCTCAGGCTTGTCTGTTTATGCTCTGGCGATTTACAGCAGCAGGAGAAGGGACGGGAGAATTTCCTCTCTCTCTCTCTCTCTCTCTCTCTCTCTCTCTCTCTCTCTCTCTCTCTCATATTATTGGCATGCGAAATATAACGTTCATATCACCAAAGAAATGTAAACACACATAGTCCACTTTACTTGCCAGAATCTGAACCCAGGCATGTTCAGTACACCAAAGTTTTATGTTAGAAATGTATTGGTCCCCAGCATGTAGAAACTGCCGTATGATAACTTGTATATGAGCAATTTTTATAATTGGCATAATATGTAATACCATACCATTAACAACCTATGAGGGGGGAAAAAAATCAAAATTTCATCATGCTTTAAGTAACATATGATGAGTAAAACTAGGGGGTTTTCATGGTGCTGAATCCATTCCATCACATTATATTATGCCAATTATGAAAATTGCTCAACAGTTAGCATCCGGCAGTTTCTACCTGCTGAGGCTGCTGGGGACCAATACTCAACATTTGTAACATAAAACCTTCGTGTACTCAAAATGTCTGGGTTCACAATGATGCTCTATGGGCTGGCAAGTATACTAACTATAGGTAACATTTAAACTTAACAAAGTGTAATGCTTTATGGTGTTGTCCACAGTTAACATCAATCAACGATTGCTCTGTTAAAACTAGGCATATGGAGGTTAGTCAAATTCATATCATATTCACACGGAATCTTTTGATACATTACAACCACACACCCACTGTGTGTGTGTGTGTGTGTGTGTGTGTGTGTGTGTGTGTGTGTGTGTGTGTGTGTGTGTGGTGCAGGAAATTGGGGGTGTAAGCTTTCTGTCAAAAGCAGGGTGCACAGTAGGCTCTGCTTTGCCCTGGTCTACTGTACCTATATTTAGTTTGAGCTTTGTCTGTATATGACATAATCAATAGTAATACTGCATCTTATGTAATTTATCTTAATTATGAGAGTGCTGCACTGTACTGCAACAGGTGGCCAATGGCCATGAACCATAATGCCTAATGATTCATAGATACTCGTGTACTGCTTATACTTATTAAGTTCAAGTTGGAGGTACATTTACAAGAATTTAAAAATGTCCTCCAATATTGTACTTTTTACCCCACTACAATTATTTGAAAGCTTTCTAGTTACTTTGCAGATTTCAAATATGAATACAAAACATACATTAAGCACTTAAGCCCTAGCTTATAGTATTCGAAAATAGCTTATCTACAAGCTTACACTGGGTCGCGAGCTTTAGATCAGCTAGAAGAGAAAAAGATTGACAAATCTTGAAAAATACTACTACTTTTACTTCGATACTTTTGTAGCCTGACACTCAAATTTTCATTTAGTTTCACTTCATTATTGTCAGAACATGTTTTTTTTTAATGGCCGTGGCTAGTGATTCAGGGCTGGAGCCAGACTAATTCTTTTGAGCAATAATTTTGTACTTTTGCTCAAGTTTGTAGAGAATAGTGACATTTTGCACACCTACAGGGACAGTCGGAGCAGGCAACCAGTGCGAATAATGACAGAAAAGAGGTCTTGCATACTCAAGTAAAAATGTACAGGACATTTACTTGTATTAAATAGAGCTTCTATTTATTTTTATTGTGGTATTGCTACATATTATTTACTACTACTACTACTTATTTCACCTCTGGTGTTATTAATATAACAGTTTGTTGTCGTTTGTTGGGGAGTTACCTGCCAAGGTGACCTCCCACATAGTTGCTGTCGGGCAGAAACGTCTTATCTCCATATTTGCACTTTTTATGTTTTATAGTAAATTAACGCCCTGCTTTGTCATACCACAGTGTCACACAAAAGTAGCAAACATAGTCGCTCTACAAGCTTGAATCGCGATGCATGGCGTTTTGAGCTTGTAAATTGGTTATTTTTGCTATGTTACTTTTTATTTGAACTCCGAATAGTAACAGTTTTTGACATATGAGGTTTCCACCTTACAGAGACTGTGTGGTGTGGGCTTGTCATTAGCAGCGTTATGTGAAAATAAAAGCCTTGTCAGCCATCTGACAGTTTGCAGTTTACACAAATAGCTTGGCTTTTATATGGGTGGAAAAAAGATAAGACATGCAGCGGAACACATGGGAATAGGAATTCTATCCTGCGTGCAACATCTTGCAGGTGGGCTGCGAAACCCACCAGGATTAGATAACAAAAATCACACCCGTGTGACATGAGGGACGCTAATATATTAAAGTCTAACTCATGTTGATTAGGTGATGAAATGGTGATGTAAAACAAATGGTGCCAAAACAAACATTAAATGCCATTAGACAATATGACGTAATGAGGGACAATATGACGTAATGAGGGACAATATGACGTAAATTTTCCCTTCATTGTCAATGGCATTTTTAAAACAAACATTGAACTAAAAACAAACATTAAACCTGTATATATATATAGGAGGGGCTAGCGCCCCTCAAAAATAGCAGATCTACAAGCCCACAATGTGCGGTGTTGAGAGCTTGTAGAACTGCTGTTTTTTTAAATGTTGGATAGGATAGGATTTAATAATGAAGCTCACTTTATGTGTATATTAAAATGTACTTGTTTGCTTATATATTAAATTAAACAGAAACTTTAATAGGCCTATTGAGAGAAACATTTAAAAATATTTGACCTCCAAAATCAGGATATTAATTCAAATCAATCATTATTTCGATAATTTTCCACGATTATGATTAACGAACAATTACTTATGAAATACACTTTATTTTACACTGCCATCATAGTTTTATGACAAGATCTGAACTGTAAATATTACGTGCTCACCGCTCACTGTTGTACAACACCTTTTACAACAAAGTATAATACAGGGTTAAGTGGTTTAATCAGACGAATGCATTTAGTCAATTATAGAAAACTGGGTCGATTCCTTGATATATAAGGGAAAAAAGTTTAGATATAGAATTAGAATCAGAATCAGAATCACAATTATTACTTTTCTTCAAGATCTCTGTGGATTTGCAAGCTCAAAACTGCTACTTTTGATGCTTTTGTCAGTTTTGTGTGATGCTGTAGTTTGAGCACGCTATCTGACCTACAGATAGCGTGTGTAGTAGCAGGTAGGCCTACACGATGTTTAGAACATCATATATGCAGGTGTGTGTTCTTTTAGGAACATCAGCATCGTATGCAGGTGTACACATAACATGCTGCCCTGAGGCGAAGTTAAAGATAGTAGCAGCAGTTAAAGTGCTGTTCAATAGGTATGGCCAGTTTTTACTAACCACCTTCACAGCACGGGTATAATTCACCTCAGGTATAGAAGAACAACTACGGTATACAAGGTATACTGTATATATATTTCGTTAATTGCGCAGCCATTCATTGGACCCCCCAAAAATTCTGGCATGGGTCAAACTCTAGTTCATTTCTCCCTTTCACAGAACAATGGCTGCATAAAATATTGGCCTTTGAATGTGTGTGGATATGGCCAGGATCCCAGTGCACCCTAGGTGGTGTGCCGAGAACCAAAGCTGCTGTCATTTCTAAACGGCGCGGTTCCCATTTTTCGAGCCATGTGTAGCATTCATGACATCTATTTGTTGCATTTTCGGTCAAGACTTCGCAGTATAAAGTACTGATTCTCAACGTCGGGTCAGGGGAGCACCAGGTCTCCAAATGAAACGTTACGATGAGAGAGTAGGCTACAAATTGAAGTTGAACCAAATGGATCATCAAGCCCCTTTCCCCCCTCAACCTGACTTCGGAAATAGTGGACAAAGTTTTTAAGAGCTGTTCCAACCTCCAGCGGTTTCCATGTTTAGTCGCCGGCCGGCTCAGACAGTCATCAGACAGTCTGATGGTTGGTCATTCTATACTTCCTGCCACCAAAGTGCCATGCAGGGGGGGGCGCTGCCTGCAGCACAACAATGGCCTGGGTGCAACCTCTGTCTGACAGAGAGGGACGTGTATAACAGCTGACTCATGTCTATAATATTGCCCACTAAATCTAAAAGTGCACGTGAGCTGTCTTTTTGTTTGACCCCGGTGAACAACAAAGTATAATATAGCTGCAAGCAGCGATACAACGGGGTCAAGCCCTCTCTTCACAGCGTCTCTTCTTTAAATAGCTGGTTGGAGACTGGAGATCACGTCACTTTTTTGTTACACTGATTGGCTGAAGGGGTTGTCTTTCACTGCTGTATTCCCGCAGCCAACCATGCATTAGTAGGGTCAAGACAGGGTCGTGGGTAAAATCTTTGATGTCGCTTTTTTGACGTAAAAAAGTGGATAGAGCAGATCACATAATTCATTCATTGGAAGATCTAAATGTCAGACGTCCTTTGATGAATGACTGTGAGCTTCAGTTCTTGAGTGATTCCTACGACCAAAACTGTGACGGTAACAACATGCCTAGTTATTGTTCGATTCATCGCAAAAAGTAATCAATATAATGATCGATAACAAAATAATCCATAGTTGCAGCTCATAGATTGTCTATTTTCGACGGTGACACCATGGTAGGCTGGTCTAAGTATAAATCAAGGCTAAACTGGTGCTGATCGACCACAAAGGAAAAGCACAGACACAATGCGTCACGCTTTGCACCGTCACAGTCACAAATGGTGTTATACCCATTTTCCACTATTGGAAAGCACCTCTGGCCCTAGTGTTTTGTTTATGGAACAGGCCTTGTCGTCTGTCACTGAAACTGATTCGACAAAGCTTTGAGCCCATGAGTCAAGTTTTTTTTTTTTTTTTTGGCTGATAAGGCGACAGGAAAACAACTGGCCATGTGGAGCAGTGAGATAGCACAGCCGAAAATTTCCAGGAGTGCTCCGAGCCGAGCACTTGATGTTTTTTCTCTTCCAGATCCATATTTTTGGCGTTGTATTCCTATTAACTTGTAAGGAAGTGAGGGAAACAAAGGAAAGGAATGCAGGAAAAGCTTTGAAAAATGGACCACGGTGGGATTGTGAACCCAAAGTATTTACTGGGGGAGTTTTGTGTCTTGAGATGTTGTAGCCGTGACATCACCCACCCCTTCCAGTGGTTCTCAAAGTCGGGTCCGGGACCCCCTTGGGTTCTTGAGGGCATTCCAGGGGGTCCCCAGCTAAATTGATATAGCATCAACATCAGTTTAACCATTATTACCCAATTGCCTATTTTATTAATATGTCAGCTATGTTTGAACATTTCAGAAAAACATTTTTGAATAATGTTTTTATCTCCTGTCACAGTATGTAGTATGTACGGTATGAAACACTGACTGCCTTGATAAATTCACATGTCACCGAAACAACAAATCCTGCAAATCCTGAAATTGTCATCGCTGTCAGGAGGAAAGTTTGCGTTCTCAAAAAACGTTGCTTGATCTCAACATTTGTGAGCTTGTAGATCGTCATGAAAAGATGAACCATGGAGATACAAGGTTTCTGCCCTACACTGATGATGATATGATTCATGGAACAATGCTTTTCACAAGTTGAATGAAATGAGTGGAAAAGAGGAACAAGCCACTGACTAACGTTTCCCATCGAACCTGTCTATGTGGATATATTGACGCCACAGCAGCACAATTATAGGAAATAGGGCACACAAAGTGGTGGTGCACCTGAACTAATATAGTTGTCTCTATGGAGTGTGTCTTGTTTGAACTTACATGTGAAACACTGTGAGGTTTTCAAGATATTACTCAACAGTGGTGAAAAGTATTTAAACACATATTTTAGTATTTTACTCTTCTTCTTTTTGAGTTCTGCTCCATTTGAGTACTTCTCCCAGGCCAGCACTGACTGAAATAATATATTGTCTATGCCAGTGTGTCACTGTGAGCTTGTTTGAACTCAGATGTGAAACATTGTGAGGTTTTCAGGATGCATGCACTATAGGCCTATAGATTATTCAACTATGCTGGTGAATGGCTTCTGTTCTGTTTTGAATCAATACACACAGTAATGCAATGTGAATGTAACATTTATCCCTTCAAACACTAATATGGCTTGGTCATTAAACTTGGGCAGCAGACCAACATTCCTTATTGATTTCTGTAGCCAAATTGAACAATGTCTCGGTGAAATTGCCTTCTCTCTTATAATATTGACAGAAAGAGCGATGTCTTACATTTTATTTTTACATTTTACAATTGTCAGGGAGTGGATTGAAATGATTTCCTCAAACGAAACCCATTCTTCCGCAATTGGTTTATGGTATTCTGTTGGCAACCTCACCCTACGGATATGATAGTGCAAAACTCTTAAGTAATAACAGTAAACTAGAAAAAGTGCCCTTCTGGGCACAGGTCTCAGGGCACAGGAGGATACGAGTGTGTGTGTGATGTTTGGCAAAATGTTTAGGAGAAATATAAACATGTTTTTTTGTTTGTTTGTTTCTTGCAACAATTGTCTTCCTTTTGTTGAGGAAATGCAGAGCCAGATCACTCATAGCATCTCTGAGGATAGAATTCTGGATGAGCAGGACATGTGCAGCATTTTGTACCTAAACGGGCTACTCCTGAAAACTTTGGAAGGCAATCTTAGCTAATCAGTGTAGAATCTGAGAAATCCAACGGGCTCGTCTTGATCACATGACTACAGAGATCATGTGTACCGATTTGCGTGAGATTTGGATGAAATCTGTGCGACTAACATAAACAATGTGTTTAGCAGAAATTGGCCTCATGGTGGCGCTATAACCGGCAGATGTGGAGGGATGCAGGGAAAATGTTTTTCCATGGCCTCTAGGGAGTGCGCATACATAAGTTGTCGATGCAGTTATAGGTAAAACAGGAATTGGCCTGTTATAGCACCACCGTGAGGCAGATTTGGGAAAAAATAGTCGTCCTTTAATGGAAATTGGACACTGTTTGTGATTTGTGGCATTTTGTTCGAAACGGACCAATCATTTTAGCTTTGGAAGCCAATCTTAGCCAATCAGGATGGAAGATGGGAAATTGTGCAGATCTGTGTTGATCACATGACTATGGAGATAGTGTATACCGAATTGTGTGATGTATGGATAAAATGTGTACGAGTTATCTACAGAAATGTGTTTTGCCTAAATCGGCCTCATGGTGGCGCTATAACAGGCCGTTTAGGAATATTTGGGGCAGAGGTTCGTCGTTGGCATCCAGGGAGTGTGTGTGCACAGTTTGGCATGGATCGGGCCAACGGTGCCGGAGATTAGCTGATAACGGACGGACGGAAGGACACACACACACACACACACACACACACACACACACACACACACACACACACGGACGGAGTGCAAAACATACTCTCTCCCCATGCCTTCGGCCTAGTGGAGACAATAAACATGTGCTATTCCTGTATAGTAAGTTAGTAACTGAGCTAAAACCAAAGCGTGTCAAATGTGAGAGTTGTACTTTTACAGCCTAAATGTATGGTATTTGGCTTTTATACTCCCTGATTTATTATTCACTTTGAATTATTGTAGTAGTCGTAATCACAAAGTCTTGAACTGAACTGAACTCTTTAAGGAGTATCGTAGCAGTCAATAAGGGGTAGCGACCAAAGAGTTTCTATATATCAGTGTTTCAGAATGGTGGAATAGCTAGGCAAAATGTTCATGTTCTGTACCGTTACACTCTCATACAGCCTGTTGAATAGGAGTTCACCAGTGGTTAGTTATTAGCTGTTAATGTCAGAGGTAGAGCGCTCACTGCGGAGCTAAGGCAATTGTTCCATTTTGGCGTCCTCTAGAAACAGGGCCTAACACGTGGGTAAAAGTCACTAATGTGCGACGTGCGTTCTATAGAAGTTCAGTTGGAAAAGCGAGTATCAGATTTCAACAACGGGGCAATTCAACGCAAACGAAACGCATTATAAGAGCCAGGTTATTCAAATTAAAGCTATGGCGAGCTCTCGCCAAAGAATAGACTGATTTATTTCCCTTCTTTGGATGCATAAATCCCAATTCATACTTCATCGTACAATGGTGTGGTGCTCTGAAAATAGCCGATGTGCAAGCTCAGTCACAATGCGCTGTCATGCCGCTGTGGTCTTGCATATCGGCTATTTTCAGCTCGTCGGCATGCCACGCAGTGTTGCCAAGAGATGTGGAGCATCCAGTGATGGTGGGTGGTTTTTACAACACCCTCCGCCCCCACCCCGCCCCTAACCCAGATCATCATCAGCATGGCTAAAAACAACTCCGACATTACCCAAAAAAAAACCACACACACACCCCGGGGCTAGTCTGGGACCAGTAACAGTAACCTGACGGGGGTCTCTAAAGCCACGCTGGCTGGCCGGTACTAAATATATCACCTTTTTGTCAGCACCGGCCCCCGCTGGGGGGGGGGTTTAGGGGGGGTGGCTTTAAATAGCCCAGCGCTGTATTGAACTTGAGACATTATGTAAGAGGATAGAGCAGAAGCAGAGGCTGGATGCACGTGGGACCTCTGTCACGCCTCCCCCCCCCCCCCCCGCCCACACACACACACGGCCACAGCCAGCCGGCCGGCAGAGAGAGGGCCGTCGTTCCGTGACTGTCTGCGGCCTTAACCTACAGCCTCCAGCTGTCTCTGTCTCTCTCTCTGTGTGTGTATACTCTGTCCTCTGTCTCTGTGTGTGTGTATACTCTGTCCTCTGTCTCTGTGTGTGTGTGTGTGTATACTCTGTCCTCTGTCTCTGTGTGTGTGTGTGTGTATACTCTGTCCTCTGTCTCTCTGTGTGTGTATACTCTGTCCTCTGTCTCTGTGTGTGTGTGTGTATACTCTGTCCTCTGTCTGTGTGTGTGTGTGTGTGTATACTCTGTCCTCTGTCTGTGTGTGTGTGTGTGTATACTCTGTCCTCTGTCTCTCTGTGTGTGTGTGTGTATACTCTGTCCTCTGTCTCTGTGTGTGTGTATACTCTGTCCTCTGTCTCTGTGTGTGTGTGTGTATACTCTGTCCTCTGTCTCTCTGTGTGTGTATACTCTGTCCTCTGTCTCTGTGTGTGTGTGTGTATACTCTGTCCTCTGTCTGTGTGTGTGTGTGTGTGTGTGTGTATACTCTGTCCTCTGTCTCTGTGTGTGTGTGTATACTCTGTCCTCTGTCTCTCTGTGTGTGTGTGTGTGTATACTCTGTCCTCTGTCTCTGTGTGTGTGTATACTCTGTCCTCTGTCTCTGTGTGTGTGTGTGTGTGTGTGTGTGTGTGTGTGTGTATACTCTGTCCTCTGTCTCTGTGTGTGTGTATACTCTGTCCTCTGTCTCTGTGTGTGTGTGTATACTCTGTCCTCTGTCTCTGTGTGTGTGTATACTCTGTCCTCTGTCTCTGTGTGTGTATACTCTGTCCTCTGTCTCTCTGTGTGTGTATACTCTGTCCTCTGTCTCTGTGTGTGTGTGTATACTCTGTCCTCTGTCTCTCTGTGTGTGTATACTCTGTCCTCTGTCTCTCTGTGTGTGTATACTCTGTCCTCTGTCTCTGTGTGTGTGTATACTCTGTCCTCTGTCTCTCTGTGTGTGTATACTCTGTCCTCTGTCTCTGTGTGTGTGTATACTCTGTCCTCTGTCTCTCTGTGTGTGTGTGTGTATACTCTGTCCTCTGTCTCTGTGTGTGTGTATACTCTGTCCTCTGTCTCTCTGTGTGTGTATACTATGTCCTCTGTCTCTGTGTGTGTGTATACTCTGTCCTCTGTCTCTGTGTGTGTATACTCTGTCCTCTGTCTCTCTGTGTGTGTATACTCTGTCCTCTGTCTCTCTGTGTGTGTATACTCTGTCCTCTGTCTGTGTGTGTGTGTGTGTGTGTGTATACTCTGTCCTCTGTCTCTCTGTGTGTGTATACTCTGTCCTCTGTCTCTCTGTGTGTGTATACTCTGTCCTCTGTCTGTGTGTGTGTGTGTGTGTGTGTATACTCTGTCCTCTGTCTCTCTGTGTGTGTGTGTGTATACTCTGTCCTCTGTCTCTCTGTGTGTGTGTGTATACTCTGTCCTCTGTCTCTCTGTGTGTGTGTATACTCTGTCCTCTGTCTCTGTGTGTGTGTATACTCTGTCCTCTGTCTCTGTGTGTGTGTGTATACTCTGTCCTCTGTCTCTCTGTGTGTGTATACTCTGTCCTCTGTCTCTCTGTGTGTGTATACTCTGTCCTCTGTCTCTGTGTGTGTGTGTGTGTATACTCTGTCCTCTGTCTCTGTGTGTGTGTGTGTATACTCTGTCCTCTGTCTGTGTGTGTGTATACTCTGTCCTCTGTCTCTGTGTGTGTATACTCTGTCCTCTGTCTCTCTGTGTGTGTGTACTCTGTCCTCTGTCTCTGTGTGTGTGTGTGTGTATACTCTGTCCTCTGTCTCTCTGTGTGTGTGTGTGTATACTCTGTCCTCTGTCTCTCTGTGTGTGTGTATACTCTGTCCTCTGTCTCTGTGTGTGTGTGTGTGTGTGTGTGTGTGTATACTCTGTCCTCTGTCTCTCTGTGTGTGTGTATACTCTGTCCTCTGTCTCTGTCTGTGTGTGTGTGTATACTCTGTCCTCTGTCTCTCTGTGTGTGTGTATACTCTGTCCTCTGTCTCTCTGTGTGTGTATACTCTGTCCTCTGTCTCTGTGTGTGTGTATACTCTGTCCTCTGTCTCTGTGTGTGTGTGTATACTCTGTCCTCTGTCTCTGTGTGTGTGTATACTCTGTCCTCTGTCTCTGTGTGTGTGTGTATACTCTGTCCTCTGTCTCTGTGTGTGTGTATACTCTGTCCTCTGTCTCTCTGTGTGTGTATACTCTGTCCTCTGTCTCTCTGTGTGTGTATACTCTGTCCTCTGTCTGTGTGTGTGTGTGTGTGTGTGTATACTCTGTCCTCTGTCTCTCTGTGTGTGTGTGTGTATACTCTGTCCTCTGTCTCTCTGTGTGTGTGTGTATACTCTGTCCTCTGTCTCTCTGTGTGTGTGTATACTCTGTCCTCTGTCTCTGTGTGTGTGTATACTCTGTCCTCTGTCTCTGTGTGTGTGTGTATACTCTGTCCTCTGTCTCTCTGTGTGTGTATACTCTGTCCTCTGTCTCTCTGTGTGTGTATACTCTGTCCTCTGTCTCTGTGTGTGTGTGTGTGTATACTCTGTCCTCTGTCTCTGTGTGTGTGTGTGTATACTCTGTCCTCTGTCTGTGTGTGTGTATACTCTGTCCTCTGTCTCTGTGTGTGTATACTCTGTCCTCTGTCTCTCTGTGTGTGTGTACTCTGTCCTCTGTCTCTGTGTGTGTGTGTGTGTATACTCTGTCCTCTGTCTCTCTGTGTGTGTGTGTGTATACTCTGTCCTCTGTCTCTCTGTGTGTGTGTATACTCTGTCCTCTGTCTCTGTGTGTGTGTGTGTGTGTGTGTGTATACTCTGTCCTCTGTCTCTCTGTGTGTGTGTATACTCTGTCCTCTGTCTCTGTCTGTGTGTGTGTGTATACTCTGTCCTCTGTCTCTCTGTGTGTGTGTATACTCTGTCCTCTGTCTCTCTGTGTGTGTATACTCTGTCCTCTGTCTCTGTGTGTGTGTATACTCTGTCCTCTGTCTCTGTGTGTGTGTGTATACTCTGTCCTCTGTCTCTGTGTGTGTGTATACTCTGTCCTCTGTCTCTGTGTGTGTGTGTATACTCTGTCCTCTGTCTCTGTGTGTGTGTATACTCTGTCCTCTGTCTCTCTGTGTGTGTGTGTACTCTGTCCTCTGTCTCTGTGTGTGTGTGTGTGTGTGTGTATACTCTGTCCTCTGTCTCTCTGTGTGTGTGTGTGTGTATACTCTGTCCTCTGTCTCTCTGTGTGTGTGTATACTCTGTCCTCTGTCTCTCTGTGTGTGTGTGTATACTCTGTCCTCTGTCTCTCTGTGTGTGTGTGTATACTCTGTCCTCTGTCTCTCTGTGTGTGTGTATACTCTGTCCTCTGTCTCTGTGTGTGTGTATACTCTGTCCTCTGTCTCTGTGTGTGTGTGTATACTCTGTCCTCTGTCTCTGTGTGTGTGTGTATACTCTGTCCTCTGTCTCTGTGTGTGTGTGTGTATACTCTGTCCTCTGTCTCTGTGTGTGTGTATACTCTGTCCTCTGTCTCTCTGTGTGTGTATACTCTGTCCTCTGTCTCTGTGTGTGTGTATACTCTGTCCTCTGTCTCTGTGTGTGTGTGTGTGTATACTCTGTCCTCTGTCTCTGTGTGTGTGTGTATACTCTGTCCTCTGTCTGTCTGTGTGTGTGTGTGTGTGTGTGTACTCTGTCCTCTGTCTCTCTGTGTGTGTGTGTGTGTATACTCTGTCCTCTGTCTCTGTGTGTGTGTATACTCTGTCCTCTGTCTCTGTGTGTGTGTGTGTGTATACTCTGTCCTCTGTCTCTCTCTGTGTGTGTATACTCTGTCCTCTGTCTCTGTGTGTGTGTGTACTCTGTCCTCTGTCTCTCTGTGTGTGTGTGTGTATACTCTGTCCTCTGTCTCTGTGTGTGTCTGTATACTCTGTCCTCTGTCTGTCTGTGTGTGTGTGTGTGTGTGTGTGTACTCTGTCCTCTGTCTCTGTGTGTGTGTATACTCTGTCCTCTGTCTCTCTGTGTGTGTATACTCTGTCCTCTGTCTCTCTGTGTGTGTGTATACTCTGTCCTCTGTCTCTCTGTGTGTGTGTGTATACTCTGTCCTCTGTCTCTGTGTGTGTGTGTGTATACTCTGTCCTCTGTCTCTCTGTGTGTGTGTATACTCTGTCCTCTGTCTCTGTGTGTGTGTATACTCTGTCCTCTGTCTCTGTGTGTGTGTATACTCTGTCCTCTGTCTCTGTGTGTGTGTGTGTGTATACTCTGTCCTCTGTCTCTGTGTGTGTGTGTATACTCTGTCCTCTGTCTGTCTGTGTGTGTGTGTGTGTGTGTGTACTCTGTCCTCTGTCTCTCTGTGTGTGTGTGTGTGTATACTCTGTCCTCTGTCTCTGTGTGTGTGTATACTCTGTCCTCTGTCTCTGTGTGTGTGTGTGTGTATACTCTGTCCTCTGTCTCTCTCTGTGTGTGTATACTCTGTCCTCTGTCTCTGTGTGTGTGTGTACTCTGTCCTCTGTCTCTCTGTGTGTGTGTGTGTATACTCTGTCCTCTGTCTCTGTGTGTGTCTGTATACTCTGTCCTCTGTCTGTCTGTGTGTGTGTGTGTGTGTGTGTGTACTCTGTCCTCTGTCTCTCTGTGTGTGTGTGTGTGTGTGTGTGTGTGTGTATACTCTGTCCTCTGTCTCTCTGTGTGTGTATACTCTGTCCTCTGTCTCTGTGTGTGTGTGTATACTCTGTCCTCTGTCTGTCTGTGTGTGTGTGTGTGTGTGTGTGTGTGTGTGTGTGTGTACTCTGTCCTCTGTCTCTGTGTGTGTGTGTATACTCTGTCCTCTGTCTGTCTCTGTGTGTGTGTGTGTGTGTGTATACTCTGTCCTCTGTCTGTCTGTGTGTGTGTGTATACTCTGTCCTCTGTCTCTGTGTGTGTGTGTGTGTATACTCTGTCCTCTGTCTCTCTGTGTGTGTGTGTGTATAATCTGTCCTCTGTCTCTGTGTGTGTGTGTGTGTGTATACTCTGTCCTCTGTCTCTCTGTGTGTGTGTGTATACTCTGTCCTCTGTCTCTGTGTGTGTGTGTGTGTGTGTGTGTGTATACTCTGTCCTCTGTCTCTGTGTGTGTGTGTGTATACTCTGTCCTCTGTCTCTGTGTGTGTGTGTATACTCTGTCCTCTGTCTGTCTGTGTGTGTGTGTGTGTATACTCTGTCCTCTCTGTGTCTCTCTCTGTGTGTGTGTGTGTGTATACTCTGTCCTCTGTCTCTGTGTGTGTGTGTGTATACTATGTCCTCTGTCTGTCTGTGTGTGTGTGTGTGTGTGTGTATACTCTGTCCTCTCTGTCTCTCTCTCTGTGTGTGTATACTCTGTCCTCTGTCTCTCTGTGTGTGTGTGTATACTATGTCCTCTGTCTCTGTGTGTGTGTGTATACTCTGTCCTCTGTCTCTGTGTGTGTGTGTATACTCTGTCCTCTGTCTCTGTGTGTGTGTATACTCTGTCCTCTGTCTCTGTGTGTGTGTATACTCTGTCCTCTGTCTCTGTGTGTGTGTGTACTCTGTCCTCTGTCTCTGTGTGTGTGTATACTCTGTCCTCTGTCTCTGTGTGTGTGTATACTCTGTCCTCTGTCTCTGTGTGTGTGTGTACTCTGTCCTCTGTCTCTGTGTGTGTGTGTGTGTATACTCTGTCCTCTCTGTGTCTCTCTCTGTGTGTGTATACTCTGTCCTCTCAGTCTCACTTCTGGGTCTCTCTCTCTCTCTCTCTCTCTCTCTCTCTCTCTCTCTCTCTCTCTCTCTCTCTCTCTCTCTCTCTCTCTCTCTCTCTCTCTCTCTCTCTCTCTCTCTCCCCCCCCCCCCCTCTCTCCCTCCCTCCAGATACAGGGGAGTGGGGAGCCTGGTTGTTGTCAAAAGGAAACCTATTCTTGGAAAGCCCTTAGCCACTGCTGCCGTCATGGTCTGCTTAGGAGGACCAGGACTAGATGAGAAATGCAGGCACAATATGGACATGCATATATTGGTGACTTTGTGTTGCAATGACGATCATTTGCTGCGAGTCTGAGTGCAGGCACGTTTAAAAGTTACAGCCAAGCGTGGACATAAAAGTTAATCATTAGAGAAAGCATGCAGAAAGAGAGAGTGTACAGTGAGGTAGGGAGATAAGGCGAACGAAAAGGCAAATGCACACCACATTAAGGGCTAATTTATACAGGTTGATTGTTCATTCAACTATGTGGCTATGCTATGATTATAATTATATACAGAGGAATCAGTGACACTTGTTTTGATATTTGATTATATGTCTACTTGGTATACTTACTGTACACAGATGCACGCAAAAGATGTTGATTGTGTGGAGAGGAGTAGACTCTAGGAACATAAATCAAATCTATGGATATATATAGATACTGTATGTAGGGCTTGTACACACTGTGTAAAGTCTGACCATTGTGACCAAAATATATCAGTCTGGCTGATATAAATATAAATGTTTCAACGATCCAACACTTACCGTACGTTTATTTTATACGCTCACATGGGGTCACATACCCATTGTGAATGAGTAGACAGAAATGGTACCATCTTATAAGCATTAGCAACGACCAATTATATGACGAGAATGTTTGAAAATGGGTGAGAAAATAATCGTTGTGGGTGAGGGGGATGGGCAGCTTGAAAGGGGTCTAAAACGCCCTTAAATCCACCCCTGGGTGGTTCATGGCAGGCCGGACAGGAGCGGAGGCTCTGGAGAAGTCTTAACTCGGCAGCTTAGTAGAATGTCACAGGGGACATTTAAGAAGCTTTCAGCCCGCATGGTGCCCTGTCTCGCCACCGCTCTGCAAAGTGACAGAATGCGACCTTGTAGAGAAAGTCTTGCACTGTGTCCTGGATTGACTTGGTAGTGGTCTCATTGTGTGTACATGGTTGGGTAGTGGTCTCATTGTGTGTACATGGGTGGATTGACTTGGTAGTGGTCTCATTGTGTGTACATGGGTGGATTGACTTGGTAGTGGTCTCATTGTGTGTACATGGGTGGATTGACTTGGTAGTGGTCTCATTGTGTGTACATGGGTGGATTGACTTGGTAGTGGTCTCATTGTGTGTACATGGGTGGATTGACTTGGTAGTGGTCTCATTGTGTGTACATGGGTGGATTGACTTGGTAGTGGTCTCATTGTGTGTACATGGTTGGGTAGTGGTCTCATTGTGTGTACATGGGGTGGATTGACTTGGTAGTGGTCTCATTGTGTGTACATGGGGTGGATTGACTTGGTAGTGGTCTCATTGTGTGTACATGGGGTGGATTGACTTGGTAGTGGTCTCATTGTGTGTACATGGGTGGATTGACTTGGTAGTGGTCTCATTGTGTGTACATGGGTGGATTGACTTGGTAGTGGTCTCATTGTGTGTACATGGGTGGATTGACTTGGTAGTGGTCTCATTGTGTGTACATGGGGTGGATTGACTTGGTAGTGGTCTCATTGTGTGTACATGGGGTGGATTGACTTGGTAGTGGTCTCATTGTGTGTACATGGGGTGGATTGACTTGGTAGTGGTCTCATTGTGTGTACATGGGTGGATTGACTTGGTAGTGGTCTCATTGTGTGTACATGGGGTGGATTGACTTGGTAGTGGTCTCATTGTGTGTACATGGTTGGGTAGTGGTCTCATTGTGTGTACATGGGGTGGATTGACTTGGTAGTGGTCTCATTGTGTGTACATGGGGTGGATTGACTTGGTAGTGGTCTCATTGTGTGTACATGGGGTGGATTGACTTGGTAGTGGTCTCATTGTGTGTACATGGGGTGGATTGACTTGGTAGTGGTCTCATTGTGTGTACATGGGTGGATTGACTTGGTAGTGGTCTCATTGTGTGTACATGGGTGGATTGACTTGGTAGTGGTCTCATTGTGTGTACATGGGTGGATTGACTTGGTAGTGGTCCCATTGTGTGTACATGGGTGGATTGACTTGGTAGTGGTCTCATTGTGTGTACATGGTAGTGGTCTCCTTGTGTGTACATGGATGGAAAAACTTAACAGACAACGCTGGGCAGAAACTTAGCATTTCCTCCATATTTTGACTTTTTAGTTTTTGTGTTTTTCTTTTGGTTTTTTTGTAAATTAATGCCCTACCCATACCTTATCATACAACAGTGTTGTCTACTCTATTTCACCATCTTTAAAATGTTTGAAGCAATGAGAAGCATTAACAAGAGCGTGTGACTAAATAACTATATCGGATCCAATGGAAAACTGATTTCCTGAAAAATTACAGTTTTGGACATACAATATTTCCACCCGACGCCGGTAGCAGTCTTCCTGTGGGTGGAAAATAGTCTTGGGTCAAGACTAGTCTGCTGCACTCTGAGAGAAAAGCACGGCTGATTTTTTTTGTTTTGATTAGCCGTTCCAATATCGTGGTTAAAGCACGACTAGAAAGCTGTTCAGATTGCTTCCTCGAAACGACCTGTTTCATCCTTTCATCTTTTACATCCTGTTTACATCGAGTGTAATATTCGCTGTGGCCTTTCACCTGATGCGTGAGGAATAGCCCGACAGATGTTCGACAGAATCCGACATAGACAGGATTAAAATACATTTCTATTGAAAAATACTAACTAATACAGAGTGCACACAGGTTCCGAATGTCGAGTAAACATCCGTGGCAACAGGGTCAGCACAATTATTTTGTATGGGCTTTGCACGTGGATTTCCACTGACTATAGGGAGGCAGAGACCAAGACTATCATATAGATACCGTGGTAAAAGTCAGACTTGATAAAATACATCTATGATAGTCTTGATCCAAGGCTAGGTGGAAAACTAAAAATATTCGAAGGCGCTTGTGCCTGAAGATATACAGTATTCTCATGGGGTTTTTCTTTCTACTTCTGTACTTGAACCGTCTTACTTTGCCTGCTTTTGTGGCTGTGCTCTCTTGCAGGTTCTTTGTAATGTGGGCCTTGGGGTTGTCTCTCTGCGCCATTCAATTCCAAACAGTGTTTCAGCCTGGCTTGTTGCAAAAGATAGATACTGAGATCGTCGAGTCATGAATCATAATAACCACTTTATCCCTGGCAGCCATGTTACAGGCGTGCCTTTATAGGCGAAGGTTTTCAAATGTTTGGAAAATAGCTGGATAGTACAAGCAAGCTCACAACTTCACATCACATCTTTGGTTTTCTTTTTTTTCTTTTGTTTTTGAAAAATATTGAAAACGTTTGAAAAAAGAAAAAGTTAAACTATAGTGTTTAAGTGGATAAGCACACGATTGGCTGCCGTTAAGTTTCCCTGGGTTCAGTTATCATTTTCTATCTCACTGGCAGATGGAAAATCAGCCCCCCCCCCCCCCCCCCCCACCGTCCCCCCCACCGTTAATTCCAAACAGCCACAAATAATGGCTTAATGGCATGCTGCTGAATTGGCTCGATTGGGCTTTTTAGCTTGCCTAGAGTTAACTATTATCCAGTGTAAAGTATGCTGCCCAGCATTACGTGTAATCTCCCAGCACCGGCAACACAGCTGTTGCATTTTAGCCGCCAACAAGATAGCACTGTGAGTGCACGTGTGCCACTGCCAGGGGAGCCTTCGTGGGCTCTCACTCAGCAACCAGTGGTAGAAAGTATATTGTTTCTGTTGGGCAGGAACATCTTATCTCCATATTCTAACTTGTTGTGTTTTTCCATAAATGAACGCCCAACTTGATCATACTACAGCATGTCACACAGAAGCATCAACAGCAGCAGATCCCCAAGCTCCAAGCTTTGAGCTTGTGGATCTGCTACTTTTGCAGAAAGCCTGCGGTTTCTTTTAGCTTGCATCGATAATGTCACTGGTGAACGGGTTTCTGAACTGCTCACAGCCCTCCCTCCTACAGACTGAGTAGGAAAAAAATCACACCCGTGTGAAGTTACCATCATACATCATCTCATTCCGGCCAATCAGAATTTGCGTCCTCACCTTCGTCATCAATGTTTGTCACTCAAAATTGTCCATTCATTTGTCAATGACATTTAATGTTTGTGTTGGGACAAAAATTGGGTGACATATACACTAAAAGCTGGGCATAGGATCGCCCCTCAAAAAATGAAGATGGGTTGAAAGTTGTTGAAGTAACAGATATGAGTAGTTGGCCTTGGCATTACATGGAGGATCAGAGAGTAGAGGATGCTGGGAATGTAGCTGGACGCTGTCTGCACGGAGCTGCCCTGCAACTGGGAAGCGGTGCAATTACACTGGTCTGTGCCTGTGGTGGTGGTGGTGGTGGGGGGGGGGGGGGGGGGTGTCTATAGACAGGCAGCCTCTCATATCAGGTCTGCTCACGCTTATCCAAATCCCAGATTAACCCCCCCCCCCCCCCCCCTCACACAGCACACTCTCGCTTGCTCTGTAACACGCTTACAGTAACCTCCCTGACCTATCTCTCTCTCTCTCTCTCTCTCTCTTTCTCTCTCTCTCTCTCTCTCTCTCTCTCTCTCTCTCTCTCTCTCTCTCTCTCTCTCTCTCTCTCTCTCTTCTTCTATACATTTTCAATTAAATTTAAATTCAATCTGTCTTACTGTCTAACGTAGCAACACAAGCCCTCCTTCTCCCTCCCCCCTCCCCCCTCTCCCCTTCTATACCCCCTCGCAGCTCTCTCTCTCTCTCCCCCTCCCTCCTGTCTTGTGTAATGTTGCTTGGGGCTGGATTTCAGAACTCTGTGGCTACATTAGCTATACAGTTGCAGGGGACTGTGTGTGTGTGTGTGCGTGTGCGAGTGCATGCGTGCGAGCGTGTGTGAGAGAGAGAGCATTCTATCAGAATGGTGAGGTAGGCCGCAAAATGATTACGCTTCAGTTGGCTTGCTGTTATCCCACGCCTGTTCTCCTCAAAGGACCGTGTTTAGATTTGATTTGATTGTGATGTGTCTCTTCTGGGCTTAATGGAATGCTGCAGCAGTGCATTGCATATTCGGGCCGCACAGGTAATTGATAGGATAATAAAATAATTGATTAAATGTATCCCTATTATGTGGGCATGTCATTGCTCAAAACGTCAAAAAAGATGTGAAGAATTTTCTAAAGCATATATTTTTGCACATGCAGCACCGTTGTGCGGCGAAGTATAAAATAATGCTGCTTAATGGAAAAAGTAATGGATAATGGATAATGTCAGTTCAGTAAATAATGAGTTGCAGTCCTATTATCAGTGGTTCCAGAACACAATGCTGTGATGATGATGACACACGTCCAGGTGTGCCATGGGAACCACACATCGTTGCTGTCAGGCAGAAACCTCTTGGCAGTAGCTTGTACTGTAGGTCTGCTACTTTTGCTGTTTTTTGGATTTGAATCCTGGACGCATGAGGTTTCCACCCGACAGACGATTTACATTTACATTTCTTATTTACTACACCATTACTCATTTCCATAAACTATTATATGCATGTCATTATAATTACAAACAATATGGTTTTATCTTGTGAAAAATATCTTAAATATGTGTGAAATTATATGGTAGGCTATATTTTCTACATTGGCTATGAATACAGTGTTGCTTTGAGATTTTGACTTTATCTATTGGTGTGCTTTGGGCACAAAACGTTTGACCTAGATCAAATAGTTCAGCATACTGTAGGATAACAGTTGAACTTGGAGACTGTGTGTGTGTGTGTGTGTGTGTGTGTGTGTGTGTGTGTGTGTGTGTGTTTGTGTGTGTGTGTGTGTGTGGGCGCGCATTTGTGAGTGTGGGGGGGGGGGGGGGGGCACGTGCCGTGCGTGCATGAGCCACCGCCGCCTACCAGGGCTCCAGACTAACTTTTTTCACCACCGTTCCGGAACCGTCCCAAAATACAATTTGAACCGTCCCAAAATACAATTTGAACCGTCCCGAAGTAAATATATACCGTCCCGGGGAAAAAAAGTACAAAAAAGCACCACTCAAATTGTGAAATGAATAACTGTATTCCTATTGTAATAGAAATACAATTAAGCCAAACAAATAATGTACTGCATGTATTGAATACATACATGCAGTACATTATTTGTTTGGGGTCATGTTTCTTCTGTAGATACACTGATTTAGTTAAAATGCTCCCAGATGAAAAATAGGGCTTGGTTAAAAATGTTAATCAAATTAATCAGAGGCTTTGTAATTAATTAATCTAAATTAATCATATTTTAATCGCATATCAATATTCAACCTGAGAACAGTGATATTTATTTTCAAATGGATTTTGTTATATTGGTGTAGCCTACCAGTGAATCAATGAATAGTGACTACAGTAGCTTATAAAACTTTGGTGTAGGCTACTTGATCAAGACCAACAGATAACGTGCAGCAATGCAGGTATATGAATACTCAAATGTCTATTACATGGTTGGCATGAGAAAACAAATAAAAACAACTTTATTAGGGGGAATACTAAGACGAAGGATCAATAAATAATAATAATAATAAATACAATCAATAAAAACTGTGGAATGAGAGCGTTTTGGGGTGTGCATTCCACAGTGTTGGGGCAGCAATTCCAGAACAATCTGAGCATTAGAAAACCATCTGTTGCTTCAGAGGATATATACCAACATATTAATGTCGATGCCAGCTAGCAAGCCTGTCGATGCCAGCTAGCAAGCCTAGCATGGAAGCTAACGTTAAACGTTGCTGTAGTGTAGCCCCATGTCCATATGGAACCTTTCTGTGGCACACAAACATGGTTTTATCCACGCTTAGTTCCAACCGATAGTTTTTCAATCTAAATGTCCCATCCACGGGGCAAAAGCAATATAATTCCTATGATTCCGTTGGGTGAATGTAGTGTGTGCGTTGTTGTTGTCAACTGTCTGACTCTGACGGCACGGCAAATTCTCATGCTGCTCATCGCTGCACACGAAATGCGCATTTTCAGTGTAAAAACTCCTCTCGTCCCGAAACCGTCCCGAATGAGATACATTTACGTCCCAAATAGATATTTTACAGTCCCCGGGACGTCGGGACGCCGTTAATCTCGAGCCCTGCCGCCTACCCTAGGGGATACGGGGAGAACATGCAAGCTCCACACAGACCACCAACCACAGCCCTTTTGCCAATCCCGCCTCGGGTATGGGCACTGATGACGCGGAGGAGAGAATACGCCCACAGCGTACCCAGCGGGAATCGAACCCAAGACCTTCTAGCTGTGAGGCGACAGCGACAGCACTACCAACTGTTCCACCGTGCCCCCTCGATGAATATGCCATTGCAATAATTCAGGCATGTCTTGAAGAAAGTGTCTGACTGAAGTGACTGAAGATAATATTTTAGAGTGGCACGGCCGTGCCATGATGAATAAATTATTTAACCAGCACTCACGGTGCTCTGAAATACCTCTCATGTGTCCTGCTCTCGTGTCCGGCTCCACTGCCCATGACAGACTTTGATGGCGACGTGGAAGGGACATGTCGACCCCCCCCCCCACCCCACCCCACCCCTCATCTACATGTATTTGTGACTAATCCCCTGATGTACTGGTATTGTACGCCCGTCGCCTGCTGTAATCATTGGCTGTTCTTGCTCTAATCTGATCCCCATGGGCGCTGACCCCCACCCCACACACACACACACACACACACACACACACACATATACACACACACACACACACACACACACACACACACACACACACACACACACACACACACACACACAGACGAGCCCAGTTATCATAATGTGGGTACATGAATGTACAGATCTATGTGAAATTGTGAATATGTATAGATCTCATCTGAGATGTGAATATACTGTAAATAAGTACTGCGTAACAGGCTCAGTTGCAGGACAGATGACAGCCAAGGTTTTAGGTCACAAAACAGATTTGATCTTGTAGCAGCTTTACAGAAACATACGCCGCTTGCCAGTTACACCAGAACTCCACGCAGGGGAGAGCAGATGTCTGGACTCTATTGGCTCTCTCTGCATGTTTGTGGAGAGGACTGCGAGTGTAAATGGTGAAACACTTGCTCATTTCACTTGTGTCAGACGTCAGTTTTATTTCTTCATGTCAATTTACAATTTACTGTAGGCATTTAGACATCAAATACATAAAAAAGTCATCAATAATCATAAAGAAGTTAAGAACCTAGCTAGCATCTGTCTTAACAGTAGAACATCTGTACAGTAAAACTGTACTAGTGCTATGTCTATACGGTACATAAGATGCTATCTAAATTACACAAGTTTAGCCTTTGCATGCGCCTGTCAATTCGTCGAGGCTCGTGCAAACTACGGCAAATGTCGCTGGCTTACATTGAAAATGAAAGGTAGCCTAGCCTGTAGCTTTGTAGAGAGATGTCATCACAGTGTCAGCTGGGACTCCAACCCTCGTCACTAGCTGTGTGACGCGCTATCCACATTGTCCGGCGAGCGCTGTGCCCGGTGCCCACACACCAAGGACGACACAAGTCTTATTTTCATCTCGGTATCATGGGTTTATGTCATCGTAACTTCCATATATAGAAACTGTCCAACCAATGTTTCCGGCTGTGAGAGGCTTCCAGATGTCATCTGGACAACAGCACGCGGGATTGCATGGCAATAAAGCCCACACTGCGGGGCCTGTGGCATGTGCTCGCTAGGGCTACGTTGGTTAATATTACGCCTTCCCTTTGTAAAGTTTTTAGTGGTTTAGATTTGTGAATTGCATGAGCTCTGCATGCGCTCTGTGACTCATATAGTCATTTAGTTCTATAAATGTGGGCCTCGTTTCACACTCCTGCTGAATCATTGATATGTGCGTGGACCGCCCGGGTCTGGGGGACACTTACTACATCGAGGTTGATTATTCTGAGGAACAGAAGTTTCATGCTGCACAAAAGGCCATATGAATGGTTCCGATTGTAGAGCTTCTGAGACATTCTAGTCCATTCATAGAGCAGTCGGTCACTACGTCAGTCACACACACTGCCATTAGGTCATCTGTAATGTCCCAACTTGCTTACAGAGCATAATCGGAGATTGTTAAAGCAAATGCAAGTGTCAATATAGCTGCAAGCAGCGATAAGACGGGGTCAAGCCATAAATGTAATAAAGCAATAAAGTAAAAATCACACCCGTGTGAAGTGAGGGGCTCTTATCATCATACATCATCTCATTCTGGCCGATCACAATTTGCGTACTTTGCTCAGCCAATCAAATCATCACTATGGGGTGATCAGCCAATCACAAGCCAATGTTTCAAAAAGATAAACACAATGCCGGTCTTATAATTAGCCCAATTTCCGCCAGCATTAATTAATCCCTCGATAGCCAAGGTTTTATCGCGCGTAACACTTACTTTGAAGAGCCAAATATCTGTAACCGGATGTTACAATGACAAACTGCTGTGTGTGTGTGTGTGTGTGTGTGTGTGTGTGTGTGTGTGTGTGGTGTCATGACAGGTTGTTGTTGTCTCGGTCGGTGGTGGGAAAACCCTGACCGGGAGTGTCAGCACGCCTGCTACAGCCCGTTGAAAACACTTGTATTCACCAGAAACGACCCCCTCAATGTCGTTTCTGAGATACAGAGCATTGAATGCAGGACTTGCGCGCGCATCTTCAAAATGGCCGCAGCCACTGTCCCACTTTGTGTTGATGCGGGTAGCAACATTAGCTAACGATACGATCGGATTAAAACATGGATTAAAGAATCAAGCCCTGGAACCCGAGAATCTCGAGTTTGGCGGGCTAGGGTACTAATTTAACCCTCCGTGTTCCTTGTTTCTGGTGGACTCCGTGTTAGCAGTGAAATACAACTTGATACTTGATACATTGATTACATTGATAACTACAATGACTGCATTAGGACTAACAAGTAATGATTATACAGAGAGGAGTGATGTCATACTCTTCCAAATTAACAAAGGTTGGAGACTGGAGATGACGGAACTCTTTTTGTTACCCCCACGAATCAACCATGCATTAGCAGGGTAAAGATTTTGGACCCAATCAGGTTCCGTGTTCCGGGCTAGTGTCGTTCACTGATTGGAGACTGGAGATGACGTAATTATTTTTTGTTATGCTGATTAGCTGAAGGGGTTGTCTGTCTACGCTCTAGTCCCATAACCAGAGTCCAGACTCCACTCGCATGAATGGAATTGCGATTTCAGTTAGAGTAGTTAACCAGGCTACGAAATTCTTTGACGTCATCAAAGGTGGATCGAGCAAATCATATAATTGACTCATTGGGAGATTATGAGTTGAATTCTATAGTCTTAGTCGACTAAATATCAAAATCTTATTAGTAGTAGTATTAGTCTTAATGCAATGTTTTGTTTTTGCCAGAAAATATTTATATTCTTAGTCTTTTGAATTACACACCATTTAGTCTTAGTCATATTTTAGACTTCTAAAATTGTTTAGTCTTAGTCTTTAAGTCTTAGTCAACAAAATGAACACTTATAACTATACCTGTAAATGTAGCACCATTATTGGTCCTATGAAATTATGAGCTTTCGAAAAAAGGTTCTCTTTGGCTTACTTTTCCGGTTTGTATATAGTTTGTAGTTTACCAATCTGGGAACCCATTGGCAAAACAAAAGAAACGGTGCCCTCTTTTTTTCCTTTGAATTTGCGTCAACAGTCTGTCTCGAGAGGCTAATAGTTGACTCACTCAAAGAAAACTTCAAGCGCTGTGGCTGCCAAGTGTGGTAGATGACGCACTTCCTATTCTTCCTATTGGTTGGTGGTACCCAATCAATTTATGTCGATTTATTATTTTCTTTTTATCATTCATATTTGACAACACATGTTTTGAAGCTTGCTGAAGGAAAATCCAGGGATTAACCCTGACCACACACAATAGTATTATGCTAATTTGTCTATTTGGTGTCACTGCTGGTAAACACACAAATCACTTTCAGGTCAGTTTGATCCAGCCCTCCTGCCGTCATGCACAAATGGGTCTGGGAGCAGCTAATGGTGCGTTGGATTAGCTGACCAGGTCACCCGGTAGTTAGGGACATTTAAGCCTGATCCCTGTTTATGATATCTCCAAATCCACACAGCTGACAGCCATTCACTGTGCCTCTAGCGCGTTATGCCCTGCGCCAGTGCAGTGTTTTATACTTTACTTCATTTTACTTCATTTTTTTCCAATGAAATAGAGGGAACCTTTTTCATGCTACAGAACTCAATTAACCCATTCTGAGCGGGAACCCCTTTTTGTTTTAAAGCATTATGTTATACTTTAGCTATTGAAAAATAGCAGATCAAAATCATGAAAATGTAGTGCAAATCTTTGAATATATATTCTTTCAGAGCACGTTTTTAACTAAAAGCTATGCTTCTGGGTGGTCCCTGGAACAACATATTTTCAGATGGGATACGTCGGCAGCCAATTACATAATAATATTGGGGGTCCTTGACATGAAATAGTTTGAGAACCACTGACAGAAACATGGGTTTTTCAGGATTTAGAAGGCATTTGTAGAATCTAAGTTAGGTCTAAATGCGTTAAGCAGGCTTCGCTGTGGGGATAAACCAATAACGTTTAAATTACTGTTAACAAAAAAATCACGCTTGTGTGTGAATGCTGTGATGAAGTGATTGAAAGTCACATGACGTCACTGCTTAAACAAAGCAACCATTAAAAGTCCTTAGACTTGGCTGCCACATGACATCACGAGTGGGGTCCTGCTTTTTGGTGGGGGAGCATGAATAAGACAAACATTAAAAGTCCATAGACTTGGCTGTCTGAAAGCCAGACGTTGGAGGCAATGGCATGCATGGTTGGTCCTCAATGTGGGGTCTGGAGACCTCCAGGGGTCCCTGAGGCGGTTTTAAGGTAGCCCCCAGCTAAATGATTGATGGTTAAGAACCAAATGGACCCTTACAGGTCTGTATCTTTGAGTTAAATTAAGTATTTTACAGGGTAGATCCATATTATATATATGCTGCTGCATCGGCTAAAGGAAGCCAAACAAAAACGTGTTTTACTCTCGTGTACCTGTGCACAAGATGTGACAATAAAGTACAACCTCGAACCTTGAAACAAAACAAACTGGGTGACCTTGAAATGGGAAAAGGTTGTGTCGTGAGCATCACCGACTGCGAGTTTCCAAACAGTCCACTGTGTGTACTTCCCCATGATGTTAAGTGTAAACCAGTGAATGAGTCTGTGTGCCGTGTGCTGTACCTGTGGAGTGTTTGGGATAAATATTTGCCTGCACACTGTTACACAACAGAGGAAGGAGCCAGTAATCATTAGCTGCTGCAGCTGGGACTTACTGTAAACCTTGATGTCCTTCCATTCCAACTGCAGAACTCACATCGTGTTGTTTATTCACCGTCGTCACACTCAAGCTCTCAGATGCAAATGTACTAACTATACTCTTTGACTTCTGTTGAGCTCTATACTTGACCGGAGTCCTCTCCTCCAAGGGTCTATGTTAAATAACTGATTACAAATGAGATGAATAATAAAAAAAGGAGAAAAAAATGGCTAAAATCGAGATATATGGTATTACAAATATCAAGTGACATAAGGTTATAGAACTTTATTACTATTTGGACAATGTTTTAAGGTAGTTTTACCATAATAGTGAAGACGCATTGCCCAGCCCTACTCTCATGTTTTGTCATATGTTTCCAGGTGGTTCCATCCAAACGTCACCGGCATTGAGGCAGAACAGCTGCTGTTGACGCGGGGGGTGCACGGAAGCTTCCTGGCCCGTCCCAGCAAGAGCAACCCAGGAGACTTCACTCTCTCTGTCAGGTACTGGACCTTCACTCTCTCTGTCAGGCACTGGACCTTCACTCTCTCTGTCAGGCACTGGACCTTCACTCTCTCTGTCAGGTTCTGGACCTCAGGTACTGGACCTCTGCTCACGGTCCCTTGGAACAATGCTTCATCATTCTCAACCATTTTCAAAATTGAACTGGGGACCCCCAATCCTGACAAGGAGTTGGAATTGTAGGAGTTGAGCCATTACATTTTGTTGGACTCGGTTCCACGGTGAAAATAAAATTTTCACGATTTGTTTCTGCTCCTTTCTTATATCATTTGACATTTTGGCCAATGTTTGACCAGTTTCTATTGTATGGTTTGTTGAATACTTTAGATTTTTTTCTTCCTACCCCTTCCCCCTAAAACTAAAAAGATCCACACCACTCTGATGCTGGTACTGGTACTGGTAGATGTGGTATGAACAGTGGAACAATGGCCAATGCAGATGAAAGTTGGATATCGTTGCTGTCGGGGCGGAAACCTCTCTTATCTCCATATTTTAACTTTCTGTGTTTCACGCCACGCTTCGAGCTTGCCTACTTCTGCTACTTTTGAATTTGAATCCTAAAAAGTAACTATTTTGGACATCATTTTATTTCTACCCGACAGACAATATGCCAAGACTCAACACCTGCTTGAATGTATTTTCCCCCCATGATTGATCACATGGCTCACCGGGCACGTCACACTGTTTTACGCAATGCACTGTTTTGCCAAGGTGTTTTTGAAGCGCCTGCGCCAATGGAAGCAATTTAACATGATACACACAGCAGGGTTCTGATTCTGAAATGGGCTTTCTGCATGAATGCATTTAGCATCATGTTAATAGTTTTAATTTACTCTGTGGTATTGCTACTTTTACTTTACACTTTTTTTTAAACTTACTTTACACTTTACATTTTCTAATTGGTTTCGACTCCTTGCATAATGCTCAATGTAAGGACAATTTCAGTCTCTCTGTGTCTGATTGGTGGTTGTTCAGAAACCTGCCAACCATGACATCATTGATAGGCATTCCAAGCTAATAGAAACGACAGTCTATCTATTCCTGGAAAGTTATGCTGAAATAGAAGTCATTGCTCTTTCATTTCACAATTCAAGTCTTGTTTGAAATGACCAAACTTGCCAATACCGATGATGCCACTGGTAGGCACGTTTCTGACGTGTCCACAGTCCTCTGCGACACAGACCTGACAGACAGACAGACAGGCGGTGCCATCTTATAATGAGCATTTGTGAAGACCAGTTAAATGAAGTTGAACATGGGTAATTTGCATCTTTTAAGTCAAGAAATTGATACTCCTTGAGCTTCTAGATCTGCTATTTTCTGCGTGCAACTACAGTGTGGATAAAGTATTGCATTAGCTGTTCTTTGGCACCGGGGGGGGCTTTCTGGCTGGTGCAAAGTTCAGCCGGGTGAACAAACAAAGCTCTGGGGTGTTGTGGTCCTCGGAGCCAGGCAGGCGATGAACCGAACGAACGCATGAGTCAATCTGCCTGCATGGCCTCTGTGTGCTGTTGGCCAAGTTTGAAATGGACAATGGTGGAAGAAATATTGTGATATAGGCCTATATACATTTTCTTTTTTTACTTAACCCATTTAGACTCTACAAATACCTTCTAAATCCTGACAGTTTTCTGAAAAACCAATGTTTCTATGTCAGTCATTCTCAAACATTTTCATGTCAAGGACATGAAATTACCGTAATTTCCGGACTATAAGCCGCAGCTTTTTACCCATGATTTGAACCCTGCGGCTTATACAACGGTGCGGCTAATCTATGGATTTTTACAGCTAACGCAGAGCCATCTCAGGCTCTGAGCTAACGTAGCTGCGGCTTATAGTCCGGTGCGGCTTATAGTCCGGTGCGGCTTGTATATGGGATTTTCCCTAAATTTGGCTGGTGCGGCTTATATTCAGGTGCGGCTTATAGTCCGGAAATTACGGTATTTGTAATGGGCCACCGACCCCCATCTGAAAATATGTTGTTCCAGGGAACCCCCCAGAAGCACAGATTTGAGTAAAAAAATGTCTCTCTGAAAGAATATATTCAAACATCTGAGCCACATTTTCACGATTTTTCAAAAATTGCAGACCTACAAGCTCGGTGCCGTGCTATGAGCTTGTAGATCTGCTATTTTTCAATAGCTAAAGTATAACATAATGCTTAAAACACCAAAAGGGGTTCCCGTCCAGAAAGGGTTAAGTAAAAGTAGCAATACCACAATATAAAACTATTTACGAAACTAAATGTGTTACTGTCTGTTACAAGTCAAATACCTACCTTTAGTTGAGTAAAAGTACAATAGTATTGGGATCAAAATATGCCTACAGGAGAAAAGTACATAAATGTGTCACACTTTTTCATTAAAAAAGAAGAGATCTATAAGCAACGCATTGCGACACATTGTCAGAGTCAGTATGCCTGGCCTCTGTGTGCAGTTGACCAAGTTTGAAATGGAAAGCGATCGCTTTCCCTGAATTCCCTCCCTCCGTCCGCCCGCCCGTCTGTCCGTCTGTCCTTGGAGGAGCAGGGGATCTCTGACACGCTTCTCGGACGCTCTTCCAGGAAAAGTAGTTGAATAACAGACTGAGGGGAAGTGGCCGTTTGCTGCCTTTCCCGCCTGAATTTGATCACACGCCAAATGATTAAAGCCCCGGGAGGAAGCCAGAAACGGCCTTCAGTGCCTCTATTTAAGTCTTTAGTCAAAGTACAAACATTTATATTGGCAAAATATACTTAAAAGCTAAAGGAAAAGTACTAATTATCAGAATCATAATATGTATCATGTTATTGTACTATAATTAATGATTGATTGATTAACCACTTAAGCCGTATTTTACTGTATAATACTTCTACAAACTCAGTGATCTGCAGAGTAACTAATAACTCAAGTTGTCAAATAATGTATTGGAGTAAAAAGTACAATATTTGCTGGTGAGATGTAATGGTATAGTATACAGTAATAGTAGTATAATGTACCAATGGATATACTCAAGCAAAGTAAAAGTACTAGTAGTAGTATTTGTACTTAAGCACAGTACTTATATTTATAAATATTCTTAGTAAATATACGTTACATCTCCATGGGTCGTGAGCAAAATAAACTGGACATGATGCAGAATTTGTGTTAGAGAAATGTTCAATTTTTTGGTAAACTCAACTACAGCCTATGGCAGAGAGAGAGAGCAATATTTTAAAGAGTTTGTTTTTTCCTTTTCTTCTTTTTCTTTTTACAGAAGCGCTAAGCCTTGATTTTTGAGTGTTGCAACCACTCCTACAACCAGGAATGTCCGTATCATGTATCCGTCAAGAGCACGAGTGGTGTGCGCATGAGTGAAATTGGAACGACAGAAGTATGTGACATGGCTGCCACCTGCTGGACGCAAATCCAACTGCTGACTGTCTAGGTTCATTGATATCCATAATAAAGCAGAGAGAGGGAGAGGGAGAGGGAGAGGGAGAGGGAGAGGGGAGAGAGAAGAGAGAAGAGAGAGAGGGGAGTTGCACCACTCGGTTCACACAGGTGTGATTTTTCTTTGAGAGAGGGAGAGAGAGCGAGAAAGGTAGAGGGAGAGGGAGAGGGAGAGGAAGAAAGGTAGAGAGAGAGGGGGAGAGGGAGAAAGGGAGAGGGAGAAAGGTAGAGAGAGAGGGGGAGGGGGAGAGGGAGAAAGAGAGAGGGAGGAAGGAGAGTTTTGTCCGAGCGGTTCTTCTCTTGGCAACAGAAGCTTTTAAGAGGCTCATCATCAGTGAGCGCAGCGCCTGGAAACGGACCCGAAAGCATTTGTTAGTAGCCCTCTACTCTGTGGCTGTGCAGCTGGTGTTGGCATGGCTTTGTGTGTGTGTGTGTGTGTGTGTGTGTGTGTGTGCTCGTGCACATGCGTGTGTGCATGCGTGTGCGTGCGTATAAATAAAACTAGGCTTCAGGGAGAGAAGAACCACACTGTACAATCCTGAGTGTTAATTTAACTCTGATGGACCCTTACTGGTCCATTTGGTCCCATGTGTAGTGTGTACACTCTCAGAGTGAAAGGAGCACTTCACCCATTAATATCTTCATATAATTGGTCCCCGCACTAATGCTCATTATAAGATGCCCACAATGCGTCTCATTGGTGGGCTGTGAACAGTTCCGAATCCTGCCTACCAATGATCTCATCGATGGGGATTCCAAGCTAATTACCACAGAAACAACAGTCTTTCTCTTCCAGGAAAGTTAGCACGCTGAAATAGAAGCCATTGTTCTAGCACTAATAAAAACAAAACTAAAAAAATGCTGAAAATCTCTCTTGAAATGATCAAACCTGCCTACCGACGTTGTCACTGGTAGGCAGGTTTCCGAACTCTCCACAGCCCTCCTCTGAGACACAGAGTGAGTGGAAAAAATTGTACCATATTATACTGAGCATTAATGAGGAGGCTGAGGACCAATGTATAAATAGGTGAAGTGGTCCTTTAAGGGTTTGGGCGTGCTGGCGTGTGTGTTTGTGTGTGTGTGTGTGTGTGTGTGTGTGTGTGAGGGGGGGGGGGGGGGTGAGTAGACCGAGGTGTCATAAATCAGACACTATGGGGAGGGGGGGGGGACTGTCTAGCCACATAGGGCCTGTCACATTCACACAGGCAGACAGACACCGACACCCACTCATACACGCATGCACATTGCACACATTGTGGGTCAATTGGCAGAAATAGCCTTTTGGCCTGCTATAAGGAGGGTGGGGGGGGGCATTTTGAAGTAAGGTGGGGGGGGGGGAGGAGGAGGAACGCAGGAAGTGAAGGTCAGAGGAAGTTGATGAACTTCAAAAGGCGAAACACAAGAGCCCATGCAGGCCAGGTCCTCCTACACTATGACCACATGCATCTCATACTCCTCTCCCTCCACACGCGCTCCTATCGGTGTTTACTTTGTTATTGTCAAATGCGCACGCACACCCGCACATACACACGCAGGCTCACAACACACAAACACACACAACGGCCATTGGCCTGTATTGGAGGCCAATGGATCCCTAAAATAGCATAAGCACACAACGGTTTGCATGCGTGGCTCGTTGTTAGCTTGTACATCGGCTATTTCTGGACCGTGAAATTGCACTCGTCAACACTCTTCTTTCAGCTTGGCGACACGTCATGTCCGCCGGCTGATGCGGTCATTAGACGGAGAATATAATTATCCCTTAGCGTGCCTTATCGGAGCAGAGGAGAGGATAATTAGCCAGTCATTAGCCAGCCGGGCTCTCTTCTTACCGGGGCCATTATGAGGGGGACAGTCAGTCTCACTGTTCAGGCCCTAATGGACGCAGGGGGACTCGCTCTTATCTCCCTCTCCCTGCCTTTCCCTCCTCTGCTTATCTCCCCCGCTCCCTTCTTTCCTGGCCCGGGAGTGGGAGGGGGAGGGAGGAGGTATTTGGGTCGCTGTCAGATGTGTTTTCTATAGACGGAGCCAAAAGTTGCTCTGGTGGATGGCTCACTCCTCCACTCAGAGACAGCTTTTGAAGACTGTGAGACAGACAGACAGACAGACAGACAGACAGGCAGGCAGGCAGACAGGCAGACAGGCAGACAGACAGGCAGAGAGACAGAGAGACACAGACAGAGGGAGAGAGAGACAGAGAGACACAGACAGACAGACAGACAGAGAGAGAGACACAGACAGATAGAGGCAGAGAGACACGGACGGACGGAGAGAGAGAGAAAACCTATAGAAAACATACAACCAGCCTGCCTGAGGTTTTGGGGAAGAAGTCTAGTGAAGTTTTTCCAGTCATCTCTCATGCTCTTTTATACACCAAAGAAAGACCCTGCGGAGAAAGAGAAGGCGAATACTGTATAAAACCTTTTTTTCCTGTTTTGCAGAAATTATTACCTAGGAGAGTAGATTGATTTATTTATCACTCCCTCTAGCTGCTGTATTATTCCATAACGCCAGGCAGGCAGAGAGCCACTCATAGTAGCTCTGACGCTGGGAGGCTATTAATAGATTAGCATCATTGATTAGATGCATGACATCGCTGTCGGGCAGAGACCTCTTATCTCCATATTTTAACTTTTTGTGTTTTTTTTTGTAAATATTAATGTCCCACTACTTTATCATGTCACTCAAAAGTAGCATGTCCCAAACGTGTACATCTCCATCTGTACGGCTTTTGAGTTTGAATAATGAAAAAGTAAATGTTTTGGATATGTGAGGTTTCTACCCGACACAGATAACGTCCAACACTTTAACTTGTCAGGAAATGTAAAAAGAATCAATAAAGTTGTGTTCCCATGGATCCAATGTAGTTAATACTTTTGATTTGTTAAATATTCATAAAAGCCACATACATTATTAACCAGATTCACTTTAGGACATTTAAAAAAATGATGATAATTGCCGATCTCCACGGTCGATATGACGAGGTGTGCACTTGTACAGTAAGTGGGCAATTTTTCCACTATTTTTGTGTGACGAAGTATTGCATTCTCCATGCACAAATACGAATGCCTGCCATAGAAAATACAATGCACTACATCGCATGCTTCCAACTTGCATATTTGCCGTACAGTTTGCATTTGTATGACATACTATGTTATTGCGCAACATTTTGCTGTGATGCAAACCGACCCTTCTCCATTTCACTGCGCGCGTACACACACGCACACACACGCACACACACACACACGCACGCACACATGCACACAGCCTCACACACACAGGGCGCAGACGTTTGTCCGACAGACAATAGTCCGACACTCCAGTAGTCCGACGATCCAATATTCCGACCATAGACATTCCTCATTTTTACCCCAAGAGTCCGACATGACTTTAGCCCGACAAACGTTATGCCAATGGTCCCACAGACATAGGTCCGACCTGCCAATAGTCAGACGTGACTGCTTGCTCAGTATTTATAAGGTCCACACACGGGGTGCGCACGCTTTTCCGACACACCAAAGGTCCGAAGCGCGGGGGTGATGCGATGCGAAAATGCGATGGGCCGACATGCGCTGCTCCCTGCGGTTATGGTTAGGTTAGGGATTGAGGTTTCGGATCAATAGTATGTCGGAACTAAAGCCTGTACCTCCACACACAGTCACACACACTGCACAAACCAACTGGGGACATGTGGCCACCTGCACAACTGGGCACCTAAACGAGTGGCCACCCGGACAACTGGGCACCTGGACAACTGGGCACCTGGATGTGAAGGTGTGTGTGAATGGGTTAATGTAATGCACAATCTATATAAATGCACCATTTACCAGTTTTGTTTGTTTATTTTCACATACAAAAATATTTCGGAAATGATACAGGTCAATACAAAATGTGATGGAGAAAGCCTAAAAACCCTCCAGGCATGTTTATACATTCAAAGTGGTTACCACCCCGACACGTCAACCGCTTGCCATTTGGTCAAATCTGATCGAAGCCGCCACCCGTTTGCCGACTTGGGAGTGAGAAGGGCTGAAATGAATTATTATTATTCATTAATAACCCATTCGACCGGGGGGCGGTCGAAATGTGTTCTAAACAGTTTTCTGAAACAGAAAAAAGTGATTAATTTATATTCCTATACCTGTTGTTTTGTTTGTCTAAAACCAGGACCACAATGGAAATGAGTCAACTTTGTGTTTTATCACTTTCTTTGAGAAGCATGTAACATGTGTTTTTTGAGTGGTGCAACCACTCCTACAACCAGCAATGTCCGTGTACACCAGACTGTAAAAAATATGGACAAAGCTTTCTCCGGGTCTAATATGGACGTAAAATGAAGCCTGTCAGTCCTTGAACTGTAAGTCGCCATATTTCTAGATCCGTTCGGGCCCAGCTGGCCATTGGCTGGCTCCGTTTGGGCCCAGCTGGCCATTGGCTGGCCCAGACAACGAGGCGGGACTTCCCCCCTTCTTCTCCGTTGGTTTTTATTTTGACTCGAGCGGGGGGGATCCCGATCATAGACTGTTGCCTTCTAATGAGAGAGAGAGAGAGAGAGAGAGAGAGAGAGAGAGAGAGAGAGAGAGAGAGAGAGAGAGAGAGAGAGAGAGAGAGAGAGAGAGAGAGAGAGAGAGAGAGAGAGAGAGAGAGAGAGGGAAGTTGCACCACTCGGTTCACACGGGTGTGATTTTTTTCTTTCAAACATAACAAATCAAATATAAATCAAATCAAGTATATTCCATTTAGTTTAGTAAGTCTTTGAGACTGAGGGGGAGAGTGTGTAGGAGACACAAGAAGATGGTTCTGGGGAGAACTACAGCATTTTAATCACTCCTGTTTGTTTGTTTGTTTGCTGGTTTGTTTGCTAGATAACTTGAACAGATGGTGGACTTTCATGAATGTCGATGGGAATGATCAGTAGGCTGATCTGAAGAGATGGACCATTATTTTGGTCGCCTCAATCCAGTGTAAAAGCAATCAAGTACATAGGAACACAGTTATAATGAATAATGTGCGTGTGCGTGTGCGTGTGCGTGTGCGTGCGGGGACACAGATCAATGAGGAGAAATGAATACCGTAGTAGATACAAAGTGATTGTCTCAGCCTGTCCTTGAGTCAGAAACCTTTAACCCGTTTAGAGCTGAGGCCGATTCTACAAATGCCTTGTGCAGTACATTAAAAAAAAACATATCACTGATAAGTGGCTCAGGGGTAGAGCGGCCGTTTAGGAACCGGAAGGTTCCCAGTTCGATCCCGGGCTCCGCCTGAGTTAGTGTCGAAGTTTCCTTGAGCAAGACTCTGAACCCCTAATTGCTTCTGATGTGCAGGTTGGTCCCTTGGAATGGTTTCCTCTCTCCATCGGTGTGTGAATGGGTGAATGTACTGCACAATCTATGTAAAGCCCTGGATGAAGGCGCTATATAAATGCACCATTTACTATTCATAATGGTTATTGTAATGCATTATAGAATTATATGAGAATTGAAATGCACTAGAATCATCATGGGAAAGACAGTTATGTATTTTTGTTAAGCATTATGAATATGTATGAGTGCTTACAAGTATAGTTATTGTGTTCTAAACAGACTAATATTAATTTGTATGTTTATAATGCATTATAGAAATTGGCGAGAGAGAGAGAGAGAGAGAGAGAGAGAGAGAGAGAGAAGAGTTTTGTCCGAGCGGAATATAGCAGAAGCAGGAGAGTGCCTGAAAATGTAATTGGGTGCATTTAGGTGATTGTGGAGTGTTTTAATGGCGTCCAACTCTTAGAGGGCATATAGGCCCCATGCAGGCTGGGAGGAGGCGCCATGCTGGGGCAGAGGGGGGCCATGGGGTGGGCCCTGTGGAGACCGCTGGTCCACTGCCAGCATACAGAGAAACCACTTATCTCCATATTATAACTATTTACATAGGTACTTCTTTATCTTTTTTTCTCTCTGAAAGTAACGGTTTTGGGAGATACAAGGTTTGTACCCGACAGTGGCGATATAGCAATTACCAGAAAACACAAGAGAGACAGAGAGAGAGAGAGAGAGAGAGAGAGAGAGAGCTCTTTACAGAAAGGGACGGAGGGAATGGATAGAAGGAGAGGAAAAGGAAATGGCCTTTTCATGCCGGAGAGTGAAAAGGGATGGAGGTAAATAGGATTTGTGTCACTTGATACTACCATTAGATGATAATCAGTTTGGATAGAGAGAGAGAGAGAGCCAGCCAGCTTCATGTGTGTGGACTAACATGCATCTTCCGCAGATGTGAGTGTGCACGTGCATCCACATGTTTTGCATTTGTAACGCACAGATTCAAAGCTTCCATTCCACTGAAGTCACTTCAATATGGAAAATGACTGCAAATGTTTCTTTATCTGTCCAGCTAGCAGATCCTCGGCCGCAAACGCCATAAACCTGCTCTCTACATACGATTCAAATATCATTGTGGTTGGAACCTTGTGTAAATAAACCTGCTCTCTACATACGATTCAAATATCATTGTGTTTGGAACCTTGTGTAAATAAACCTGTATTCTAATGCCCCCTATATTCTTATTTACTTACAACTTAAGCTTAAGTTAATACTTTTTATTGGCACAATGTGTATAAAAGACTTATCCACTTTCACTTAATTTTTGTTCTAAAAAGATCGGCTATTTTTGCTACTTTTGTGTGACACTCAAAGTAGGGAATTACTGTAACTTGACACAAAAAAACCACAAAGTTGAATTATGGAGATAATCGTTTCTGAAGGATATTTCCACAAAAGATCAACACTCAACTCAACTCAACTCTAACTCTCTCTCTCTCTCTCTCTCTCTCTCTCTCTATCTATCTCTCTCTCTCTCTCTCTCTCTGTCGGTGTGGGGCTTAGATAAACAGCTCTAAAATAGATAAGCCATATTTAATCTGTCCTTGTCCTTTGTTCCCGTTCCTGAAAGACCCTGCGGTTTTCTTTTTGTCACCATACTGATGTCAGCAGAGAAAACAGAATGTCACACAGCTGATTGTACTGTACGACACTGGTTCTCAACATGGGGTATGGGGACCCTGAGAGGTACTTGAGGGGTTTCCATGGGTCCCCCGCCCCAACTAAATGATTGAAAGTTAGGAACCAAATGGACCCTTACGGGTCTGTAACTCCAAGAGAGTACAAGGAACCAAATGGACCCTTACAGGTCTGTAACTCCAAGAGAGTACAAGGAACCAAATGGACCCTTACGGGTCTGTAACTCCGAGAGAGTACAAGGAACCAAATGGACCCTTACGGGTCTGTAACTCAGAGAGAGTACAAAGAACCAATTGTATGAGTGTACAAATGGAACCTTACAGGCGCATGAATACTTACCCGTAAGAATATGCATCATGTATGTCTGGACACATTGTTAAACTTAAAGGGTACCAATTTACCAAATATATACAGTAATAATGCTTGATTTATACTCCATCGTACGATCGCGTCACGTCCTGAAAACACAGCCGATCTACAAGCTCACAACCTGCTGCATCGCGACTCGTTGTGACCTTCTAGAATCTAGAATGTCTATTTTCGGGACATAAACCAGTGTACAATATATATTTCTGTTATTTCAAGACTTTTTTGTGGCCTTTATTCATAGTTTATACTAGTAGAGATTGGCAGGAAACAGGGAGCGAGATGGGGAAAGACATGCGGCAAAGATTGCCAGGAACGGGACTGGAACCCGCACTACGCTGCCAGACTATACTTACAGTATGATCCTAGGTGCCCGGACTGCTAGGCCAGCGGTCCAGGCCTGATAACATTTTTGAGGGGCGCTAGCCCCTGCTATGTCCAGCTTTGAGGGTTTGGGCAAACACAAACATTGTGTTAACTCAAACATTGTGTTAACTCAAACATTGAACGCCATTGACGATGAATGGCCAGCTTTGAGTCTGTTTGTGCAAACACAAACATTGCGTAAACGCAAACATTGAAGACGAAAGTGAGGACGCAAATCGTTATTCTGCCGGAATGACATGCTGTATGATGATAACTGATTAGAGTGCCCCTCACTTAGTCACTTCACAAGGGTGTGATTATTTTTTTAACAGACTAAAACAAGAGAAAAAGGTCTGCTGGTTCTTTGCCGTCTCTTCATAACCGAATGAATTACCCCCCGCCTTGCAGGAGGGGCGATGAGGTCACCCACATTAAGATCCAGAACTCAGGGGATTACTACGACCTGTACGGAGGGGAGAAGTTCGCCACGCTGGCGGAGCTGGTCCAGTACTACACGGAGCAGCACGACCTGCTGCGCGAGAGGAACGGACACGTCATCCAACTCAAATACCCGCTCAACTGCAAGGACCCCACCTCTGAGAGGTATACACACACACACACACACACACACACACTGCAAGGACCCCACCTCTGAGAGGTATACACACACACACACACACACTGCAAGGACCCCACCTCTGAGAGGTACACACACACACACACACACTGCAAGGACCCCACCTCTGAGAGGTACACACACACTGCAAGGACCCCACCTCTGAGAGGTACACACACACACACACACTGCAAGGACCCCACCTCTGAGAGGTACACACACACACTGCAAGGACCCCACCTCTGAGAGGTACACACACTGCAAGGACCCCACCTCTGAGAGGTACACAGTACACACACACACACACACACACACTGCAAGGACCCCTACACACACACTGCAAGGACCCCACCTCTGAGAGGTACACACACACACACACACACACACACACACACACACACACACACACACTGCAAGGACCCCACCTCTGAGAGGTACACACACACACACTGCAAGGACCCCACCTCTGAGAGGTACACACACACACACACACACACACACACACACACACACACACACACACACACACACACACACACACACACACACACACACACTGTAAGGACCCCACCTCTGAGAGGTACACACATTGACATATATAACTGCAAGGACCCCACCTCTGAGAGGTACACACATTGACATATATAACTGCAAGGACCCCACCTCTGAGAGGTACACACATTGACATATATAACTGCAAGGACCCCACCTCTGAGAGGTACACACATTGACATATATAACTGCAAGGACCCCATCTCTGAGAGGTACACACATTGACATATATAAAGGCTAGATGGCTAGATGGAGTCTCTGACGTATAGTTCACCCGGCGGCCATCTTGCTGAGGGGCTACAGTACAGTATGTTCAATGGCAGCTCAAACTAAATTAGTCATAACTCCCTCAAATCCTGACGGATTTACAAACGGGTTGGTTTATTACAACGTGGCTATGATTCAGGACGCTTATCTGCTTAATTTTGTTTTTCATATGAACGTCGTATAAAAGCATAAAAAGTAAAACATATAAGTATGCGGACGTCTCTGATGTTTATAACAAACCAATCCGTTCGGTTGAAATCGGTTGAAAATTTAGCAAGTTATGGTTATTTAAAAAGTACATGACCCATAGACACAATGGTATGCTGCCCCTCGGTAAGATGACCGCCACGTAGCAACGTCGCTCTCCATTGGCCAGAGCGCGGGTGAGCCATCTAGCTTTCTTATATATCTATGGGTACTGTGGAAGGTCTGGGACCAATGAGCAGGCGGAATAGGGGATTGCAGCAGTTTCAAACAGCTTTTTATTTGTTTAGCAGGAAATCATATAGCAGGCAGGAAAAAACCCCACATAGGTTTCGGGCAAATTATATTCCATACAATGTTTGTTTCACAGGCGTCTTCCACAGCCTGGAGAAGGATGAGAACAGAAGATTAGATTTCAACTCAGGTTTATACAGTCTCTTATATCTCGCTCCTCACTGGAGGGCTCTGGTTTTAACAACGATAAGACGGGACGGGGATGCCTTGCTTCGGGTGACGTCATCGGTCTTTATCTTTAACTGTAGCGGGTCTTCTCCCATAGCGGGGGTTCAGCTCCGAGGGAGCGCAAGGCTTCAATCCGTTCCTGGCGTATATAATGAGCGCCTGTCTGCCGGACAGGACTCAATGCTTTATCAAGAATTAAAGAGGAGGATATTCGGCACGTAGACATTCCCTACTACGCGGCCGCGGGCGGGCCTAACTGCCCGAGGCGTCTTCTGTCTGACAGCGTGTCTGGTTGACCTGGCAACGCACTTACCATCGCGGGGTGTCGCTAGCGAGACCCCACAGTACACACACATACTGTACTATAGTCCCGTTGCTAGTCGCGTTAAGAATTAATCATACCTCCCGTTGTCGATCGCCTCGGGTGTTTTGGCTACATCTAGCTACTTCAGCTACATCCAAGATGGCGCCTGGTGCACCTTGAAATGTGCTCCGTTGCTGCAAATCGCTGGGCGCTCTGATGTAATGGTCCTAAATACCCCCGGGCTGTTTTAACAAATGTGGGGGGACCCTCTGGTACCCCCCCCCCCCCCCCCACACACACACACACCCTTTGAGAACCAATGATCATCCAGTACGTGGGGACGTTCAAAGCATTCTTTCATTAAAATGCTATTAACCCTGAACACAAGGCCAGTCCTAATATAACCCTAAACTAAAATAGGGATGTCACGTTGAACACTGTGTGTGTGTGTGTGTGTGTGTGTGTGTGTGTGTGTGTGTGTGTGTGTGTGTGTGTGTGTGTGTGTGTGTGTGTGTGTGTGTGTGTGTGTGCGTGTGCGTGTGTGTGTGCATGCGCACGTTTTATAAATATTGAACCAATGACAAGTTTTAACAAGAGCTTGTGAATATATTCATGCACTGTACACGTAAACAGGGACGCACGTTCAAACAAACGCAGCGGGTGGTGTTTGTTGTGTTGTGTTTGAAGTCAGTGGGCTCAGAAACATCCTTTCACAGAGAACGGTAACACCAGTTGTACATACAGTACAGGCACACGTATTACACACCTCAAACGACTGACAAGAGAGAAGAACACGCACATGCATGGGTGCGTACAATCGCACGTTTGGAAATGCTCGTTTGATTCCCTCATGTGCAGCGTTTGCCCTGTTTTAAGGTTGTTATATTTTGTTAGATGAATTCATTCCAACGTATATTGTTTTGAATAGGGACGGATTAGGCAAACAAATTGAGTTGATTGTTGAGAAAGTGTCTGTTTTTGTTTGTGCATCGTGTGCGCTCTCGGCTCCTATTTCGGTCCAGGAACAATTTGTGATCTCTGTTTTTTGGTTTATATGGGGTTTGTTTCCATATAGCCGGGGTCTCTTGTAGTAACACACTCCCACGTATACACACACACTCCCATAGTGTCTGATTTATGACACCTCGACCTCGCTATTGATTTATGACACCCCCCCCCCCTCGCGCTCGCACACACACACACACACGTTTTCTCACCACACAGGAAAAAGACAGACACAGACAGACAGAAGTTCATCTGTTCAATCTTAACCTTGACTACCCTATTGCAAAAACTCAAACTAACACTAAAACTAATTAAACCTTTTCACAAAATAAAAACTAAACTAGCAAACCTGCTTTAGAAAGTTACTAAAACTGTACTGAAGTTGAAAACATGAAGTCAAACTAACTAAAAGTCAAAACTAACTATAATAACCTTCTGACACTGGCATTTTATTTTCTATTTATTTATTTTTTGTCGATTCTGAAGGCCGAAACATCGTCTGTCGGGTGGAAACCAAAGCTGTTACTTTACTGTGTGTGTGTGTGTGTGTGTGTGTGTGTGTGTGTGTGTGTGTGTGTGTGTGTGTGTGTGTGTGTGTGTGTGTGTGTGTGTGTGTGTGTGTGTGTGTGTGTGTGTGTGTGTGTGTGTGTGTGTGTGTGTGTGTGTGTGTGTGTGTGTGAGACACTCTTTTCCTCTGTCCAGGTGGTTCCATGGGCATCTTTCTGGGCGCGATGCAGAGAAGCTGCTCACAGACAAGGGGAAGCCGGGCAGCTTCCTGGTACGGGAGAGCCAGAGCAAACCGGGGGACTTTGTCCTGTCTGTGCTCACCAACGAAGAGAAACAAGAGAATGTGGACCGCAAGACCAAGGTCACACATGTCATGATACGTTATCAGGTACCATAAACAATACTGCGTATCCTCGCTGTGGGGCAGAAACATCTTATCTGCATTTTCTAACTTTTTTAATTAATGTCCTACTTGACTATACTACAGCGTCACACAAAAAGCATCAAATGTGGCAGATCCGCGAGTTCAATCGCATTGCGCTTTGAGCTTGTATACACCTGCTACGTTGTTGCTATTTATTTATTTTTGAATCCTAAAAAGTAACAGTTTTGGACATGAGGTTTCCACCCGACATATTCTCTTTTATCTCAATGGTTCTCACTCTTTCATGAAATGATACACACAGGGAAAACAGTCAGTTCATTAACCTGTGTGTTTATTGTAACCTCAGTATTTGTATGGCCTCTCCAGTGCTGTCACTTTAAGAAGGGGGGGAAGGTGCCAAGTACTGGTGAGGAGTAGGGGTGTTCCACAATGTCAAGTATCAAAGTATGTCTATTATCTGGGGAAATGAATGTAACCCCATATGATGTATAATCTAAAATAGAACATCTAGGTATGGGGTTACTTATTCAGGTTCAGCTGATAGCTGTGAGCTTGTAGATAATCTGTGTATATGTAATTGCTTCTCTGTTGGTGGTAGGATCCTCTCCTATAAAGGGGAGACTGCAGGCAGAGCTAGTCAGTTAGTCTTGGGCAGGCATCATGCTGACACCCGTGAGAGAGCTGCTAGGGCCCATGTCATGGGTTGTTTGATTTTTCCGTTGAGAATATCTGCACTGGAGCTGGAGTTTGGAGCAATAAAAACCATCAAAAAGCATCGCTGACTGTTTTTGGAGCCTTGGCCCTCGGGCAACTTTACAATCACATTATGACACGTTGTGAGCTTGTAGAGCTGCTATTTTCAAATGTATGATTGAACTGATTTTGATGCTATATCATTGATATATTAACTCATTTAGTTGGGGACCCCTTCAAGGACCCCTGGGTGCCCCCGGACCCCACTTTAAGAGCCGCTGTGTTAAGTGAAAGTGTCATTCTGTGTAGGCTAGTAACCAGGTTAAGTTCTAGGGCTTGACATTGAGTCTGTCATCCTCTTTGGGATTTAGTTTTTTTCCCCGGTGAAATGTCATGTTTGATGTCGGTGCTTCCCTCCAGCAGGACGGTAAATACGACGTGGGCGGTGGCGAGAGGTTTGACACGCTGGCCGACCTGGTGGACCATTACAAGAAGAACCCCATGGTGGAGAAGAGTGGCATCGTCGTTCACCTCAAACAGGTGAGGACGAGACAGTCAAAGTCGTACCATTTGACCCGCATCTCTTAGAGTGGTGGTCCGCAGCCAAGGAGCGGTGAGCTGCAGCCGTGCCACACTTTGACCCCCAATCCAACCCATTGATGCTGAGTGCCAAGCCGGGAGGCATTGGGTCCTTTATAGTCTTTGGTATGACCCGGCCGGGGATCGAACCCCGACCTCCCAGTCTCAGGGCGGATACTGCACAAGGCCACCACAAGGCCACTGAGCTGGCTAGACAAACAGTGGTGGAAAGTATCTGAGTACATTTACTCAATACTTTACTTAAGTACAGTTTTGATGTATTTTGTACTTTACTTGAGTATTTCCAATTCCCAGTAATCTCAGAGGCAAATATTGTATTTTTACTTACTGGTTACTTTGTAGATTTTGATTTAGATAATTATTACAAAACCAATATAGGAAGCCTTAACCAATGTACCACGTCTGGTCCGGGGCCCTCCAGGGGTCCAACGCTTGGTGCTGGGCCCTCTAGGGGGTACAAATGGACGCTTACTCTTTCCCGGGTAAGGGTCCATTTGGTTACAGATTTGGACATTCTCTCGCTCTCGCTCTCGCTCTCTCTCTAATACTATCTGTCCCCAGGCCAGAACCACACTTACTGTATAAAAGTCAACAGATGTATAGTTAGTAAACCCTATAGGCTCTATATTTTCTTATTTGGTCCGCTCCTTTTGTCCCTCTACAGTCTACACCTACATGTTTACCCTAGGATATGGAAGCTAGGGTTAATTTGGTTAAAGCCCTGTTATGCACCAGTGTCGTGTGTCATGTTGTGAGCCATGTTGTGAGCTTGTAGATCAGCTATTTTCAGCGTGCGACACTGGTGGCCCCACCAACTATAAATGAAGCCAGTCCTTTTTTGCTGGAAAACCTTAAATATGCCTACATTTAAATGCGAGCCGTGCCGGTGAGGTGAGGGGTGTACATGAATACTGAATGAAGCTCTCAGCTCTGATGGTGCTTGAATTGTATTGAATATTTAATTCCTGGATAACTTTTACAATTACCAGTACATGATCTCACATAGCGTAACATTTGGTAATAGCAAAAAGAGAGGGCTGACCTTTAAATTGTCTCTTTCATGGTAATATGAAGCATTGGAGAAACTCTGACTAGGCACTTACCGTAGATGGTATTTGAAGTGTCAGAAGTATTGTTAGATAGATAATTAGATAGTTAGAATGACATGGAAATTGATTGAAGTCAAGAGAATGGGACTTATAGCATGTATTAAAGTACCGAGCAGAATGTAGCCAAATTATGATTTACTTTTACTCTTTTACATTTGGTCTAAATGCAAAGGAGTAAAACTAATATTTTTCGTCACAAATATGTTTGAGTAGGCCTACCGTAAATGTGAAAAGTATATATTCCATTGAAATCACTCAAATTTATAAAAAAATTAATTAAGTATGTTGTTGGTAAATGTACTGTAACTCGTTACCACAGAACCACCAAACTAGATAGAAAGTATGAACAGAATTACGGCGACAACATTTCATTTCCTATCCTCATAATGTTGTCTTTTATAACCATAGCCCTTCAATGCGACGAGAATAAATGCTGCCAACATTGAGAACAGGGTACGAGAACTCAACAAGGTAGCCGACAACTCGGAGAAGCCAAAACAAGGGTTCTGGGAAGAGTTTGAGGTACAGTATGTGTTTGTCTTTACTTAAAGCTACAGTCACTGAAGTTGCATTCGCATTGTGCTTGTATAATATAGACGGGAACACATGGTGTCCTGCTGCTATTGTTTGAAACCCTGTATCTCCAACTTTTTCTACTTTTGTTCCCTCTGTTTTTGGTACATTATACCCTACTTCTTTGTGCAACAGTGTGTCGCACAAATGTAGACAGAAGAGCGAATGCTGCTGCTGCTCAATTGTTTTCCGTCTTTCGGTTGGTTTATGCAAAACATGGAAATCAGTGGTTTGCAGCTTCCACCCACTGCGGCGTCACGTTTTTTGTCATCTGAAGAAGTTTTGGCGAATGGAGATTTCAATGTGACATTGTTCATGGGTAAAAAGAAAGTTGCATTACCTTTCATTTCAATACATAAAAGTCTCAATAATATCAACTCGCACAGCTTTGGTATTAAATCCACACAATATGGGATTAATGTCTTTCACAGTAAAGCGGCTTCTGACAACAGTTTTGTTGTTTTTTGCTTTGATGAAAGGGCCAAAGGGGGGGGGGGGGGGGGGGGGGTGGTTAGGTGGTTCTGTGAACAGTGAGCTCTACCACCCTACCAGCATCCACCCCACCTGACTGAAGTATATTACAGGGTCTTAGCTTTTTATCGTGGAAACCTCATATGTCCAAATCTGTTACTTTGCATTTTTTAAATCGCAAAAGTAGCAGATCTACTCCGCGCTGTGTTTGGAGCTTGTGTAGCTTGCTGCTACTTTTGATGCTTCTGTGTGACATTGCGTTATGATCAAGTAACGCACACAGGAAAAAACACAAAAAGTTAACCCATTTTGGGCGGGAACCACTTTTGGTGTTGGCATTATGTTATGCTTTAGCTATTGAAAAATAGCAGATCTACAAGCTCATACGAGCTTGTAGGTCTGTTTTTTTTTTTTATCGAAGAACGACTGACATAGAAACATAGCTTTTTCAGGTCTGATCTCATGTCAAAATGGCTTAAAACGTGGAGATGAGCGGTTTCTGCCCGACAACGATATGCAGTCGGTGAAAGTTATATCGCTACTTTTTCCGCAACACTATCGTACATACAGCAAATTATAAAATAGGGCATTGTTTTACGCACTTTCTCCTTGAGCTCAGATGTGTGGTTTTGTTTTTAGAACTCCTCTCACTTCTACTTCCACCCCCCCCTCCCCCCTCCCCCTCTCTCCATCAGGTGCTGCAGCAGCAGGAGTGTAAGCTGTTGTATCCCAGGAAGGAGGGCCAGAGACCAGAGAACAAGAGTAAAAACAGATACAAGAACATTCTCCCATGTGCGTCACAACTTCCTTTCTCTCTCTCTCTCCTACTTCCTGTGGAAAGAATGACACAAATATAATAGTGTGTGTGGAACATGTTAAGAGGCTTGTAGCCACGCATTGTGATGATGTTTTGATGCCAGCGGTGGCACAAGTACTGTGTTGTTGAGTAAGGTTTTGAGGTGCTTAATTGAGTATTTCCATTTTACTTACTTACTGTAGATACTTTGTTTCTAATGTACTCTTGTGTGTGATATATGTGTCACATATGTGCTTTTAATGTAGGACAATTATAGATGTTTTCCATGCTGGTACAGATGACAGTTTTGTGTGTGTGTGTGTGTGTGTGTGTGTGTGTGTGTGTGTGTGTGTGTGTGTGTGTGTGTGTGTGTGTGTGTGTGTGTGTGTGTGTGTGTGTGTGTGTGTGTGTGTGTGTGTGTGTGTGTGTGTGTGTGTGTGTGTGTGTGTGTGTGTGTGTGTGTGTGTGTGTGTGTGTGTGTGTGTGTGTGTGTGTGTGTGTGTGTGTGTGTGTGGAGAGAAATGGTTGTTTTAGGGTTAAAAAAAATCTTTTTAGAGTTAATTTATGATTAGGAGAAGATTCAGTTTGGGGTTAGGATTAGACATTTAGAGATTAGGATTGGATTTATGGCCGGTTTATACCAAAATAACAGATTTGTAAACTCAATTTATAGACTGCTTGCAGCGTGTATAGTAATGGTGTGTGTTTGTGCTTGTGCGTGTGTAGTCGACACCACCCGAGTTATGATCAGGGAAGCGGACCCAGAGGTGTCTGGTTCTGACTACATCAACGCCAACTACATCAGAGTGAGTCTTGCCCCCCCCCCCACACACACACACACACACACATTTTTATTTATTATTTTTTTAGAAAATATCTTGTAAATCGGTTTGATTGATTGATTGATTGAAATATTTATTAACAGTTTGTAGAATTTACAGTACATTTTAAGCACAAACTCAATACAAAGACTGTCAACTGTGAGTGGACGACCCAATTAAGCATTACACTTGTTTACAACAGGGTCCACATTGTTCAATTCATCATTCGTCATTTTCAAATAGCCGATGTATAGGGTTAAAGTGGTTAAAGTGATTGTGATGCTATTTGAAGTCATTTTGGAGCCCCCTCAAGACCCCCTGGAGCCCCCTCAAGACACCCTGCCTGTGGGAACTACTGTCATAAACTGATAACAAAAAGGTCACCTGAAGCTGCCTGGCTGTGATTCCAGTTTCTTTTTGTGTTTTCAGCACCCTCTGCTGGACAGAGTGAGCTACAGACAGACACATGTCATAAGTAGTTTTGTTCACATCACCTATCTGTGAATAAAAGCTGCTATCAAGGGAGCAGAGGCCAATTCATAACTGGGGGTGCCCGATTTGGAACAAAAGAGTGTTTAAATCTATTATATACACACCGTGGAGTTCTATACCTCCTACCGGATGGCATTAGCTCGTACTCTCGGTACAGTACATGCTAGGGGTCAGATACAATATTCCGAGCCTGTCTCACCACTGCTTGTTCAAAGATGGCCTGGGGAGTGATGGGTGGGGTGGACATGCCCATGATCTTCCCAGCCATGTTTGCTAGCCTACTTACTTGAGACTTGTATTTCACAGTTAGATTGCCAAACCAGCTGGATATACCGTAAGTACCTAGTTAGATTGCCAAACCAGCTGGATATACCGTAAGTACCTAAGTCTTCTGAGAAAGTGTAGATGTTGGTGTATCTTAGAACACAGTGTTGTAACATGCGTGTGCCAGCTCAGGTCCTCATCGATATGTACTCCCAGATATTTATATGAGGGGACCTGTTTGATGTTATGGTCATGGACACTAATTATACTGTGGTCTCCTAAAAATAGTTGTAGATAGTTGTTGTGTGGTAGCATCACCGGTGCGGATGTAATGAGTGTGGCGGCGGCGGTGGCTCAGGGGTAGAGTTGTTGGATGGTAACCGCAAGGTTGCCAGTTCGAACCTGAGTTCCCCCAGAGTTAGTGTCGAAGTGTCCTTGAGCAAGACACTGAACCCCTAATTGCTCCTGATGTGCTGGTGGTTGGTGCCTTGCATGGCTTCCGCCGCCATTGGTGAATGAATGTGTGTGTGAATGGGTGAATGTAATGCATGTAATGCACAATCTATGTAAAGTGCCTTGGATAAAGGTGCTATATACTAAATGCACCATTTACCATATAAATGCACCATTTACCATATAAATGCACCATTTGCTGTCATCGTCGTATATCTGTATTTTTTCCGTGAAACTATATGCTCATGCTCACTCTGCTCATGAGGGGCGCGACAACGCAAGCGTAAACAAAGCTAACCTTAATCCAGGTCTTGTCAGTCGTGGACGTGTACACGAAACGAGTACGCACGCGACAATTTCACGGGGCCGCGCCCACGTGAATACGCTTGGGGTTGTCGCCCCCGACTTCTCTGCACGTACAGAAAAAATATGCAGGTCTCATTGAAAATGAATTACTAGGCGCGTTAATCGCTGCCCGTTTGAAAGGACCTTTACTCTGAAAGTGTAGATGAAAGTAGTCCAATTTATTACTTTACTTTACTTGAGTATTTCCAAATCTGATAATAAAAAAATCTATTTGAAATATTTGTGTTGATTTGTTGACATATGTTAAACATGCTTCTGGACTATTCGATCAAAAAAGCAGTGGTTCTCAAAGTAGGGTCCTCGGGGGGGTTCCAGGGGTTCCCCAGCAACAGCAGTTAATGTGGAATCAAAACACATGTATTCATCCATGTATATGTTGGCTATCTAAAAATAGCAGATCTTGCGAGCTTATAGGTCTAGTATTTTTCCCTCCTTTTTTATTTTTGAGAGGCACTAGCCCCTCCTATGTACAGGTTTAATGTTTGTCAGTTCAATGTTGTTTTAAAAACACCATTGACAATGAAGGGAACATTTACATCATCTTGTCCCTAACACAAACATTAAATCTAAATGCCATTAACAATAAAGAGAATTTAATTGGCACCGTTTGTTTTACAAGACCATTACATCACCTAATCAACATGATTTAGACTTTAATATATTAGCACCCCTCACTTCACACGGGTGTGATTTTTATTAACATAAGTATTCTATTTTGGGAGTCCCTGGCACAAACCCTTTTCAAATGGCGGTCCACCGCGGCCAAATACATTAATTTGGCTGTCCTTGACATGACACAGTTTGAGAAGCACTGGTCTCTATACTAACAGTTGTGGTGTGTGTGTGTGTGTGTGTGTGTGTGTGTGTGTGTGTGTGTGTGTGTGTGTGTGTGTGTGTGTGTGTGTGTGTGTGTGTGTGTGTGTGTGTGTGTGTGTGTGTGTGTGTGTGTGTGTGTGTGTGTGTGTGTGTGTGTGTGTGTGTGCAGAGCGTGCGTGAGGAGGGCCACCACGTGGACGAGGGCAAGGTGTTCATCGCCACGCAGGGCTGTCTGCACAACACCGTGGTGGACTTCTGGAGCATGGTGTACCAGGAGAACAGCCACGTCATCGTCATGACCACCAAGGAGATGGAGCGAGGCCGGGTACGCGTCTGTCTGTCTGCTGCACCACGTAGGGCAGCGCTTCTCAACCTTTTCTTTAATTTATTTAATTTATTGATATATCCCACTATTTTTTAACCTATTTGGTTCACCTGGTGTCAATTGTCTAATGTAATCCTGGGCGCTACACTCCCTCTGCCAACCTGGGGACTGACCTCATGCTTCCTTCCAATGCATGAGGAGTCCAACCCGCTTATTCTCACCTGACAGGGGATACATACACTTGTGTATGTATCCCATGAGTTTAATAAGAAATGTCACTTAATACACCAATTGTCACTTAATACACCAAAAAAATACACCAAATAAATGTCACTTAATACACCAATTGAGAGTGTACAAATGTAACCACATTTGTACACTCTCAATTGGATAAATGAACACTGAGGATTTCTGTGTGAGTTGTTATTATGAAGTAGTATCCTATGCTTTAGTTTCGATGATTTATGATGGCATTAGAGTTTATGGCTTGTTTTCATTGCCCATGGTCTTTTGCCTCATGGAAATGTACCAGCATTTCTTCTTTAGAGGTGATCTCATTGATCAAAATTAGGTGAAACTCACCTTTGCTTGTTTTGCTGCATATTAAATGAGAAGATACAGAGTTTGGAGAGAGCGTTTGATGAAGGTTAAAAGCTCACGCTGATGTTTTTCTAGCTGTGCACACAGCACAACGTGCAAAGCAGTAGTCTAAAAGCTAACCTCGGTCCCACTTTTATCTCCAGAGATAAAGCCTGGAAAATAAAACCTGCTATACTACTACTACTATTCTAATGTATACAATAAAGAAAGTTGAAGGTCTGTGTTTCTGGGTGTGGAAAGACTATTGCAGTTACTGCTATTTGGAAGGCACACTTAAGGCTGTAATGCATAAACCTCTCCCACGTGAAATATCACATTTCTACTGCTCATCCAAGAGGCAATTCCTGCTTGTCCAAAGGAGATATGCTTACCGGTATTATCTTCAGGCAGTAGTACTTGTCAACCAGGGTATATATATCTGGGATTCACAGTTTAATGGATGGCTTTGTCTTCAGCACTGTTGTATTCAAGCAATGAAATTATAGATAAACTATAAATGACACTCACTGCAATGTGTGTGCAAATAAAATGGAATGGCAGATATAATAGTATAAGAAATACTGGAATTGTATAGCACATTCAAAATAAAAAATAAAAATAAATCAAGGCATATGACCGTAATGTTATAACATGGTTATGATTTAGGGGTACATTAAGCTAATTTGCTTCAGCAAAGCCATCGGCAGGGCATCGTACATGCGTACATTGTCGCATGCGTGCTTGTGGTACGCTGCAATTACAAACCATTCCATCATGACCTTATACATAAATCAGGAACAAATCAGCAAGTTAGGTCATTAATTCAGGTCAGAATCATTAGCAGTTCAAGAATGGAGCCCTGCGGGACCACTGTTCGATGCTGCAAAAAAAGTGGAAAAAGTCCCATAGACGTTGCCATAGACGTTTCAGAAAGTATTTATTTAAATACCTTTAAGCCTTGGACAAAGCCAACTAGGCTCCTGACAAATCAATCTGACAATAAACACAATTGTTTGGGCCGAAGAAAGAAGAAAAACTCTAAAAAAGTGTTGTACCCTGCCCTTTTTTCTTCTTTCTTGTTTGGCCCAACATTTTTTGTTTATTGTCATGATTTGTCAGGAGCTGAGTTGGCTTTGTCCGAGGCTTAAAGGTCTTTAAATAAATACTTTCTGAAACGTCTATGGGAAATAATGAATGGGAAATTCTCTTCTGTGCCGCTCGTCGTGGGGCGGGACTGCGACGCTCTAGTCTATAGGTTTGTCCAGGGGACTTGAGACCCAAAAGAGAAATTGCAGCCATGGGTGTCTCCCTCTCTACATAGCAAACTAACTAGCATCTGTCGAACAAAGGTGAAGAATGGATACAAGGAGAGAGCAGTGCTAGGGGCTGAGGTGGAGTCTGAAGAGGTGAAATTTCCCAGAAGGCTTCAGTCTCTACCCACTCAGCTACGACGCCGCCCCCCCCCCACCCACCCACCCCTAAACAAGTATCCTATGACCGTTAAGCTGATTGCAAAGCTGCTTGAGCTGAGCCAGTCGTTTAACTGGTCTTAATGCCACCATCAGCACGTCCACACTAGGGCCGTCACCATCATAACAATTTACTTGCCGATTTATTGTCATACAAATACTTGCGAACTAACGACTTAATTGTGTTTTTTGGCCGTTGAACATTTGAACATAAAACTTAGCATTACTTTTCCGTTTTCCTTGTGTGCTTTGTAAACAAACGTTGCATGGGGCAGACATGACAAATAATGTAAATAAATATACACAGAAATGACCAGTAAATCATAATAAATAAAATATACACAGAAATGACCAGTAAATCATAATAAATAAAAACTATGTAATAGGCCTATGTCCAAAACGGGGCATATTTCATCATTTTATACTTTCCACTATATTCTTTCAACTGATTAATTCACACCGACTTTCAACCAGGCGATATGGGGTCGGTCATAGCTGAGTGGTTGTGAGAGCGCCTGGGGAGCCAGAGCCCCTGGTTGTCCCAGGTACGATTCAAGGCCAGGCCAGCAATGTGTGGATGTGTGTCCCTGAGCAACACTCTAGACCCCTACGGTAATTGCTTCCCGTGAGCCACTCGCTCCCCAGCGAGGGGCTGCATGCTCACTGCTCCTAGTTGTTATAGGATGGGTAAATGCAGAGGACGAATTTCATGTATGTGCGCGCATATATATATATATATATATATATATATATATATATATATATAGTGACAAAAACACCAGAAGGAGAGGGGACCATTGTACAATTCTATTATGTTTGATTGATTGATTGAAATATTTATTAACAGTTTGCAGAATTACAGTACATTTCAAGCACAAACTCAATACAAAGACTGTTAACTGAGTGGACGACCCAATTGAGCATTACACTTGTTTACAAGAGGGTCCACCTTGTTCAATTAATCAAAACATTTAGAGACGTACAAATAGACACTTCTATATAGTAATGGTATGTAAGAGTAGTTCTAGGCCTATCCGACAGTGTGTGTGTCTCTCTCTCTCTCTCTCTCTCTCTCTCTCTCTCTCTCTCTCTCTCTCTCTCTCTCTCTCTCCATCTCTGCCTTTATTCTTTATATACATATGGATCCCCATTAGCTGCCACCGAAGTAGCAGCTACTCTTCCTGGGGTCCATGACAAACAATAAATATAGACACACAAACACAAAACGTCACAATAAAAACATGTACAATCTTGCCTTGCCTCCTGCCGTGCAGAACAAGTGTGTCCGCTACTGGCCCGACCTCAACGCCACCAAGGAGTTCGGGAAGGTGGTGGTGAGGAATGTGGACGAGCGGCCGGCACAGGACTACATCCTGAGGGAGCTGGAGGTGACCCGCCTGGACCGGGTAAGGAAGAAAGGCGGTTGCTTCAGTCCCAGACTGATAATAGCTTAGCCGCGTGATCGGCCATTTCTGATGTGCTATGCCAGAACTCTAGACTTTCCTGCTGACATTTCTGTCTTATTTGGTAAACGTAGAATTATTAGCGAATTATTGCGATTCAACTGTGAGCTTTGCAGATCAGCTATTATTTTAAAAACTATCGTGAAATGTTATTGAAACATTTTAACAACAACAAATCTATTAAGGGGGTCACAAGATATGTTCTGATGGGGGGGTCCGCAGCCAAATGCATATTCATTTTGGGTCCTTGACATGAAAAGGTCTGAAAACCCTGTACCATGTTTGACCTGCAGAGGGAGCATGTGAGGTACATCTGGCATTACCAGTACCTGAGCTGGCCGGACCACGGCGTGCCCAACGAGCCCGGGGGAGTCCTGAGCTTCCTGGAGCAGGTCAACCGCACACAGAGCGCCATTCCAGACACCGGGCCTATCGTGGTCCACTGCAGGTACGAGCAGGAGGTTAGCACTCAACCCATTCTGGGCGGAATTTTGGTGTTTTAAGCATTATGTTATAGCAGATCTACAAGCTCATAGCACGGCACCGAGTGCCGCGCTACGAGCTTGTAGATCTGCTATTTTTTATATATTCTTTCAGTGAACCTTTTTTAACTCAAATCTTTGCTTCTGGGGGGACCCTGGAACTACATATTTATTATTTTCAGATGCAAGTCGGTGGCCAATTACGGGGTCCTTGACCTTGACATGAAATATTGAGCACCACTGACATAGAAACAGAGGTTTTTCAGAAAACTGTCAGGATTTAGAAGACATTTTTCAAATCACGACGTCAGGCCTAAATGGGTATTGCACACTATAATAATACACTTTATAAAATGTATTAAACTATAGGGCAGAAAGGGCCATCTCTGACAGAAAGGTGCTTTCTGTCACAAAGCCATTTCTGTCAAAGTAAGGTTAAAATAGCCTACCATGCCAAAAACAGGTTGGTGGCCTACTGCAGTGGTTCGTTTGGGAATCAACCCCAAATTATTTTATGGGGTCCCCAGGGCCCAGGAGTTCAACACTTTGAATCCCTATCTGATCAGATCAGATTTTGAAATCCTACATTTTGTGATCCAGGATCAGACAATACAGCCGGATGTTGTCCCAGGAGTTCAACTTCAGGATAGGATCGCCTTGATCCAGATTCAGATTTTCCAGAATTTCCAGATCTGAATATCAGTGCTCTAATCCTATACCTATTGCCACCTAGTGGATATGAATAGCAACATAAGGGAGCCGGACATTATAGCAAGTTAGAGTCATTTAACTCTAGGATCCAGGATTTTTAACACTAGCCAGAGCCTTTAGCTCCAGCGGATGATCCAGAACCACCTGGGGACCTTCCTCTAGATGGGACTCTTAGTGGAAATGAGATTCTGGTGTCCATAGTTACTTTTGAAGGCCAATCATAAATCGACTTAGGCCTATGCCAGTTTTGTTGAATTTGATTCATTTTATTCAATTAAATATATATTTTTAATGATATTGGTGATAATATTATGATCACAAGCTCTTCATTTGCTCGTCCCTCGTCATGGCGCAAGCCTATCGGGTTGTAACTCGGACAGGGCTGAGTCGTAACTCGGACAGGGCTGAGTCGTCTCAAGCGAACTTCACAACGTTTGACACGGCAACTTTAGGTTTAGCTCGCTCGGTGTTGTCTCGTGTCTCAAGTTCGCGGGGGAGGAAAAGCTAGTTCGCATTTCAGAATACCATGGTCTGCAACAGGTGTGACTCCGAATGTAACCCTGTGTTGTGTGATATATAATTCTGTTATAGGCCTATGATGGGAAAGAACTAGCACAATGTAGTTCTGTGTGTGAACCATACGGTTTGATATTTTGTGTCATTTATCTCTGCAGTGCAGGCATCGGAAGGACGGGTACCATTATCGTCATCGACATCCTAATTGATATCATCAACCGGCAAGGTAGGGACAACTACACGTGGTAGTGTACAGATGGGGCACAAGCTTGCAAGCTTGTAGATAAGCAATTGTTTCTATTTTGAAATGTTTTCTCTTTTTCAAAAAGTTTGAAAAACACTAGGTTAATAATGATGTTAATGCTGGGCAACAGAACCTGAAAACACTGGTCAATGGCGAAGCAACGAAGCAACAACATTTTTCAGCACAATACTCCCTTCAATGTCATGCAGGCTAATAATGTGGTGCAAAGCAGCAGCTCTGTCTCTCTACACCAGTGGTTCTCAAAGTGTGGTCCAGCGAACCCCAGGGGTTCCAGGGAGTTCCCCTACAAAAGTAGTTAAACATAGCGACACAACCATTTTTACCACTTCCATTTATTATGTTGGCTATTCAAAAACAGCAGCTCTACAACAAAATGATAAGAAACAGAGCGAATCGGGGAAAAGGAAAACACTTTTTCTCTCTTTTGCACTCTATATTATATCCCTGTGTTTGATGTGTTTTCTGTTTGATGTTATATTTATTTGCTGCTGCATTGTCTGAAGGAAGCAAAACAAAAATAAGTCTTACTCTTTCTTATGTACCTGTACACAAGATGTAACATTAAAGTACAAGTACAGTGAGCTTGTTCAAGGTTCAAGACCTTGAACAAGCTGAGCGCTTGTATATCTGCTGTTTTTGAAAATGTTCGAAAAACATCAAAGATTTTGAATAATTTTGAATAATTTTAACATAAATTGTCTGTTCTGGGGGTTGTGTGTGTGTGTGTGTGTGTGTGTGTGCGTGTGCGTGTGCGTGCGCGCAGGTCTAGACTGTGACATAGACATCCCGAAGACCATCCAGAGGGTGCGGCAGCAGAGGTCGGGCATGGTGCAGACCGAGGCTCAGTACAAGTTCATCTACATGGCGGTGCAGCAGTACATCGACACCGCCCAGAAGAGGCTGGAGGAGGAGCAGGTAATTAGGAACCATTGTTTCAAACTCCATTAGCAGATCTACAAGCTCACAATGTGTCGCAAATATACTTGTGAGCTTGTAGATCTATGTACGTCTATGATTTGTCTGTATGCGACCATTGTAATATAATACAGAGCTTAAAACACTTCTGGTGCCACTGAATCTTTCAGAATAATGGCGCTAGAGTGCCAGGCAGATGATGGAGCTTTTATTCTGAAAACGCCCACTTTCCCTTTCCCCCAAAAAGCAGTCACAAAATCACCCACTTCTACATGGCTAGCGTAAGTCTGAACTATCTTTAGAAGTGTTAATATTGTAATCACAATGCAGCATGAAGTAAAAAATGAGCGCAGAACATTCACGTTTTGATTCTCTGCGTGGATGCAGCGTAGATTCCGAGAAAAATGGGTTTTAAAGGGGCAATCCGACATTGGTTCTAAATGTCGGTTTCGATATATATGTTGGGTTATTGCCGAGCCCTAGTACAGCATTACATTGATTGCAGAACATGTGTTTACACAGCAGACGACCGTAGACTTCCTAGACGAGACACACAAAGTTAAATATTGAAGCAGTATGGTGGAGCAGAGTGTGTTACGTACTCACGTGTTGTGTGTTGTATTCCTCATGGACCTGCTGGACAAATCTAAATGGAGGTTTTACAGCACTGGTTCTCCATGTGGGGGGGGGGGGGGGGGGTGTTCCAGGGGGGCAAAAGTAGTTAACATTATCCGTTTATAGTATACATTGGCTATTCTACAATAGCAGATGAACAACAATTTATTATTTACAAAAATGTATGTGAGCTAGCCCCTCAAGCCCCTTGTTTAGAGCTCTAAATGACGACGTAAAACGCTGTGAGGCCGATATAAATACAGCCGACAGTGCATGTGCATCTGTTCACATTACATACACAGTTGCACACAGAGCACATGTAATGCGATCATATTCACGTGGCTGTATGGTGTATTGAATAGGGTGTGTTTCTCACGTGTACCAGACACAAAGACTTTCAGTAAAACCGCCTGAAATGGATTCATTTCTACATCCTCATAGTTATAAAAATAGATCAAATAACACAGAGGCCTTTGCTGTGAATGCTATGACAGTCAGAACAACAATCCCTTAATGTTGTGTTTTATAAAGGACCCCAAAGGGCATTTTTGTGTGTTTTCCCTGAATCACACTCTGTGGTCTTTGCCTCCATAGAGTACATGTTTACGGGAATACGGTGGCACAGTCGGTAGTGCTGTCGCCTCACAGCTAGAAGGTCTCACGCTGTGGGCGCTGGCGGCGTGTCCTCTCCTCCACGTCATCAGTGCCCATACCCGAGGCGGGGTTGGTGAAAGGGCCTTTCTGTGTGGAGTGGGAAAGGAACTGTTTGGAATAACATGTTCCTTCCACGCGCTACGTCCAACCAGGGAAACTCCCCCCTGTCAGGTGTAAAGGAGCAACTTGGACACTCATGCATGAAGGAAGCATGAGTTTCCCAGGTTGGCGGAGGGTGTGTAGAGCCCAGGATCACATTAGATAATTGACACAGGGGTAAAAAATGGGTTACAAAAATCGTGGGATAAAAACTATAAATACAAAATAAATTACTGTTGTGTTTCCCTTGTGCTGACCTTGCAGAGAAACAAGACCAAGGAGCGAGAGTACTCCAATATCCAATATCCACAGATGACCAACTCCAGGTCCAAAACCAGTATTACACCCTCCCGTTCCTCTTCTGTGTGAGTACCCACTCCCTAAACCAGCGCTTCTCAAAGTGGGGTCCCGAGACCCCCATGGGAATATATGCCATCCATTTTCAACCTTAATTAAACCATGTCATTTACAGTATATGCCTTGGGGCTGATGTCCACAAATAAGAAGTTCCCCAACTTCTGTGCAGACTGGAATCAGAGAATACCTTTTTGAGGGTCATGTGATCAGTGACAGACAGACAGAGTATAGTCATTGGCCTGCCCTCCAGGCAGCCTGCAGTCTAGAATGAGGATTTTATCTCTAGCTGAAACAGCACAGCTTGAAAAGAAACTTAAAAAAGCGTGTCAGAGCATTTTCAGCCTATTCAGTACTTATATTGTGTATGTGCTGTCTTGTGAAACAGAATATATCTCTGCTGTCGAGCAGAAACCAGCTAATTTATATATATAATATATTTTTTTCAGGAAATGAAGTAAACCATATATTTTTAAAACATAGCAATACTACCTCATCAAAGTTGGCATTGTGACTTTGATGTGTCTGTGTGTGCTGGCCATGCAGGGTGACAAATGACGAGTCGAGTGGCGTCTACGAGAACATCAACATTAAGAGCCCAATGTCATCTGTGAGCAGTAACACCAGGAGGTAAAGAGACCACCGGGGGACCTCTGCTTCTGTCTCTCTCTCTCTCTGCCTCTGTGTGAGTCATAGCTTACATCTCTAATCCTGCTGTTTTGGAACATAAAGCCTGAGTTTTATTTGGTGGTGCATCGCGTCACCCGCCGAAAATGGCTCAAAACAAGCTCACAATGCGCTACAATGCAGTGTGTCGTAAACGTAACTTGTTCTGACCTATTTTCGGTTTGCAGATCGGCTATTCTGCCAGACACTGGCGGCGTATAAATCAGTGGTTCCCAAATTTAATGGCATTTCTATCTCTGGTACCCCAATTTATATTGTAAATCCACTGTTAATTTAACTCTGAGATTTGTACACTCTCTGAGTTACAGACCCATAAGGGTCCATTTGGTTTCTAACTATCTCTAATTGAGCTAGGTACCCCCCTGGAACTCCGTCAAGTACCCCCAGGGGTCCCCGGACCCCACTTTGGGAACCCATGGTATACTATAAATCATCCCTAACATTCAGTCGCTTGTCATACTAAACGTACTTCAATTACACAAAATCTTTCACTGGTATATATTTTTCACAATAACCTGTGTTTTGACAATGTCTCTAAACACTATTAACCGTTTGGCCGCTAGGATTAATTAAAGAATGATTACTATATGCCAGGATATCCGACCGTCCTTATTTTGAAGATCCAAAACACCACGACTGGAACCGGATGTTGACTGAATGGTGTGTGTGTTGTCGGAGTAGGTGTTGATCTTCCACTAGCTGATAAGAAGTACGGCCCGGCGCCATTACAGTAACCGCTATGCTCCGTGCACTAAGCGTTGTTTTGTCCAGAAATGCCGCCTTGGACAGGGAATTCGAGATAAAGGGGACTGAAAGTGCGCGCACGCGTGGGTGCACTTGTAAATCAAGATGGCACAGTCCAGTGTTATGGCTAACAACAGATAGCCATCCGAAGCTAATGTTAGTAGCCTTTCGACTAACATTTATACAACTGAATAAACGTAACCTAGTTTATTGGCGCTTGCCGAGACTAATGATTAACATAGGTTACGTTTTTCACGGGGAAAGTATTAATAGCCAACCGCTGTAGTGCCACAGAGCCAACAGTAGGTGTCACCAAAAACACTGCTGAAATTAATGTTACACGGTATAACTTTAAAATGAAATGTTCTGCATGCCCTTTAGAAGAAAATCTCTAAATCACCTCCTGGAACATTTATTTGCTGGAGTAATGTTCATGTTAAGTCTTTTCAAACAAGGACAGGGAGGATTTGGTACAGGGTGAAGGAACAAGGACGTTCTTGTTGGGTCTTGGCATAACTATATTGTCGTTGAATGAAAACCTTTGTCAGCTGCGCTGATAAGGACTTATGCCATTCTGGCACGTCCACACAGGCAGAAACCTTGTATAGCAGACCTATACTGTAGCCAAATATTAACAAAAGGTGAGCTTAAAGTGAAAGTGGTTAAGTGTGTCTTTGGGTTTTATAGCTTGTGACAAGATAATCACTTAATTAATAATTGGATCCATTGATTGGAGCACAAATTATTTTTTAAATGTTCCTGAAAATTTACCATTTTTGCACATACGAGGTTTGCACCCGACAGTGACAAATATGAAGGCAAACGCAGAAGAATTTGACCCGAGTGCATAGCGAAAGTCAAACTTAATTTTCTCAGTTTCGGGAACGAGGGGCACCTCCTTTGAATTATTTTCAAGGCAATCAGAACTTATATCAGTCCAAAAAAATAATCTCTCTCTGACTCTCTCACTGAAAGAGGTGTAAAATAATAAGAAGGGAAAACGAATTAGCAGAGTTTGTGCTGATCTTTGCTCTATGTGCGACTGGGGGCAGAATAATTTATAATTCTGAGCACGCACTGCTTGTGTTCACCTGCAGTTTCGGCGGACATGCTGCTTCGCCAGCACTGGAGGATCTGCGGGGGGGTCTGTGGTGCTCTGGCCCTGCACCTGGACCTTGCCTGGGGTGAAGATGGTATTGCTTCCGCCCCAAAATACTCCCAACTGCCGTCCTACTGCTGTATGTCCTGAGCTCTGTCCAGAGCCTCTACTGCACACCCTGCATGGAGATCTAGAGGGGTTGCCATGCTGGACCCCTGTCTCTACTGCTCTCTCCACAAAGATACACACACACACTAGAGGGGTTGCCATGTTGGACCACTGTCTCTACCGCTCTCCACGAAGATACACACACACACACTAGAGGGGTTGCCATGTTGGACCCCTGTCTCTACCGCTCTCTCCACAAAGATACACACACACACTAGAGGGGTTGCCATGCTGGACCCCTGTCTCTATCTCTCCACAAAGATATACACACACAAACACACACGCGCGTAACTTTTCCAAATATCGACAGTTTCTCCCATGAAACAAGTGCCTTGTCAATGAACTCCGGCCACACGTACACAACAGCTGTGACTCTTCAAATCTCTTCGTTCTGATATATCCCACTGATACTAGAAGCAAACTGTGTCTTCTCCACATTCTGACACACTGTCGATCAGTGGTGGACATTAACAAAGTACTGTACTTCAGCAAAACATTTTGAGTATATTTTGCTACAGGAAGTGAAAAAGTACATTACAGTACATAAACCACTTAAGCCCCATTTAAAATGTAGTGAGAATCGCAGATCTACAAGCGTTTCTTTTCTTTTCATTTTTTTGTACTTCTGAAAAATCAAATCAATACAATACATTGATATTTAAAGGAATATGTACTTGAAATGTGTACTTTTGAATACTCAAGTATATTTAGAAGCATGTACCTTTGAATACTTACTACACATCAAGTACTTAAGTCAAGTTCAAATTTGAGTGTGCTTGTGTAATGTTTGACCAGGAGTAGACACTGACTCAAGTACTGGGGTTGAGTACTGAGTCCACCACTGCCATCGATGTTACGTGATGTCCGGCAAGCTTTGAACACAGCTGGACGGCGCGTGAAAGGTCAAAGCTAAGCAGTCTTCAGCCCTCGTTGGCAGAATCTGCTCTGTCTCCTTCACTTCACTCTTTCTTCACTGGCTCTCAGACTTGTTTCTCTGCATTCGTCTGTCCAGCTGTGCCGATGATTATAGTAGCCGTTGAGTGATGACAAAGGCAAGTTATGTAACCTGCTACGGTACCACAAGGCACTAGGAGGACCAAGTCCTTGGTCTGTTTATAATTATGATTTACTCCATTATAATTCTGGGAGTAAATGTGAATATTTCTTTTGAAGAATAATTCTGGGAGTAAATGTGAATATTTCTTTTGAAGATGAGACAGAATGTCTCTGTGTTGTTTTGTGTGTTGGCTTTCCAACCTCTGTCTCTTGTGCCAATGCAAAAACAAGAAAATCTATCTATTTTTCTCTTGTACTGGTTCAACTGACAGGCTTAGCTAAAGGGCCCCAGGTTAAGAGCTTATTTCTGGCTTATTTCTGGTGGTAAAAAGCCTCTCGCCGTGTAGAAATGGCTTCTAGACGGTCCCACTGCAAACATCCACAAAGCTCATTGTTATGGTGGACCCTCTCATTTTGATTAGTCTCTTGGATGTATTACGGTATTTTAGTAATATTGGTGTGGCTTTTTTAAATAGTTGTTGATGATCATTATAGATTTTTAAAGCGGTCAGGTGATAGACTATTGTTCCAAAGCACAACTAACCTAACCAGCTACTGTACATGCAGTAGTCCTGTCTCATTTATACACACACACACGCAATGACGCATGCACGATTGCACGCACACACACACATATTCATCTCCATACCTCCTGTCGTTGAACATCTGTCGGGAGACAAGTGTGGACATAAAGGAAGAGAGGGGTCACTTAATGACGGCCTGTGGCCGGGCGCAGTAGCATTGTCTCATTTATGCGTAGTTGTGCGTTTGTCTCGCGACTAAATATAGCTGCTCTACATCGGGCTTAAGGCCGACCGCTGCCTCCCTGTGTCCTTGGACAGATGGGCCATCAACCCGAAGATTAAAGAACATAGATTTGTCTCCAGAAAGTAATTTATGAGACGGCCGTAATCCAGGCCTGATGACAGTGGGCTGACGTCGGCAGCGCTGTGATAACGGGGAAACACAGTGGTGCTGCACTGTCTGACAGATTGTCCACTATTCTTAGCATGTGGGACGTTTAGAGAAAATAAATCCTCATGTTGAGTGGAAAGACTGTCACTCTCTCACTGATTCTCACCCATTTAATGTCAACCACCCCCAGTTTGATATCGCCATGCTATGGACTAATGATTTATTTATTTTGATCTCTGGGACCCCAATATAGACTGGGAAATCCTCAGTGTTGATTTAACACTGAGAGTGTACAAACAGAACCGGGTGGACCCATACTGGTCCATTTGATTCCATTTGTACACTTTCTGAGTTACAGACCTCAGGGTCTGTTTGGTTCGATTTGTATTTTTACTGTCACTGTTTTACAAACTTTACCAAATTAGACAAAAATGTGATGAGGTTTGACCAAGTATAAATTGGTCTTTTGAGTTTTCCTTTCATAAATCGCAGCTGAGGGATTGAAGATGGTCAAGAAGTGTATGTCTTTACACTTATGTTTGTTTTTGATAACCGTGGAGAAAATGTCCCACAGTAAATGTCTTTACTTACAGGAACATTTATGAAATGGAGAACAACGTTTCGGTCCATCTGACCTTCATCAGGTATCTGTTTTTCAGGTTGGCTTTTTTCTCCTACGCACCTGTCATTAGGTGATCGACTAGGTGTTCGAAAGGACTTTTTCTGTTATTTGTTTGCTCCAAAATATCCTTGGGCATTGTTTTTATGAACACTTGAGAAGTGACAGGATTCCCTTACCCGTTGCACCCTGGCAGCCCAATCCTAGAAGAAACATTTTTTTCCATATTTCTTTGCGTTTGTTGTGGATGCCATATTCAGATATTTTCTTTCTTTGCCTCTATGGGTCAAGTTCTTTTTTATGATGTGATGAAATGTCGACACTTAAATACTTGAAAAATGTGATTAAAACTGCTGGATCGTTCGTTGGCTGTGTGGATGTGTCAGCTGGGGAAGTAGTTTGGTACTGCACTAGCTAATCTTATATGGCATCTTTCTTCTGATTTTATCTTCAAATTGTACCATAATCTTATTTTCTTTCTTTCTTTTCTATTGTTCACACATTTTATACTTTGTAAGAAACTATTATTAATAGTGATAAGCCACTGACTAAATTCACAGCAACGTTTGAAAGCTTACATGGAGATGGAGGTGTAAATTAATATCACTTATCAATTATTTTCTTTGTTTGTCCTCTTGAAATTCTACTTGAATATGATGTCGATATTGTTTCTTTTTTATTATTATTGTTAACATTATTGTTATTATTCCTTGTCCCTCTGTTGGCTGCAATATGCCTGATTTGAAGTTTTGAACTGTGCTGTTTCCCTCTCTATTGCACTGGCTCTGCCCAAACGCCTAATCATTTATCCTGTGTCGTACGACGGAATTGCGAGGCGAAAAATAGCAGATCTACAAGCTCACAGCGTGTCTCACTGCAACACGTGAGCAGTGGTGTAAAGTATCTAAGTACATATGAGGTATTTTTACTTTATTTGAGTATTTCCAACACCCGTTTCGACTGCAGTGATCACTTAGGATCAGTACGATTGTTTTCGATGAGTATGGGCATGCTCTGCCGATTGATAAAACGAAAACCCGGAAAACGACAGGATTAAGGTTGGCGAACATGCATTAATATTCGGACCGTGCTGCGACATGCTTGCGGTTATGTTTAGGTGAGGGTATGAGGAGGCTTGTCGTTTCCAGTAGGCTCCCAGCATGTCCAGTAGACTGATAAGATCGGTTAACGTGTTATCAACGCCAATCGCAGCCAGTAGGCTCCAGACTACATGCAGTAGGTCCGATCGGCTAGATAAGATCGGCGTAATAAGTAACCTACTGGGAATTATCGGTTGATTTTCGGTCGAAACGGCTCGATCTGCAAGCTTACAACGCGTAGCATCTAGATCGGCTATTTGGGTCATTCTGCATAATGAGCACTTTTACTTTCTGTACTTTAATATGTTTGAGCGGGGCCTCACCGCAGCTATGTGTGTCTGTCCCTAAGTATGTATGTATGTCTGAGTACGAACAGCTGCAATACCGCTGGGTGACCTAAAGTGGCACTGTTGAGCAGCGTGGCCGTGTGTGTCTCTACTTGTGTATGTATGTACCGGTATGTCACTCACACAAACACTGCACTGCTCAGTTCACACGTTGGTGTGATTTTTTTCTTTTTTTTTCTTTTTACTTTTATTCATTTAAATTTTGAATTCTGAACTTTTACTTATTACTTGTATTTCTACATTGTGGTATTGATACCTATGTGTACTTTTTACACCGCTGCACCTGAGCTTGTAAATCTGCTATTCTTTTTTCCACGCGACTCCGCTGTATGACCAAGTATAAGTCTGTCCTAAAACTGCTGATGCAATGACTCTGCTAAATGGCGGCAAATGGTTTAAATGTTGGATAGTATAATAAAGGTCTATGAAGGAACTAAATGAAAACAATACGTGAATTATGCTCTTTGATAACCAGAAGTAGACTCTCGTTAAGATGTTAGTCGTGTTGATTTAGTGATTTCTGAACCTGGTTTGCAACCAGTGTCGGAAAGTACACTGTACACTGTGTGTGTGTGTGTGTGTGTGTGCGCGTGCACACACACACACACACACACACACACACACACACACACACACACATACACATTGAAGTAACTGTAATATGATCTCAAAAGTATCAAATTGAAAACATCAAATGGGGTTTTGCCTTTTGATTTTGTTCCTAGCCCATGACACATGATGACAGTATATTTTGTGGTGTGACGAGACACAAGACTTTCTGGGAAGTTACTTTGTTGTTGTTTTGGAATTATGACTCATGGTGATTGGTGAATGATGCGGAAATTGTCCTTTTATTTATTGCGGTTCCACCCAAACAAATAATGTCATGTTCAGACATTATGCAGTTTTCTCATCGCCATTTCACCCTGTGGAAAATCCCACTGTAAACCTTTGCCCACAGGGAAGAAATACAACTTCCTGTAAAGAGTGAAGTAGGTTCATAGGTTGTATTGGTAGGAGGCATGTCCATTCATAGAGGCACCTTGATCAATGAATAGATACATTCATTTAAAATTGATTATAAGGCAAGGGTTTAGATTATAAGGCAAGAAATAAACAGATCTGCTATTTTTGATTATTTTGTGTGACACTGTAGTGTGATCACAGTCATAGGGCATTCATTTTACAAAGTTAAAATATGGACATATGGTTTCTGCCTGGCGGCAGCGATATGTTGTCCAACTTATGTATGTCTTAGACGAGGAGCATCACTTCCATACAGTAGTTTTGTTCTGGTGGCGTGTGCCAAGAGATTGCACATCTACAAGCTCACAGTGCGTTGCGAATTTGTGATGCAATGTGATGTTGTGAGTTTGTAGATCCTGCTCGGTCATGATCATGAGGTGCGAGAGGCCCTCCAGGCAGAAGGTGTGCTTGCGGTCCAGCTATTTTGGGCACGCAGGCTCGCAGCTATGTATAAATCAGGCTTTAGTTAACTGCTAGTATTATTCAGGTTAAAAATAAAGTTACAGTAACATATTTTTAACCCAGTGAAATTAGCCACAGTCATGAACGAGTAATGAAGCTTTTTATAGTCCTTTTTGTTTCTTTAGTTTTATTAACACCTGTAAACAAAATGCATATCAAAACATGTTCAAATCATATGTACAAATATGTATAAGACCACCAATTTATTCTTCGTTGCACAACCAAAAGGAAATGTTTTGATCGAGCAACGCTCGAGTGAGACAAAGTAACTCGGCCCACTTGGCACATTTACATGGCATTTTGTATGGGTTCTTCATTTTCTATCGACTGTCGAACACTTTTACAATTGTCACTACTATTTTTCATTGGCGATTCCAAAGACCTGCCAAATCCTGTGGGACGAACAATCATGTTGCTGTCATGTCTCTATATTGCACGGTGCGGGGTTGGAAAGGTATGAGCACAAACTGTACCATACAGGAACGATGGGTGGCTGTCTGAATATTACAACATATTCTATCTACGTATTTACAACACAGTACAGTTTTCACAGAAGTTGATCAAAGTGCAAGAATTTGGCATCCATGTATGATTTTTTACCCCCACCCCTAACCAGTCTGTATGGCATATTATGTTAACCCTAATGGTTGACAAGTAGTAGTTCCAAGTAGTGCCTGGAACTCATAACCACAATATCTCTCCTGGTCAAGCAGGGATTTCCTCATGGATGCGTCTATGGTCTCTCAGGTGGGAGACCTGGGTTGGGTTCCTGCATTTCCTGGATAGGACATCAAACCTATGGGTTGGAGCTTTCTACACAGCAGCTTCCGGAGGTCAGTTCCATCAACAGTTAGATATATACACACACCAGTATACGACTTTGTTGAAGTTACTGTCAGCCAGGCTATGCAGAACAATTGAAATCACATCCCGACACTTTAAAATCGTTAATTTATCAACCTTTAACGATTTTCAAACCTATATACCATGCGAGGAGATACATTTTGTGGGGGAAAGGAAGACATTGGTTATCTTTTTCCCCCACACTTATACTCCTCGGGGCAGCGGCCTGGTGATGTCGGGCGCCATCGAGGTGGTGGTGGTGATGCCGTCGTGGCGGTAGGGGGCCACGCAACGCATGTTACCCGTGGTGACGATGCACTGCAGGGGCCACAGCACGATGACCACCAGCAGCACCATGAGCACGATGAAGAGCAGCAGCCTTTTCCAGTTGGTCAGCCGGTCGAACGGGTGTGTGGGCCGAGGCCTCGTCTGGACCGGGGCCTCGGAGCCCGCCTTGCTGGCGCCAATGTTGACACAGATGCACAGCGCTGCGGGGTCTTTGCAGCACAGCTTCTCGCCCTCCAGCCAGACCGGACGCTCCTGCTGCTGGTTGCTGGGCAGCTTGCAGAGAAGCTCGCGGCTGGTGGCCAGGGCCGGCGGACCCTCCTCGGGCAGCGTGGTGGGGTGGCGGCAGAGCGGACACAAGAGCTTGCAGCTCCCGCCACCGTCCTGCTCGGTCAGCGAGATGGCCATGAGGCGCGAGAGGCACTCCAGGCAAAAGGCGTGCTTGCAGTCCAGCAGTTTGGGCGTCCTGAAGACGTTGTCGTACGCGTTGCAGCAGATGGTGCACTCCAGCTCGCCGGCGAACAGCTCCTGGGGCATGGCCAGCTGGATGTGCCAAATCTGAGGGGCCTTCGCCATCTTCAAAGGGCCTTGCTTTGCTCCTCACACAGCTCCTCTTGCTTGATTATGAGCCTTCCTTTCCCCTTTCCAGCTAGCTCCAAATACCAGGTGTGGGTTATCTGAAGGGAAGAGAATAAGAGAATTAGAGATTAGTTTGACTGTTTTGACATGTACTCGTTTTCTCATTACAACTGCAAATCCTCAGTGTTAAATGGGTTGCAAGAAGAAAAATAGAAAGGTTAAAGGGGCATGAAGCCCTAAACTGATATTTTTTTTCCAGTTCAGGTTAAAAACAGCAGCAGGGTTTTAAAACATGACTCAAGCTACATAAGACTGACCTTATAGACCAGTGATAGCTAGTGATAGAGCATCTTTATAATTGGCTTAAGGGAGGACCGACCGGTGGATAGGTTTGTCAAACCGCATTAAAATAATGCTGACTACTGTCTGTCTATTGCACAGTGACACACCCATGAGCACAGATCTAAATCTAACACCCATTATTAATTTGATTAGCTGCAGCTGCCGTGTATTTCATCTGCTGTAGTTTTTGTCTCCACCAGGCCGAAGGCATGGGGGGAGAGTATGTTTTGCACTCGGTCCGTCCGTGTGTGTGTCCGTCTGTGTGTGTGTGTGTGTGTGTGTGTGTGTGTGTGTGTGTGTCCGTGAGCAGCTAATCTCGGCCACCGTTAACCCGGTCGATGCCAAATTTTGCACACACACTCCCTGGATGCCAACGATGAACCTCTGCCCCAAACTTTCCAGAACGCCCTGTTATAGCGCCACCAGGAGGCCGCTTTGTGCAAAACAAGTTTTTGCACAGTACACCTACAGATCACGCAAATTGGTACACAGTCTCTCTAGAGCCATTCAACGAAACCGGTCTTTCAGATTTCTCAGACTCCATCCTGATTTACTTTTGTTGCCCTTTTATCCAACCACCAGATGAAGGCAAGCTGCAATGTCCTACATTCCTATCCTGGTGGAGACCTGTGCCCAGAAGGGCACTTTTTCTAGTTTAACCTGAACTGGAAAACAAACAGCCTATAGGTTTTCATGCCCACTTACAGCTCTATGTCCTGATACTAATCATTGGCATCCCATCCTGAAAATGTATTTTCTGTTTTCTAAAGTGGTGGAGAGACAGGGAGACGCCTGCTACTGAACAAACGCTATTTAACTCTCCGAATTATTGCACTTTAAGGATTGTACTGTGCTTGACAAGTTCTCAGGATTCACCATCAGTGACATTCCATCCATTTCACCTTCCTTGCTTTTCTGTTTGAATTACTGAACTTTGCACCGACTATTTTTAGCCTCCACACAGAGGGCACAGCTAGTACATCCTTTTTACAAAGTTATCAGGATTGCAGGGCGTCTAATTCGGCCAGCACCTTAGTGCAAAAGGTGTTGCATACCCCTGTTACTTAACATTCAGCGAGTGCTATGCTATCGGACTATAGAGCTATTTAACACCCATTTTATTTGAAACAGAAATATAATGCTTCTACACAGCTATTGAGGATTCCCCCTTCCTGATACAGCTCATTCATTAATCTCTGAAAACATTTCGAGTGCATATGCCAGACTTCCATTCATGCCATGCAACCCTAGTACCCTCCATGGTACAATAACTACAATAACTCCCCACCCTGAGCCCCACGGGCACCTTCAACATCCAGTAACTATGGTACAATAACTACAATAACTCCCCACCCTGAGCCCCATGGGGCACCTTCAACATCCAGTAACTCTTGAAAGATTGTTTCTGGTCACTTCTGTGTCGCTATCTGGGGCAGGAGCAGTGAAAAGTACACAGGTCGCTTTGTTTAAAAGTCTACTTTTCTCAGACGTCAGCAAGGGAGGGTGCATGCCCTTCAACAGTGGTGGAAGAATCCAAAGGTCCTGCGTTTAAAATTAGCAAATGTACAAAATGATTGGCATCAACAAATATTTACAGTATACGAAACATACTCATGTGTTTATCACTCATGTTGCAGCTGATAGGAGGGGGGGGGGGGTGTTAACCTATAATAATACATCATTAATCAGTTAATGTATGTTTAGTATTAATAATTAAATCTGCAAAGTAAAATTGTCATAATTGTAGGAGTAGAAAGTACAATATTTGTCTCGGTAGCGGAGTAGAAGTATAACAAATTGCTCGAGTCAAGTAAAAGTAAACTGTACTTGAGGACTGTTTTTCTTTTCAGCAAATGTTAACCACTACGCTTCAGAATACTTGCTCTGACAATAGACTAGCATTATGTCAACAAGGAGCATGGCAGTTGAACTGTAGAACAAACAGAGTGTTTGCCATGTGACAGACGTTAAAGGTTTTGACACTCGGCTGGTCTTGCTGGAGGTTTGCTATGTATATACTATATGGCGTTACGCCATCGTAAAATATAGATTAAACATAAAATTACAGTGTAATGCAGGACGCTATATGTACCATGTTCAGGGCTATAGTCGCTATTAGAAATGATTCCATGTTTGGTGCCCTTTGTGCGTGTGTGCACTATAAAACCCTGAGTCAATTTGGTTCCATTTGTTGGCTCTGAGCGCTCATGGTTTTTACAGTGTAGGCAGGGGTGAGTTGAGTGGTCATTTCACAGGTGTTCTCCTCGCCGTGCCCTCGGGAGGAGGGGGGGGGGCTCTGCCCCTGTGTCCAGCTACACACAATGTACCTGCTTGTTCTCAGGCCCATCGCTCCATCTACCCTTGGCATTCCTACATAGCGCTGCAGCCTCTGCCCCATTACTCCGTCAAACCCCCTCTGTCAAGCTCTCTCTCTCTTGCACTCCCTGTGTGCATCCATCCATCCATCCATTTGTCTGTACTGGTAGCCCTATATGGTAGCCATCGTACGATATATATTGAAAACAATACTTGTAGCTATTTTCGATAATTGTGAACATTTTGAAACTCCTTGAAAGCTTTTTAATAGTGTTGTCATCTTGAAATCTGTGTTGCTAGTGCAGTGATTCTGAGATACTTCCACCGTTTCACGTTAAAGACCCCCTATTGATGTGTATTACGCAGCAGACCCCCATTTGAAAATATTTAGTTTAAATTAAATTCCAGTCGTTGAATGTACAATACATTCAATAAGGTTAACTTCTAGCCAATGACAAGTTCAACATTATCCTCATTTTGCTGGGGACCCCCTTGAACCTGCTCACCCCTGGGGGTCCACGGACCTCAATTTGAGGAGCACTGGTCCAGTTCAATCAATCATTAAAAGTGAAGCTTTCCTCCAAAACGCCCAGATTCTACAGGGTTGACCTGTAGTCATAGAAAGTCACAGAAAACCAGCGAAAGGTCATGGTCTGTAGAAACCGTTCTCAAAAGCCTGAAGCCATGCAGGTTAGCCAGTGATAGCTTTAAGTACATAGCAACCATCCCTGCATTGGGCAACAATGTAACAACACATACATAGTTGTCAGAAGTCAATGAGCTGAAAGTAGTGGTGTGTAACTGTGTGTGTGTGTGTGTGTGTGTGTGTGTGTGTGTGTGTGTGTGTGTGTGTGTGTGTGTGTGTGTGTGTGTGTGTGTGTGTGTGTGTGTGTGTGTGTGTGTGTGTGTGGGGGGTCTGGGGGATTAGCTCCAGCCATCCCAGCTTCATCCTTCGTTAGTTTCCGTGACAGTTTAACTGACATTGACGTCTGCTGGAAAGACCAGACCGGGCGGGGCTGTTGATGCATAGGTGTTCTTTGTTTATTAACGTTCTTTGCTTTGGGATCGCAGAAAGTACTCAAATGTTGTACAGTAAAAATACTGCAATATAGAAATACTCTGTAAAAGTCCAGAATTCAAAATGTACTTTAATTTAAAGTACATTCAAATGTATTTAAAGTACTCATTAATCAGAATGTCTCCTTTCACGTTTTCAAATGCATAAATATCTTTTGAAAATGGCAGATCTACAAGCTTACAATGTGATCTTGTAGATCAGCTATTTTCAAATAGCCGAAATGTATATTGGGTTACTGTGTGTTTTGTAATCAATATCAAAATCTACAAAGTAACTATATAGTAACTCAGGTTTTCACATTTTTCACAGTTTTCACACACATTTAGTGGAGTAAAAGTACAATATTTGCCTCTGAGATGTAGTGGTAGAGTAGAAGTAAAAGTACTGGAAATTGGAAATACTATACTACTATTGGAAAGTATACAAATACCTCAAAAGTAAAGAACTTAAGTAAATTTACTTAGTTACTTTTACACCACTGCCCGGGGGCCCGCAAGTTTAAGAGGTTCTCCAGTCTAGAGCCTTATTGGTTCTCAAACTATTTAATTTCAAAGCAGACACTTATTGACACTGTGTAAACAGTCCCAATCTATTATTTCTAGACACAGCTAGGTGAATGCCGGATGCCAAGTGAGACCGTTAAGTGCCAGTTTACACAACAGGGGAAATCCTTCCCTAACCTTTCAAGGAGTGGTTAAAAGGTGCAGGGTTAGTGTTGGGCTGCTGGCCTGGGTATGAGTCTATAGTCACACATTAACTGTAAAACGCTGCTGCCGCTTGTTGCCAGGACAGAGCAGCACAACACTACACAGAGATGGCCTTTGCCTCTTGTCTCTGTAGCAGGACTATTATAGTAAACTACAATTCAGACTAGAATTCTTAAAACCAAAACGTGAGTTAACAGAAATCAAAACCAAACCAAACGTTTAAATGCCACTGTTTGGTGGTTATAGTTTGAACTTGCTCACTGCCTGTCTGGGATATGATCTGCTATCTACATATGCCCCCCCCCCCCCCGCCTCCAATCACTATCAGCGAGCACGTGTTTTGGTTCTGCACTCAACTGTTCAACTGACCCATTTACCATGTCTCTCACGAGACCCATGATTTGTGTATTCAAAACAGAGGCAAAAACAGCCTGTTGGAACTACAGCTCTACAGAATAGTATAACGGTATGCTTCCATTGTACGATGGTAGGCTATATTAACAAAACAAAATTTGAAAGTTTTGGAAAACTGATGACATGTCCAAGGTTGGTTGGTCACCAGGTTGGTTAAATAGAAAACTCTTTCTTTCTTTCTTCCCCCCCCACCCCCACTCTGCCCATGGAGACAGGTGTGGTGGACTCACTACTTTGAGGTCACCTGTTTGTATGTTTTAAGCTCCCAAACCGGTGTGCTCATTTGCTCACCCTACCTGTTCTGGATTTGAAAAGTAAATGTAATTTGAGCTCCCTGCCATTTGAGATACCGCAACACAGAGTGGAGAGCGGAGCCGAGTGCAAGGAGGTGCTGCTCCCAGGAACGCAACATAATACATACGTGTATTATAATATCCCAATATCATTCCCAACAGCTTAACAATGGTCCGCTTTCACTGTCACGTTTGCAACCCCTTCAGGCTTTATTGTCCATGAGGATAAAATGCATTCATGCATTACAGCTGCAAAGCCTATACATTTCTTGAGCTTTTCCCTTTGTTTGCTCTGGATCTGTGTGCTTGGCTCAATATGGTATATTTAGGTTGTGTAAATAAGCTTAAAAAAAAGTAAGTTTACACTCTGGGTTAAAACTTAAAGCACACACGCACGCACACACACAGTCTCTCACACACACACACACACACAGACACTAATAAATTCAAACTTCACTTGTTGAACAGCTCAATGGGTGAAATTGCTTTCCCTCACTCAACAGCAGCCGGTGCAGAAACAATGGTGCTGTGTCCAAGTCTACACATTACACAGAAAATCCTCCACAGTTCATTCAAACATTTGTGACAGTGTTAAAGTAACGCTTCGGTGAAGTTCACTGCAGATTCAAACCTTTGCAACTCTGAGACTGTGCAAATGTAACATTTCATTTGTAACTCTTGAGAGTGTACAATTGTAATATTTCATTTGTAACTCTGAGAGTGTACTACAAACGGAACCAAGCAGTGATTCACAAAGTGAACGAGTTTAGAATAACCTGCAGTTACACAACGGCACTTTAAATGTTTAAAGTAATGTTTCAGCTTACCTAATTGTTCAGTGAAGAGGTGCAGTCGGCCGTTATCTCTGTCCTCTAGGTTAGCAGGTTATCACCTGCTGGGCCCTCGCTCCCTTTGTGGCGTCAACATGCGTCTCCCTCAGCAGACTTTAAAGTGTGATGAATTTGTCCAGGAGGTCCCAGTAGGGAGCTGCTCTCTGTCTCTCTGGTGTCTTGCACTGACTCTCTTCTCTGGGTGGGTACTGAACCTTTGAGGGCTGGTCTGAGTGACAGGTGTGCGTGTGTGTGTGTGTGTGTGTGTGTGTGGAGAGAGAGAGAGAGAGAGAGAGAGAGAGAGTGTGTGTGTATGAGTGAGTGAGTGTGTGTGACGTGTGTGTTCAGCCCCAGGTCCCTCGTTCCTCTGTCGGCCGGTGTCACCTGCCCCCTGTTTTTCAAGTACTCTATGCAAATGAGGTGGATAGGGCAGGCTGGTGTGTGTGGGGGGTGCTTTGGGGGGTTTCTGGAGGACAGAGGTGTGTGTGTGTGTGTGTGTGTGTGTGTGTGTGTGTGTGTGTGTGATGGGGGGGGGGGGGGGGGGGGTGTAGGCGTCAAGGGACAGAATAAACATCCTCCCAATTTTCCACCTTACTTTACTTTGATCCCCTTACACACACACACACACACACACACACACACACACACACACACACACACACACACACTACACACACCGCCCAACTCTACCTGTCCCTGCAGACAACACAAATATCAGTGTTTAACTGACAGCTTTGATGTAGAGGGAAATACAATAGAGCCCTGGGGGACCCCGGTCAACCCCATGAACAGCCATCTATCTGACAGCACATCCTCTGTTCCGCAAGTCAGTAGTCACTCTCTCCAGGGTGCTTCACCCAGGGACACACCCCTAATATACCTAACACACACTCACAGAAACTATTCCCAAACTTAACCTCGAAACCACACACATCTGAGGCGAAACACCTTGAAGAGAGTGAATCTCTCCTGTGTCTACAGTCCACACCGTTTGGGAAACAACCTTGTATACCATACTGTAGCTCGTACTGTGGCTATACGGTCCCGAACCGTACACAATGCCATATGCACCATCCGTGACTAGATAGAATAGAACAATAATGAAAACTAAACATGGTTGTCCGTTACGCAAGTGAAGCACATGTGCCCCCACCCTCCGTTGCATCAGCCAATATAAATGCAGTTGCACACACACAGGGGACAATAGATACATTTCCATTTAATCAGTGATAAGGCAGCAGATGGTGACAAAGCAACGTCTTCCCACATCACTCTGAGTGACACAATACACCACACTTCCTTATTGCAAGGGCTTAGCTAATGAGTTAATTTAACTCTGAGTTCAAATTTTAACCAATGTGCAATTGTAGTTTTTCAGCAATGTCACGATTACTTGCTAATGCCATTGATACCACGGCTAGCAGCACAGACCTGCCAGACATCATTGAATCATTCAATACAATACACATTCAATTTTAATGTGTATTACTACATCTGCTATTGAATAATGAGAGTGAGAAAGAGTGAGAAATTATTACTGCCCCTGAGTACTTTAAATCAAACTAATACTAATAAACCTGACCTTATTTTTTCTTTTTTAATATTTTGTTTTTATTTTCAATTTTCACAAAATACACAGAACACCCCGTCCACAGCCCTCTCCCCTCCCCACATACAAACCCACATACATAGAAGACAACACAGTTAAAGCATAATAACAATAATAATATTATACAAAAAACGTGGAAAACAAACATAAAAACTATACTAAACTAAACAAAACAAAACAAGAAGAGACAAATCTACTATACAGAGAAAATTGTTTCCGGAAGCAATCGATCCAGACTGAGATAGCTATAACAATACTGATACAGGTAAGGACAAAGTCTCCATGTAATTCAAATAGGGCTGCCAAATCTTCAAAAAATTCTCAAAACCCCTTGAACTTCTCAAAATATATGTAATCTTCTCAAGAGGGACACAACTGTTCAATTCTGAGAACCATCTTGCGATAGGTGGGGGGGAGTCAGACTTCCACGTTATTGCAATACATTTTCTAGCAACCCTGAGTGCAACCTAACCCTAACCCTAACCCTAACCCTATACATTTTATTTTGTGTCTACCTAAATTTGCACTGATTGCACTGAAGTTTCCTAAGAGGCAAAGTTCAGGATCCAACGGGAAGGGAGCATCTATAATTTTAGCCAGTGTATCACAAATATCATGCCAGAATGTTTTAACTTTTATACATTGCAAACCTGGCCTTATTTAAATAAATACTGCGCACACGCAAGTTATAGTACTGTAGGTAAGATGTAACAAATAGAAAATCTTGAGTCTTGAAAGTGGGAGTGCAGTCAAATGAGGTCTACTGTGTCATTTAGGTCAGTGGTTTTCAACCAGTGGTCCTTGAGGGGGTTCCAGATGGTCCCCAGCTAAATGATGGAGAAGTGGTAACCAAATGGACGGTTGTAGATCTTGAAACCAAATGAAACCAAATGGACCAGTTTCATTTTACGCTCTCAAGAGTTACAAAATTGTTAAACATCTGCTTTACCTAATTTACAAGAAGTCTACGGTCTACACAATTAGATAATGCACAATTAGAATAAATGCAATTATTTTCATCAATGCCATGTTGTCGCTCCTAATGGTACCAACATCAATACAGCATGGAATTGTAGACAAAATCCTATCCAACGACAACAAAATAGTCTTTGGTCTGCAAGGCTAAATCACATCAAATGGTGGTCCGTGGCTCAAATGCTGAATAATTTAATAGATAATGGGCCTTGATGTGAAATGGGTTGAAAACCCCTCATTTAGGTCTAAGAGCTATTGAACAATTGCGAGGAGTTCTAAACAAAGCATAGGCTACTCAAGGGGAATATTGCTTTACAAGTTTGCAAAGAATCAATTTAGGTCACATGCCTATATCTTTATTGCCAACGACTGGAAAACAGTCACAACCAGTGCACAAAGACAAGACAATTGAAAAAGTCATTGCACATAGTTTGGTAGTTTTCTTTTCTTGGTAATGACTAATGGGTCTGGGGCCATTAGCAGTAGCCCGTTCCCTGGGTTATTTAGTAACCATAATACAAATACCACGGTTTCATATCACCAAAGTCATTTATTGGGCGTGAGCTTTGATGATGCGGAAAAGCTCTCAAAATTATCCTTTATTTCCTTGACTGGAATATGTAAACTCAGTTACAGTAGCATGTGGGCATGGGGGATTTCAGAAAGTAATGCATGTGACCTCGGTTTTGTTCAGAATGGTTTTAGGCAGTTTAAAATTGTGCCACAGTGGACAGTTTACATGGCATACAGGTGTCATTTCATTTTTAACCATTATTTTAAGCCCTATATTTTATACTTCGGTTATCCAGAAATAGCTGATCTACAAGCTCACATCATATCACATTGTGATGCATTATGAGCTTATAGATCAGCTAAATAAAAAATAATAAATAATAAACAAAAAGATTGTGGAGAAATCTTGAAAATCTTTGGAAAATGTTTTAAACTTTCATGGGCAATGTATTGCCCTGCAAATAGCATTTTTGTATGGCCTATTCACCTACAAAACTTCAGTTTTGTTCAAAGTACTACTGTGCATGTTCATCTAGTTGCTTTCCAGTCCAGAATCATTCTGGATTCTGGCAGAATGTGCAGACTCTTACATGTGAGTGGGCTAACTGTGGTGAAGCTGCATCCACACAGTCCAGGAGAGGCCAATAAAAATATACAATGTTTACTCTCCGTCCGTTTCAGTCAGCTGCGGGCATGTTCCCACATTTGCTTAAACAGGAGATAGAAGATAAAACATGTCATTTGCCTCTTCTCCAACAGAAGTTGACCCAGAGCCAACATTGCAAACTTTTGTCATGTTGCAGCATGTATGTCAAGGTCATTGGGGTCTCTTTTTTTGCTGTAGTGCTAATGCCCTTTATACACAGTAAAATTGTCAATTTAAGCATTTCTTAATCCTAACATCGCTATTCTGGGGCGGCAAAAGGAACTTGCGTGTGACGTGTTGTGAGCTTGTAGGTTTTTGGCGAAGATATTTAATGCCATAATAGATTCAGAATATACAATATACTGAAACAGACCGACGGACATTGATATTGATCTTGCGTGGGAAATTCTGTCACCAGAGACAGCACAGCAGTTAGGTTGCAGATACACCATCAAGCACCAGTAAACAGTAGCCTTCACTATGCAGAATAACACTAAATCACTGTATCCCGCCCAAAAAGCACAATCAAATATGTACGCAAAATGGTGTAGCCTACCCACAATATACCAGAATACTAAAGCCTGCACTGCAGAACAAATCAAAACACATTCACAGTGTCCATAGACTCTTGAGCAAATAACACACAATCACACTCACTGACATTATATGATATCACAGAAATCCTGATATTGTTATAAGTGTCAACAGTCTAGGCTAATCAGTAAAACAACAACAGTAGAAACACAGGTGATATTACGATGTGGCCGACGTGCACAATTGCACAGGTGTTACTCCGAGTTACGTGACAGTTAAGGTGACCAGATTCAAACATTCATTTGAGGTTAGCAACTTATTACTAAAATGCCTTGATGTCATATTCAACCATAGGCCCAATATTGCCTATACATTTATTATTAAACCCCTCTGGTGTCTCACATTTTGTTTAAAATGTTAATTTTGGTCATCATGAGTGGTATGGTTGTCTTGTTACTGTTGTCTGTAAACTAGGGGATATTCATTTTAACAGCAGGAAAAGAGACAATGAGAGAGCTTTACAGCAGAAAGCCAACTATTTATTAGGGGACTAACTATTAGGGCAATTGAACACTGATGCCTGCCAGTCATAATGTGAGGACAGGGTCTCAGTTTGTGGGACGCCTGAAAAGTCTTGGAAATGAGGGACTGTCCCACGCAACGGGGGACATCTGGTCACAGTTGACCTACAGCAGTGGCTCTCAACCTTTTCAGGTTATGATATAAATTGTCACTTTACTGTCATCTGGGAACTCCCGCCAAAATCAGCCTCAGGTTGAGAACTACCACAGACCTACAGGACAGTTGACCGGACAGAGTGACCATCGTGTGCCTTTGTTGTGAATCCTCATAACTACATGACATACCGGCACAAAGGACATGTCTACAGTTCCACCCGGGGTTAATGAAGCTACCGTTTCCTCTCTTGCTCAGTTGCCCCACAATCTGCCTGTGGAGAGAGATGTGTAATAATTGAAGCGATCACAGACAGAGATCGGGGGGTGACACAATTAGTTACCCCCTGGGGCACGTGGTTCTCAAAGTGGGGTCCTTGGAGGGTGGGGTTCCCCAGCAAAATGAGGAACAGTTTCTTTAACGATGGGGGACCGTGATTTTCTTTTCACAGTTTTTCATGTGTTTATGAGGTAACAGTATTTAATTCGACCCCTTGGTGTGGTTGTTATGTGCAAATTGCAATGATGTCTTCCCTTTTGTATTTAGGGTTTCTTCCTGGATTCTGAAACCTTGACAGTCAAACGTGCCAATGAAAATATACAGTGATATGACATCACATCATAATATCATCCCCTCCCCTAAACTCTACCCCCTTATTATACAACAATAGCTGTGGGTGCGGCTTCAGTTCAGGTGGATCACCATGTCACCACCCACCAGGCAAACCAGGCATACTTCGGAAATAGCACACTGAGCGCACTGTGCAATGCAAACTAATAGGCGAGTGTGCTCCGGTGCGGTATTTCCGAACGTGCCCTTAATTAAAACCTTTTAAACCCCAGGGGGGTTTAGGGGGAAAATCTGCAACATCGGAGTTGAAACCGGAGACCAATTGGGTCTCCATTGACCCGCTGAGTGGTGGACAGCCACTGCCCCCGCCGGCGGGGGAAATGGGGCTCAAGAGGTTTTAATTAACTGGTGGCCGTGTCCACATAAAAACATCATTTTAACAAATACTGTACACAAAAAAATCTTCCTCCTCCTTATATAATATGTCATGATCCGTGACCTGTTCTGTCACCCTGATGTGTTTCCCTATGTTCCTTGTTTTGGGTTTTACTTTAGTGTACTTTTACCTTTTTTTTTACCTGTGTACTTTTACCTTTTACCTGTGTCTTTGTTTCCTGTGTTGCCCATGTTTACCTGCCTTGTCTAACCCTGTAATTGTCTCCACCAGGCCGAAGGCATGGGGGGAGAGTATGTTTTGCACTCCGTCCGTCCGTCCGTGTGTCCGTCCGTGTGTGTGTCCGTGAGCAGCTAATCTCCGGCACCGTTAACCCGGTCGATGCCAAATTTTGCACACACACTCCCTGGATGCCAACGATGAACCTCTGCCCCAAAATCTCCAGAACGGCCTGTTATAGCGCCACCAGGAGGCCGCTTTGTGCAAAACAAGTTTTTGCACAGTACACCTACAGATTTTGTCCAAACATCGCGCAAATTGGTACACAGTCTCTCTAGTTCACATCTGGCTTTTAGAGCGCCACCAGGAGGCCGACTTTTGTAAAAAACATTTTTGGATATTACTCCTCCGGATTTTGTCCAAAAATCCCGCAAATCGTTACACAGTATCTCCAGTCATGTGCTCAAGACGGATGTGTCTGATATTTCATATTCCATCCTAATTGGCTAACATTGGCTTTCAAATTTTGCAGGATTGGCCTGTTTTGAACAAAAAGCCTCAAATCATGAACGCAGCGTGCAATTTGACGTGAAATCTTTCACGCACTTTCCTACTAGGCTGAGGAATATAGCCCACCCATTTCACATTGGCCTGTTATAGCGCCACCAACAGGTGGATTGTGCATGCGTGCGATCAACACGGATCTGCACCATTTCCCATATTCCATCCTGATTGGCAAAGATTGGAACAAACAAACAAAAAACATGTTTATATTACTCCTAAACATTCCTATCCTCCTGGTTGAGACCTGTGCCCAGAAGGGCACTTTTTCTAGTTAGTGTAGTGTTCTCCACCTGTGTCCTGTTAGTATCCCAGCCAATCCCTGTGTTGATTTGTCTGTTGTATTTCACCTGTGTCTAGTTAGTCCTTGTCTATTTATATACCCTTGTGTTTTCAGTTCTCTGTTGGTTTGTTGTTTATGTTGCCAGTGAGTATTTTTGTAGCCTTGATTCCTTGCTTGTTGATCCCCTAGTTTTCCCAGTATAGTTTTCCCCTTGCCTTCTTTGTGTTCCTAGTTTTGTTCCGACTGCCTCTAGTGTTTTTTGACTTGCTCTACCTGGACTCCTGTTTGGTCGCAATAAAACACTGACTTTCCCTGCCTCTGCCTCACATCCTGCGTTTGGGTCCTATACTCAACTTGACTCACATCGTGACATAATAATAATGCCTGATTAAATCACGGCACTCCAATTTGTTTCAATACAATTATTTCACTGGCTAGCTAGAAGTTGTTACCCCGATAAGATAATGTATAAAGAATGACTATTCAGAATTCCAAATCAATCAATCGGCTTTATCTCCTCAGTAGATGGTTGTTAAATGTACAAAATCTTATCTCTTATCTAATAACAAAAATATATTCCCCGGGATAAAATATTTTAATTTAGGGGTCCTTGACACAAAGATGTTTGCAAACCACTGCTCTAGTATGCAAGTTTAAAATACCCCCAGCCCCCACCCTGTCATGCAACACATCCTTTAATCATTAAAGTTAAAATGATGCAGGGGTGTACCCACTAAATACAGACAATAGAGGAAGGAATTGATGCATCTCATTTCAAAGTTAAGTTTCATTGTTTGCAAAAGGTTGCAGCTGCACATTGTGATGACTGACTTAATGACATTAAGAAAACGCCTCCACTCCTCACACAAGTTAGTTAAACCAGTTATTTATGGGGTCATTATAGGCAACAATGGTTAAATTTGGTCAGAAATGGTCAAAAATAGAAAAAGAAAATCAACAAGCTCATGATAGGCCTACATCATGAATGAGCAGGCACGTTTTTGATTTAGTGTTTTTTTGTGAACAAAGAAAATACAACTGATCTGGCTGTAGGATGAATGTAACAATTTATACATAGAATTATATAGGCCCAATTAAGCTGTTTCTTGTAAGGTCTTGTACTTGGACCTTTCTGTGCAAAATTGGTGCAATAAACGGCAACCTAAACATGATTGTAAGTTGTAACCACTCCAGCCACAACAAACAATTAAAGCGATTGCATGCATTTGTGTTGTGAGTGACTGAAGTGTTGGCTCATATGGCAGTTAAATGAGGACTCAGTGGTGGAATGTAGTGCATTTTCTCAGTTAAATGAGGACTCAGTGGTGGAATGTAGTGCATTTTCTCAGTTAAATGAGGACTCAGTGGTGGAATGTAGTGCATTTTCTCAGTTAAATGAGGACTCATAGGGACATTTTATTAACAAGCAATAACTGTAATGTTTTATAAAAATGAAAAAGAATGTCAATAAATATATTGTTTAAAAAAGTACTATAGGCTACTTAAGTAGAGGTTATTTTTATTTAATTTCAGAAGTAAGTATAGGCTGCTTAGGGAAGTACGCTACTTTTTAGTTTGAGGTAACTTTGCACATATAGATTATTATTACAAATTATATATTTTTAAATATATCTAAAGGTTAAATTAAGCTAGCAGTATACTATATAACAAATGTTAAAATGAAATCGATCTTTACCAACTGCAACTTTAAAGTAATAAACACGGAAGTAATCAATAATTATTGTCAAATTACATGATATATGATTCTGAAATAAACATCCTGTAAAATGACTACTTTTTGACTTTATAAAGTATGTTTTTATGAATTATTAAATTGTAATGAAGTATGTCTTCACTATTATTAGCGCTATTAATTAAGGAGTAGATTTGAGTACTTCTTCCACCACTGCATTGGTTGGGACTCATCATGGTTACTAAAAGGCATTGAACAAACCTCTTGCAAAGGAGGTCAAAACAGGACATATAGGGAATACGATTACAAGGAATCACTTTAGGTCATATGCCTATCTCAGTATCTCCTATCTTTATGGTTAGAAGTGTTTGCATCTTGGAAGAAGGCCTACGTTCCAAGTGTGATCCCAATCAATGATTGACCTTGATAAAAAGCTTTATTTGGTATTCAGCTCTGTCGGTTGAAAACCATGTATGTCCATTGCGACCGCAGGTCGCAGTTAACTATATCTAAATGTTTTTTTGTGGCTTTCGCCTTTATTTTATATTTTTTATGGAGGGACAGACAGTAGGCTGACAGGAAATGGGGAGAGAGATGGGGGGGAAGACATGCAGTAAGGGCCGTCGGGATCGGGAGTCGAACCCGCGGCACGCTGCCAGACTGGATTACCAGCCATGGTGCCTGGACCACTGAGCCATGGCAGTTAACTATATCAAACTCCATGCCAAAGCGCCAGCGCTCGCCCAGCAGTCTGCTGTCACCCAGGCGGATGCGTGCATGTGACATCGCCCTTTAGGGCGAGGTCGCTTCTCGCCATCAGGAGTCTTACTGGTACAGTATATATATACGTGTGTGTGTGTTCGAATGTTTATTAACCACAATGAAAACAAGTCTCTGGCTCTTCTGTCATTATCTAGTCTGGGAAGCAGGAGGCCACAGGTTCAAGTCCTGGCTATGACATATTGTCCCAAAATCATGAAAATATGACATACTATAGTATGCCGTCCGAAACCATGGACTATAGTATGTCGTTTTTTCATGATTTTCATCTTTTCTTTCAAATCCTCCAAAAAAAACGGCATGCTATAGTATGCCTTCCGAAACCAAATATGAGAAATGTATAACTTTGGCATGCTACTAGTCCTACATACTTACACCTAGAAATCCCATTCAAAATTTGAGATATTTAACATGGGGCTCAATGGCAGCTCTATAGGCACGTCAAAAGTCACTTTCACCTAGAAACTCCATTCACACTTTTTATTATTCAGCTTACTGTAGAGACACATGCTGGAACTTTTTTATTTTGAAATGTTTTGTAGTTTATGAGTTATTTAACTTAAACGCCCAATGCATTCTCTATGGCAATAGCACAAACTTTGGCATGCTACTAGTCCTACATACTTACACCTAGCAACCCCATTCTAGCCTACTTAGGTTCATCTTACGGTGGACATGTTTGCCTGAAAAGGAATCTTTGAAATGTTTCATAGTTTTAGAAATATAGTGCTTTCAAATTTACAATGGGGCTCAATGGCAGACATTGGCACGTCACAAATCACTTTCACCTAGAAACTCCATTCACACTTTTTATTATTCAGTTTACTGTGGAGACACATGCTGGAACTTTTTTACTTTGAAATGTTTTATAGTTTCTGAGTTATTTAACTTAAACGCCCAATGCATTCTCTATGGCAATAGCACAAACTTTGGCATGCTACTACATACAAAATGATGAAAAACGAGGATAAGAAAAAATCTAAAATTCCCCCCCAAAAAAAAGAAAGAAAAAAAAAAAACGATGGGCTATAACGGGGTGGGCTTTTTATTATTTTTTATTATTTTCAAATCCTCAAAAATGATGAAAAACGGCGTGCTATAGTATGCCGTACGATATGGGCCCATGGTCCAAAATGATGAAAAACAAGGATAATTTTTTTTTCAAAAATTCAAAAAACGATGGACTATAACTTTTGAGCAACTTAATGCAAGTGGATGGGAGGAGAACTCGGGTGTCTTCTCTATAGATATATAACTCTATGGCTATAACCCATCGTTTTCTTATTTTTTAATTTTTTTAAAATCCTCAAAAATGATGAAAAACGGCGTGCTATAGTATGCCGTACGATATGGGCTATAGCCCATGGTAAAAAATGATGAAAAACGAGGTTTTTGGTTTTTTCAAAAATTCAAAAAACGATGGGCTATAACCCATCGTTTTTTTTTTTTTTTTTTTTTTTTTTAATCCTCAAAAATGATGAAAAACGGCGTGCTATAGTATGCCGTACGATATGGGCTATAGCCCATGGTCCAAAATGCTGAAGAACGAGGATAGAAAAAAAATCCCAAATTCCAAAAGCGATGAGCTATAACCCATCGTTTTTTTTTCTTCATTTTTTTCAAATCCTCAAAAATGATGAAAAACGGCGTGCTTTAGTATGCCGTACGATATGGGCTATAGCCCATGGTCCAAAATGATGAAAAACGAGGAAATTCTTTTTTTAATTCAAAAAACGATGGGCTATAACCAATCGTTTTCTATTTTTTAATTTTTTTTCAAATCCTCAAAAATTATGAAAAACGGCGTGCTATAGTATGCCGTACGATATGGGCTATAGCCCATGGTCCAAAATGATGAAAATCGAGGATAATTTTTTTCCAAAATGTTCAAAAACGATGGGCTATAACCCATCGTTTTTTTCATTTTTAATTTTTTTCAAATCCTCAAAAATGATGAAAAACGGCGTGCTATAGTATGCCGTACGATATGGGCTATACCCCATGGTCCAAAATGATGAAAAACGAGGATACAAAAAAATTCCAAAATTCCAAAAACGATGGGCTATAACGCATCGTTTTTATTTTCTTCATTTCTTTCAAATCCTCAAAAATGTAGAAAAACGGCGTGCTTTAGTATGCCGTACGATATGGGCTATAGCCCATGGTCTAAAATGATGAAAAACGAGGATATTTTTTTTCTTCAAAAATTCAAAAAACGATGGGCTATAACCCATCGTTTTTTTCATTTTTTCATTTTTTTCAAATCCTCAAAAATCATGAAAAACGGCGTGCTATAGTATGCCGTACGATATGGGCTATAGCCCATGGTCCAAAATGATGAAAAACGAGGATAATTTTTTTTTCAAAATTTCAAAAACGATGGGCTATATATAACCCATCGTTTTTTTTCATTTTTTCATTTTTTTTAAATCTTCAAAAATGATGAAAAATGGCGTGCTATAGTATGCCGTACGATATGGGCTATAGCCCATGGTCAAAAATGATAAAAAACGAGGATTAAAAAAAATTCAAAAATTCAAAAAACGATGGGCTATAACCCATCGTTTTTTTTTCCTCGTTTTTTTCACATCCTCAAAAATGATGAAAAACGGCGTGCTATAGTATGCCATACGATATGGGCTATAGCCCATGGTCCAAAATGATGATAAACGAGGATAATTATTTTTTCAAAATTTCAAAAACGATGGGCTATAACCCATCGTTTTTTTGATTTTTAGATTTTTTTTAAATCCTCAAAAATGATGAAAAACGGCGTGCTATAGTATGCCGTACGATATGGGCTATACCCCATGGTCCAAAATGATGAAAAACGAGGATACAAAAAAATTCCAAAATTCCAAAAACGATGGGCTATAACGCATCGTTTTTCTTTTCTTCATTTCTTTCAAATCCTCAAAAATGTAGAAAAACGGCGTGCTTTAGTATGCCGTACGATATGGGCTATAGCCCATGGTCTAAAATGATGAAAAACGAGGATATTTTTTTTCTTCAAAAATTCAAAAAACGATGGGCTATAACCCATCGTTTTTTTCATTTTTTCATTTTTTTCAAATCCTCAAAAATCATGAAAAACGGCGTGCTATAGTATGCCGTACGATATGGGCTATAGCCCATGGTCCAAAATGATGAAAAACGAGGATAATTTTTTTTTCAAAATTTCAAAAACGATGGGCTATATATAACCCATCGTTTTTTTCATTTTTTCATTTTTTTTAAATCTTCAAAAATGATGAAAAATGGCGTGCTATAGTATGCCGTACGATATGGGCTATAGCCCATGGTCAAAAATGATAAAAAACGAGGATTAAAAAAAATTCAAAAATTCAAAAAACGATGGGCTATAACCCATCGTTTTTTTTTCCTCGTTTTTTTCACATCCTCAAAAATGATGAAAAACGGCGTGCTATAGTATGCCATACGATATGGGCTATAGCCCATGGTCCAAAATGATGATAAACGAGGATAATTATTTTTTCAAAATTTCAAAAACGATGGGCTATAACCCATCGTTTTTTTGATTTTTAGATTTTTTTTAAATCCTCAAAAATGATGAAAAACGGCGTGCTATAGTATGCCGTACGATATGGGCTATAGCCCATGGTCAAAAATGATGAAAAACGAGGATACTTTTTTTTTTCAAAAATTCAAAAACGATGGGCTATAACCCATCGTTTTTTTTCCCGTTTTTTTTCAAATCCTCAAAAATGATGAAAAACGGCGTGTTATAGTATGCCGTACGATATGGGCTATAGCCCATGGTCCAAAATGATGAAAAACGAGGATAATTTCTTTTTTTCAAAATTTCAAAAACGATGGGCTATAACCCATCGTTTTTTTCATTTTTTCATTTTTTTTAAATCCTCAAAAATGATGAAAAACGGCGTGCTATAGTATGCCGTACGATATGGGCTATAGCCCATGGTCAAAAATTATGAAAAACGAGGATTTAAAAAAATAAAAAAATAAAAAAAACGATGGGCTATAACCCATCTATTTTTTAGATTTTTTTTAAATCCTCAAAAATGATGAAAAACGGTGTGCTATAGTATGCCGTACGATATGGGCTATAGCCCATGGTCAAAAATGATGAAAAACGAGGATACTTTTTTTTTTCAAAAATTCAAAAACGATGGGCTATAACCCATCGTTTTTTTCATTTTTTTTTTTTCAAATCCTCAAAAATGATGAAAAACGGCGTGCTATAGTATGCCTTACCATATGGGCTATAGCCCATGGTCCAAAATTATGAAAAACGAGGATTTAAAAAAATTAAAAAAACGATGGGCTATAACCCATCGTTTTTTTCATTTTTTTCCCCTTCCAAATCCTCAAAAATGATGAAAAACGGCGTGCTATAGTATGCCGTACGATATGGGCTATAGCCCATGGTCCAAAATGATGAAAAACTAGGATTATTTTTTTTTCTAAAATTTCAAAAACTATGGGCTATAACCCATCGTTTTTTTCATTTTTCCATTTTTTTTAAATCCTCAAAAATGATGAAAAACGGCGTGCTATAGTATGCCGTACGATATGGGCTATAGCCCATGGTCCAAAATGATGAGAAACGAGGATAATTTCTTTTTTTCAAAATTTCAAAAACGATGGGCTATAACCCATCGTTTTTTTCATTTTTTCATTTTTTTTAAATCCTCAAAAATGATGAAAAACGGCGTGCTATAGTATGCCGTACGATATGGGCTATAGCCCATGGTCAAAAATTATGAAAAACGAGGATTTAAAAAAATAAAAAAATAAAAAAAACGATGGGCTATAACCCATCTATTTTTTAGATTTTTTTTAAATCCTCAAAAATGATGAAAAACGGCGTGCTATAGTATGCCGTACGATATGGGCTATAGCCCATGGTCAAAAATGATGAAAAACGAGGATACTTTTTTTTTTCAAAAATTCAAAAACGATGGGCTATAACCCATCGTTTTTTTCATTTTTTTTTTTTCAAATCCTCAAAAATGATGAAAAACGGCGTGCTATAGTATGCCTTACCATATGGGCTATAGCCCATGGTCCAAAATGATGAAAAACGAGGATTAAAAAAAAAATCTAAAATTCAAAAAAGGATGGGCTATAACCCATCGTTTTTTGAATTTTTTCTTTTTTTTCAAATCCTCAAAAATGATGAAAAACGGTGTGCTATAGTATGCCGTACGATATGGGCTATAGCCCATGGTCCAAAATGATGAAAAACGAGGATTCATTTTTTTTCTCCAAAAAATTTAAAAACCATGGGCTATAACCCATCGTTTTTTCATTTTTTTCAAATCCTCAAAAATGATGAAAAACGGCGTGCTATATTATGCCGTACGATATGGGCTATAGCCCATGCTCCGAAATCTTGAAAACCGACATACTATTATTGTATGCCCTCCGAGACCATGGACTAATGACCTTGACAAGTATACATGACCTTGACCAGTATGAATGACCTTCACCAGTATAAATGACCTTCACCAGTATAAATGACCTTGACCAGTATAAATGACCTTGACCAGTATGCGGACCGTGACCATGGACTATAGCCTTTCGCTTTTCCTCGATTTTCACCTTTTTTAAAATCCTCAACAATGATGAAGACTATAGCGATGACCTCTGAGACCATGGACCAATGAACCATGTAAATACAACACATTGAGCAGGGCACTGCAGGGAGTTGCACCCCGTTCTGGTAAACCAGAAGTACGACACCAGTGCCTTAGTTTTTGTGTTGTCATTTACAGGTCCTTTCGTTATTCAGGGTGAGCAGCCAGGAGAATGAGACTCGCAGGACAACTGCCAAAGACACCAGGAGCTCCCAGCCAGCAGCAAACTGTGTGTGGGAACCAACACACATGGACACCGGTCACCAGGACGTCCCACTGAGGGAACCAACACACACGGACACCGGTCACCAGGACATCCCCACTGAGGGAACCAACACACATGGACACCGGTCACCAGGACATCCCCACTGAGGGAACCAACACACATGGACACCGGTCACCAGGACGTCCCCACTGAGGGAACCAACACACATGGACACCGGTCACCAGGACGTCCCCACTGAGGGAACCAACACACATGGACACCGGTCACCAGGACATCCCCACTGAGGGAACCAACACACATGGACACCGGTCACCAGGACATCCCCACTGAGGGAACCAACACACATGGACACCGGTCACCAGGACGTCCCCATTGAGGGAACCAACACACATGGACACCGGTCACCAGGACGTCCCCACTGAGGGAACCAACACACATGGACACCGGTCACCAGGACGTCCCCACTGAGGGAACCAACACACATGGACACCGGTCACCAGGACGTCCCCACTGAGGGAACCAACACACATGGACACCGGTCACCAGGACGTCCCCATTGAGGGAACCAACACACATGGACACCGGTCACCAGGACGTCCCACTGAGGGAACCAACACACACGGACACCGGTCACCAGGACATCCCCACTGAGGGAACCAACACACATGGACACCGGTCACCAGGACGTCCCCACTGAGGGAACCAACACACATGGACACCGGTCACCAGGACGTCCCCACTGAGGGAACCAACACACATGGACACCGGTCACCAGGACGTCCCCACTGAGGGAACCAACACACATGGACACCGGTCACCAGGACGTCCCCATTGAGGGAACCAACACACATGGACACCGGTCACCAGGACGTCCCCATTGAGGGAACCAACACACATGGACACCGGTCACCAGGACGTCCCCACTGAGGGAACCAACACACATGGACACCGGTCACCAGGACGTCCCCACTGAGGGAACCAACACACATGGACACCGGTCACCAGGACGTCCCCACTGAGGGAACCAACACACATGGACACCGGTCACCAGGACGTCCCATTGAGGGAACCAACACACATGGACACCGGTCACCAGGACGTCCCCACTGAGGGAACCAACACACATGGACACCGGTCACCAGGACGTCCCCATTGAGGGAACCAACACACATGGACACCGGTCACCAGGACGCCTGTGTCTTAAACCCAAGATGGCCGACATTAGCTGCTGAAGAGATGTTCTAATATAGTTCCACAAGATGCAATGTTCAGGTGTTCCTTTTCTTTTTTGTATTATTATATCTTTGATCCCTCCAAGCGCCTATTATCGCAGCCAATGAGAGGAGAGTATAGGTTTTCTCCATGTCGTTTTATTATCGCAGCCAATGAGAGGAGAGTTTAGGTTTTCTCTATGTCGTTTTTTTTAGGAGGAAGTGAAAAGTCAAATTAAATATAGTAGAGATTATGCAATTAGTTTTCTATATATATATATATATATATATATAATATTATTATATATATGATTATTATTTTTGACTTAATGGTATTGGAACAATTATATGAAAATGTATATGAATATATATATATATGAAATAATAAAGAGAATTCTTTATGTAAAAGCACACACTTTGGGAGGAGGTGTATTTTGTGTATACTGCTATTGAAATGTCTAATTAAAACTGAGGAGTGTCACTGTATTGACATTATACGTGTGCGTATGCGCGAGTGTGAGTGTGTTCCATATTCCATATACAAAATGATGAAAAACGAGGATAAAAATGATGAAAAACGGCGTGCTATAGTATGCCGAACGGTAGGGGCTATAGCCCATGTTCAAAAATGATGAAAAACGAGGTTAAAAAAAAAAATCAAAATTTCAAAAAACGATGGGCTATAACCCATGTTTTTTGAAATTTTGATTTTTTTTCAAATCCTCAAAAATGATGAAAAACGGCATGCTATAGTATGCCGAACGGTAGGGGCTATAGCCCATGTTCAAAAATGATGAAAAACGAGGTAATGTTTTTTTCAAAATTTCAAAAAACGATGGGCTATTTTTGAAATTTTGATTTTTTTTCAAATCCTCAAAAATGATGAAAAACGGCGCGCTATAGTATGCCGTACGATATGGGCTAAAGCCCATGGTCCAAAATGATGAAAAACGAGGTAAATCTCTAAAAACAATGGGCTATAACCCATGTTTTGTTTTTTTTCAAATTTTTTCAAAACTTCAAAGATGATGAAAAACTAGGTAAAAAAAAACGATGGGCTATAACCCATCGTTTTTTTTCATTTTTTCATTTTTTTCAAATCCTCAAAAATGATGAAAAACGGTGTGCTATAGTATGCCGTACGATATGGGCTATAGCCCATGGTCCAAAATGATGAAAAACGAGGATTCATTTTTTTTCTCCAAAAAATTTAAAAACCATGGGCTATAACCCATCGTTTTTTCATTTTTTTCAAATCCTCAAAAATGATGAAAAACGGCGTGCTATATTATGCCGTACGATATGGGCTATAGCCCATGCTCCGAAATCTTGAAAACCGACATACTATTATTGTATGCCCTCCGAGACCATGGACTAATGACCTTGACAAGTATACATGACCTTGACCAGTATGAATGACCTTCACCAGTATAAATGACCTTCACCAGTATAAATGACCTTGACCAGTATAAATGACCTTGACCAGTATGCGGACCGTGACCATGGACTATAGCCTTTCGCTTTTCCTCGATTTTCACCTTTTTTAAAATCCTCAACAATGATGAAGACTATAGCGATGACCTCTGAGACCATGGACCAATGAACCATGTAAATACAACACATTGAGCAGGGCACTGCAGGGAGTTGCACCCCGTTCTGGTAAACCAGAAGTACGACACCAGTGCCTTAGTTTTTGTGTTGTCATTTACAGGTCCTTTCGTTATTCAGGGTGAGCAGCCAGGAGAATGAGACTCGCAGGACAACTGCCAAAGACACCAGGAGCTCCCAGCCAGCAGCAAACTGTGTGTGGGAACCAACACACATGGACACCGGTCACCAGGACGTCCCACTGAGGGAACCAACACACACGGACACCGGTCACCAGGACATCCCCACTGAGGGAACCAACACACATGGACACCGGTCACCAGGACATCCCCACTGAGGGAACCAACACACATGGACACCGGTCACCAGGACGTCCCCACTGAGGGAACCAACACACATGGACACCGGTCACCAGGACGTCCCCACTGAGGGAACCAACACACATGGACACCGGTCACCAGGACATCCCCACTGAGGGAACCAACACACATGGACACCGGTCACCAGGACATCCCCACTGAGGGAACCAACACACATGGACACCGGTCACCAGGACGTCCCCATTGAGGGAACCAACACACATGGACACCGGTCACCAGGACGTCCCCACTGAGGGAACCAACACACATGGACACCGGTCACCAGGACGTCCCCACTGAGGGAACCAACACACATGGACACCGGTCACCAGGACGTCCCCACTGAGGGAACCAACACACATGGACACCGGTCACCAGGACGTCCCCATTGAGGGAACCAACACACATGGACACCGGTCACCAGGACGTCCCCATTGAGGGAACCAACACACATGGACACCGGTCACCAGGACGTCCCCACTGAGGGAACCAACACACATGGACACCGGTCACCAGGACGTCCCCACTGAGGGAACCAACACACATGGACACCGGTCACCAGGACGTCCCCACTGAGGGAACCAACACACATGGACACCGGTCACCAGGACGTCCCATTGAGGGAACCAACACACATGGACACCGGTCACCAGGACGTCCCCACTGAGGGAACCAACACACATGGACACCGGTCACCAGGACGTCCCCATTGAGGGAACCAACACACATGGACACCGGTCACCAGGACGCCTGTGTCTTAAACCCAAGATGGCCGACATTAGCTGCTGAAGAGATGTTCTAATATAGTTCCACAAGATGCAATGTTCAGGTGTTCCTTTTCTTTTTTGTATTATTATATCTTTGATCCCTCCAAGCGCCTATTATCGCAGCCAATGAGAGGAGAGTATAGGTTTTCTCCATGTCGTTTTATTATCGCAGCCAATGAGAGGAGAGTTTAAGTTTTCTCTATGTCGTTTTTTTTAGGAGGAAGTGAAAAGTCAAATTAAATATAGTAGAGATTATGCAATTAGTTTTCTATATATATATATATATATATATATATATATATATATTATATATGATTATTATTTTTGACTTACTGGTATTGGAACAATTATATGAAAATGTATATGAATATATATATATATGAAATAATAAAGAGAATTCTTTATGTAAAAGCACACACTTTGGGAGGAGGTGTATTTTGTGTATACTGCTATTGAAATGTCTAATTAAAACTGAGGAGTGTCACTGTATTGACATTATACGTGTGCGTATGCGCGAGTGTGAGTGTGTTCCATATTCCATATACAAAATGATGAAAAACGAGGATAAAAATGATGAAAAACGGCGTGCTATAGTATGCCGAACGGTAGGGGCTATAGCCCATGTTCAAAAATGATGAAAAACGAGGTTAAAAAAAAAATCAAAATTTCAAAAAACGATGGGCTATAACCCATGTTTTTTGAATTTTTTAATTTTTTTCAAATCCTCAAAAATGATGAAAAACGGCATGCTATAGTAAGCCGAACGGTAGGGGCTATAGCCCATGTTCAAAAATGATGAAAAACGAGGTAATTTTTTTTCAAAATTTCAAAAAACGATGGGCTATAACCCATGTTTTTTGAAATTTTGATTTTTTTTCAAATCCTCAAAAATGATGAAAAACGGCGTGCTATAGTATGCCGTACGGTAGGGGCTATAGCCCATGTTAAAAAATGATGAAAAACTAGGTTAATTTTCTTTTTCTAAATTTCAAAAAACGATGGGCTATAACCCATGTTTTTTTTTATTTTGAATTTTTTTCAAATCCTCAAAAATGATGAAAAACGGCGTGCTATAGTATGCCGTACGGTAGGGGCTATAGCCCATGTTAAAAAATGATGAAAAACGAGGTTAAATTTTTTTTTCAAATTTTCAAAAAACGATGGGCTATAACCCATGTGTTTTGAAATTTTGAATTTTTTTCAAATCCTCAAAAATGATGAAAAACGGCGTGCTATAGTATGCCGTACGGTAGGGACTATAGCCCATGTTCAAAAATGATGAAAAACGAGGATTTTTTTTTTCTTCAAAATTTCAAAAAACGATAGGCTATAACCCATGTTTTTTGAAATTTTGAATTTTTTTCAAATCCTCAAAAATGATTAAAAACGGCGTGCTATAGTATGCCGAACGGTAGGGGCTATAGCCCATGTTCAAAAATGATGAAAAACGAGGTTTAAAAAAAATTCAAAATTTCAAAAAACGATGGGCTATAACCCATGTTTTTTGAAATTTAGATTTTTTTTCAAATCCTCAAAAATGATGTAAAACGGCGTGCTATAGTATGCCGTACGGTAGGGGCTATAGCCCATGTTCAAAAATGATGAAAAACGAGGATAATCTTTTTTTTCAAAATTTCAAAAAACGATGGGCTATAACCCATGCTTTTTGAAATATTTAAATTTTTTCAAATCCTCAAAAATGATGAAAAACGGCATGCTATAGTATGCCGTACGGTAGGGACTATAGCCCATGTTCAAAAATGATGAAAAACGAGGTTATTTTTTTTTTCAAAATTTAAAAAAACGATGGGCTATAACCCATGTTTTTTGAAATTTTGTTTTTTTTTCAAATCCTCAAAAATGATGAAAAACAGCGTGCTATAGTATGCCATACGGTAGGGGCTATAGCCCATGTTCAAAAATGATGAAAAACAAGGTTAAAAAATAAAATCAAAATTTCAAAAAACCATGGGCTATAACCCATGTTTTTTGAAATTTTGATTCTTTTTTCAAATCCTCAAAAATGATGAAAAACGGCGTGCTATAGTATGCCGAACGGTAGGGGCTATAGCCCATGTTCAAAAATGATGAAAAACGAGGTTAAAAAAAAATTCAAAATTTCAAAAGACGATGGGCTATAACCCATGTGTTTTGAAATTTTGAAATTTTTTCAAATCCTCAAAAATGATGAAAAACGGCGTGCTATAGTATGCCGTACGGTAGGGACTATAGCCCATGTTAAAAAATGATGAAAAACGAGGATTTTTTTTTTCCAAAATTTCAAAAAACGATAGGCTATAACCCATGTTTTTTGAAATTTTGAATTTTTTTCAAATCCTCAAAAATGATTAAAAACGGCGTGCTATAGTATGCCGAACGGTAGGGGCTATAGCCCTTGTTCAAAAATGATGAAAAACGAGGTTTAAAAAAAATTCAAAATTTCAAAAAACGATGGGCTATAACCCATGTTTTTTGAAATTTAGATTTTTTTTCAAATCCTCAAAAATGATGAAAAACGGCGTGCTATAGTATGCCGTACGGTAGGGGCTATAGCCCATGTTCAAAAATGATGAAAAACGAGGATAATCTTTTTTTTCAAAATTTCAAAAAACGATGGGCTATAACCCATGTTTTTTGAAATTTTGAAATTTTTTCAAATCCTCAAAAATGATGAAAAACGGCATGCTATAGTATGCCGTACGGTAGGGACTATAGCCCATGTTCAAAAATGATGAAAAACGAGGAATTTTTTTTTTCCAAAATTTCAAAAAACGATAGGCTATAACCCATGTTTTTTGAAAATTTGAATTTTTTTCAAATCCTCAAAAATGATTAAAAACGGCGTGCTATAGTATGCCGAACGGTAGGGGCTATAGCCCATGTTCAAAAATGATGAAAAACTAGGTTTAAAAAAAATTCAAAATTTCTAAAAACGATGGGCTATAACCCATGTTTTTTTAAATTTAGATTTATTTTTCAAATCCTCAAAAATGATGAAAAACGGCGTGCTATAGTATGCCGTACGGTAGGGGCTATAGCCCATGTTCAAAAAAGATGAAAAACGAGGTTAATTTTTTTTTTTTAATTTCAAAAAACGATGGGCTATAACCCATGTTTTTTGAAATTTTGAATTTTTTTCAAATCCTCAAAAATGATGAAAAACGGCATGCTATAGTATGCCGTACGGTAGGGACTATAGCCCATGTTCAAAAATGATGAAAAACGAGGTTAATTTTTTTTTCAAAACTTCAAAAAACGATGGGCTATAACCCATGTTTTTTGAAATTTTGATTTTTTTTCAAATCCTCAAAAATGATGAAAAACAGCGTGCTATAGTATGCCATACGGTAGGGGCTATAGCCCATGTTAAAAAATGATGAAAAACGAGGTAAAAAAATAAAATCAAAATTTCAAAAAACGATGGGCTATATCCCATGTTTTTTGAAATTTGGATTTTTTTTCAAATCCTCAAAAATGATGAAAAACGGCGTGCTATAGTATGCCGAACGGTAGGGGCTATAGCCCATGTTCAAAAATGATGAAAAACGAGGTTAAATTTTTTTTTCAAAATTTCAAAAAACGATGGGCTATAACCCATGTTTTTTGAAATTTTGAATTTTTTTCAAATCCTCAAAAATGATGAAAAACGGCGTGCTATAGTATGCCGTACGGTAGGGACTATAGCCCATGTTCAAAAATGATGAAAAACGAGGTTAATTTTTTTTTCAAAACTTCAAAAAACGATGGGCTATAACCCATGTTTTTTGAAATTTTGATTTTTTTTCAAATCCTCAAAAATGATGAAAAACAGCGTGCTATAGTATGCCATACGGTAGGGGCTATAGCCCATGTTAAAAAATGATGAAAAACGAGGTTAAAAAATAAAATCAAAATTTCAAAAAACGATGGGCTATAACCCATGTTTTTTGAAATTTGGATTTTTTTTCAAATCCTCAAAAATGATGAAAAACGGCGTGCTATAGTATGCCGAACGGTAGGGGCTATAGCCCATGTTCAAAAATGATGAAAAACGAGGTTAAAAAAAAAATTCAAATTTTCAAAAAACGATGGGCTATAACCCATGTTTTTTGAAATTTTGAATTTTTTTCAAATCCTCAAAAATGATGAAAAACGGCGTGCTATAGTATGCCGTACGGTAGGGACTATAGCCCATGTTCAAAAATGATGAAAAACGAGGTTAATTTTTTTTTCAAAATTTCAAAAAACGATAGGCTATAACCCATGTTTTTTGAAATTTTGAATTTTTTTCAAATCCTCAAAAATGATTAAAAACGGCGTGCTATAGTATGCCGAACGGTAGGGGCTATAGCCCATGTTCAAAAATGATGAAAAACGAGGCTTAAAAAAAATTCAAATTTTCTAAAAACGATGGGCTATAACCCATGTTTTTAGAAATTTTGAATTTTTTTCAAATCCTCAAAAATGATGAAAAACGGCGTGCTATAGTATGCCGTACGGTAGGGACTATAGCCCATGTTCAAAAATGATGAAAAACGAGGTTAATTTTATTTTTCAAAATTTCAAAAAACGATGGGCTATAACCCATGTTTTTTGAAATTTTGAATTTTTTTCAAATCCTCAAAAATGATGAAAAACGGCGTGCTATAGTATGCCGAACGGTAGGGGCTATAGCCCATGTTCAAAAATGATGAAAAACGAGGTTAAAAAAAAAATCAAAATTTCAAAAAACGATGGGCTATAACCCATGTTTTTTGAAATTTTGAATTTTTTTCAAATCCTCAAAAATGATGAAAAACGGCGTGCTATAGTATGCCGAACGGTAGGGGCTATAGCCCATGTTCAAAAATGATGAAAAACGAGGTTAATTTTTTTTTCAAAATTTCAAAAAACGATGGGCTATAACCCATGTGTTTTGAAATTTTGAAATTTTTTCAAATCCTCAAAAATGATGAAAAACGGCGTGCTATAGTATGCCGTACGGTAGGGACTATAGCCCATGTTCAAAAATGATGAAAAACGAGGAATTTTTTTTTTCCAAAATTTCAAAAAACGATAGGCTATAACCCATGTTTTTTGAAATTTTGAATTTTTTTCAAATCCTCAAAAATGATTAAAAACGGCGTGCTATAGTATGCCGAACGGTAGGGGCTATAGCCCATGTTCAAAAATGATGAAAAACTAGGTTTAAAAAAAATTCAAAATTTCTAAAAACGATGGGCTATAACCCATGTTTTTTGAAATTTAGATTTATTTTTCAAATCCTCAAAAATGATGAAAAACGGCGTGCTATAGTATGCCGTACGGTAGGGGCTATAGCCCATGTTCAAAAATGATGAAAAACGAGGTTAATCTTTTTTTTCAAAATTTCAAAAAACGATGGGCTATAACCCATGTTTTTTGAAATTTTGAATTTTTTTCAAATCCTCAAAAATGATGAAAAACGGCATGCTATAGTATGCCGTACGGTAGGGACTATAGCCCATGTTCAAAAATGATGAAAAACGAGGTAAATTTTTTTTTCAAAACTTCAAAAAACGATGGGCTATAACCCATGTTTTTTGAAATTTTGATTTTTTTTCAAATCCTCAAAAATGATGAAAAACAGCGTGCTATAGTATGCCATACGGTAGGGGCTATAGCCCATGTTCAAAAATGATGAAAAACGAGGTTAAAAAATAAAATCAAAATTTCAAAAAACGATGGGCTATAACCCATGTTTTTTGAAATTTTGATTTTTTTTCAAATCCTCAAAAATGATGAAAAACGGCGTGCTATAGTATGCCGAACGGTAGGGGCTATAGCCCATGTTCAAAAATGATGAAAAACGAGGTTTTTTTTTTTTTCAAAATTTCAAAAAACGATGGGCTATAACCCATGTTTTTTGAAATTTTGAATTTTTTTCAAATCCTCAAAAATGATGAAAAACGGCGTGCTATAGTATGCCGTACGGTAGGGACTATAGCCCATGTTCAAAAATGATGAAAAACGAGGATTTTTTTTTTCTCCAAAATTTCAAAAAACGATAGGCTATAACCCATGTTTTTTGAAATTTTGAATTTTTTTCAAATCCTCAAAAATGATTAAAAACGGCGTGCTATAGTATGCCGAACGGTAGGGGCTATAGCCCATGTTCAAAAATGATGAAAAACTAGGTTTAAAAAAAATTCAAAATTTCTAAAAACGATGGGCTATAACCCATGTTTTTTGAAATTTAGATTTATTTTTCAAATCCTCAAAAATGATGAAAAACGGCGTGCTATAGTATGCCGTACGGTAGGGGCTATAGCCCATGTTCAAAAATGATGAAAAACGAGGTTAATCATTTTTTTCAAAATTTCAAAAAACGATGGGCTATAACCCATGTTTTTTGAAATTTTGAATTTTTTTCAAATCCTCAAAAATGATGAAAAACGGCATGCTATAGTATGCCGTACGGTAGGGACTATAGCCCATGTTCAAAAATGATGAAAAACGAGGTAATTTTTTTTTTCAAAACTTCAAAAAACGATGGGCTATAACCCATGTTTTTTGAAATTTTGATTTTTTTTCAAATCCTCAAAAATGATGAAAAACAGCGTGCTATAGTATGCCATACGGTAGGGGCTATAGCCCATGTTCAAAAATGATGAAAAACGAGGTTAAAAAATAAAATCAAAATTTCAAAAAACGATGGGCTATAACCCATGTTTTTTGAAATTTTGATTTTTTTTCAAATCCTCAAAAATGATGAAAAACGGCGTGCTATAGTATGCCGAACGGTAGGGGCTATAGCCCATGTTCAAAAATGATGAAAAACGAGGTTTTTTTTTTTTTCAAAATTTCAAAAAACGATGGGCTATAACCCATGTTTTTTGAAATTTTGAATTTTTTTCAAATCCTCAAAAATGATGAAAAACGGCGTGCTATAGTATGCCGTACGGTAGGGACTATAGCCCATGTTCAAAAATGATGAAAAACGAGGTTAATTTTTTTTTCAAAATTTCAAAAAACGATAGGCTATAACCCATGTTTTTTGAAATTTTGAATTTTTTTCAAATCCTCAAAAATGATTAAAAACGGCGTGCTATAGTATGCCGAACGGTAGGGGCTATAGCCCATGTTCAAAAATGATGAAAAACGAGGCTTAAAAAAAAATCAAATTTTCTAAAAACGATGGGCTATAACCCATGTTTTTAGAAATTTTGATTTTTTTTCAAATCCTCAAAAATGATGAAAAACGGCGTGCTATAGTATGCCGAACGGTAGGGGGCTATAGCCCATGTTCAAAAATGATGAAAAACGAGGTTAAAAAAAAAATCAAAACTTCAAAAAACGATGGGCTATAACCCATGTTTTTTGAAATTTTGATTTTTTTTCAAATCCTCAAAAATGATGAAAAACAGCGTGCTATAGTATGCCATACGGTAGGGGCTATAGCCCATGTTAAAAAATGATGAAAAACGAGGTTAAAAAATAAAATCAAAATTTCAAAAAACGATGGGCTATAACCCATGTTTTTTGAAATTTGGATTTTTTTTCAAATCCTCAAAAATGATGAAAAACGGCGTGCTATAGTATGCCGAACGGTAGGGGCTATAGCCCATGTTCAAAAATGATGAAAAACGAGGTTAAAAAAAAAATTCAAAATTTCAAAAAACGATGGGCTATAACCCATGTTTTTTGAAATTTTGAATTTTTTTCAAATCCTCAAAAATGATGAAAAACGGCGTGCTATAGTATGCCGTACGGTAGGGACTATAGCCCATGTTCAAAAATGATGAAAAACGAGGTTAATTTTTTTTTCAAAATTTCAAAAAACGATAGGCTATAACCCATGTTTTTTGAAATTTTGAATTTTTTTCAAATCCTCAAAAATGATTAAAAACGGCGTGCTATAGTATGCCGAACGGTAGGGGCTATAGCCCATGTTCAAAAATGATGAAAAACGAGGCTTAAAAAAAATTCAAATTTTCTAAAAACGATGGGCTATAACCCATGTTTTTAGAAATTTTGAATTTTTTTCAAATCCTCAAAAATGTAGAAAAACGGCGTGCTATAGTATGCCGTACGGTAGGGACTATAGCCCATGTTCAAAAATGATGAAAAACGAGGTTAATTTTATTTTTCAAAATTTCAAAAAACGATGGGCTATAACCCATGTTTTTTGAAATTTTGAATTTTTTTCAAATCCTCAAAAATGATGAAAAACGGCGTGCTATAGTATGCCGAACGGTAGGGGCTATAGCCCATGTTCAAAAATGATGAAAAACGAGGTTAAAAAAAAAATCAAAATTTCAAAAAACCCATGTTTTTTTAAATTTTGAATTTTTTTCAAATCCTCAAAAATGATGAAAAACGGCGTGCTATAGTATGCCGAACGGTAGGGGCTATAGCCCATGTTCAAAAATGATGAAAAACGAGGTTAATTTTTTTTTCAAAATTTCAAAAAACGATGGGCTATAACCCATGTGTTTTGAAATTTTGAAATGTTTTCAAATCCTCAAAAATGATGAAAAACGGCGTGCTATAGTATGCCGTACGGTAGGGACTATAGCCCATGTTCAAAAATGATGAAAAACGAGGATTTTTTTTTTTCCAAAGATTTCAAAAAACGATAGGCTATAACCCATGTTTTTTGAAATTTTGAATTTTTTTCAAATCCTCAAAAATGATTAAAAACGGCGTGCTATAGTATGCCGAACGGTAGGGGCTATAGCCCATGTTCAAAAATGATGAAAAACTAGGTTTAAAAAAAATTCAAAATTTCTAAAAACGATGGGCTATAACCCATGTTTTTTGAAATTTAGATTTATTTTTCAAATCCTCAAAAATGATGAAAAACGGCGTGCTATAGTATGCCGTACGGTAGGGGCTATAGCCCATGTTCAAAAATGATGAAAAACGAGGTTAATCTTTTTTTTCAAAATTTCAAAAAACGATGGGCTATAACCCATGTTTTTTGAAATTTTGAATTTTTTTCAAATCCTCAAAAATGATGAAAAACGGCATGCTATAGTATGCCGTACGGTAGGGACTATAGCCCATGTTCAAAAATGATGAAAAACGAGGTTAATTTTTTTTCAAAACTTCAAAAAACGATGGGCTATAACCCATGTTTTTTGAAATTTTGATTTTTTTTCAAATCCTCAAAAATGATGAAAAACAGCGTGCTATAGTATGCCATACGGTAGGGGCTATAGCCCATGTTCAAAAATGATGAAAAACGAGGTTAAAAAATAAAATAAAATTTTCAAAAAACGATGGGCTATAACCCATGTTTTTTGAAATTTTGATTTTTTTTCAAATCCTCAAAAATGATGAAAAACGGCGTGCTATAGTATGCCGAACGGTAGGGGCTATAGCCCATGTTCAAAAATGATGAAAAACGAGGTTAATTTTTTTTTCAAAATTTCAAAAAACGATGGGCTATAACCCATGTTTTTTGAAATTTTGAATTTTTTTCAAATCCTCAAAAATGATGAAAAACGGCGTGCTATAGTATGCCGTACGGTAGGGACTATAGCCCATGTTCAAAAATGATGAAAAACGAGGTTAATTTTTTTTTCAAAATTTCAAAAAACGATAGGCTATAACCCATGTTTTTAGAAATTTTGAATTTTTTTCAAATCCTCAAAAATGATGAAAAACGGCGTGCTATAGTATGCCGAACGGTAGGGGCTATAGCCCATGTTCAAAAATGATGAAAAACGAGGTTAAAAAAAAAATCAAAATTTCAAAAAACGATGGGCTATAACCCATGTTTTTTGAAATGTTGAATTTTTTTCAAATCCTCAAAAATGATGAAAAACGGCATGCTATAGTATGCCGAACGGTAGGGGCTATAGCCCATGTTCAAAAATGATGAAAAACGAGGTAATTTTTTTTTTTCAAAATTTCAAAAACGATAGGCTATAACCCATGTTTTTTGAAATTTTGATTTTTTTTCAAATCCTCAAAAATGATTAAAAACGGCGTGCTATAGTATGCCGAACGGTAGGGGCTATAGCCCATGTTCAAAAATGATGAAAAACTAGGTTTAAAAAAAATTCAAAATTTCTAAAAACGATGGGCTATAACCCATGTTTTTTGAAATTTAGATTTATTTTTCAAATCCTCAAAAATGATGAAAAACGGCGTGCTATAGTATGCCGTACGGTAGGGGCTATAGCCCATGTTCAAAAATGATGAAAAACGAGGTTAAAAAATAAAATAAAATTTTCAAAAAACGATGGGCTATAACCCATGTTTTTTGAAATTTTGATTTTTTTTCAAATCCTCAAAAATGATGAAAAACGGCGTGCTATAGTATGCCGAACGGTAGGGGCTATAGCCCATGTTCAAAAATGATGAAAAACGAGGTTAATTTTTTTTTCAAAATTTCAAAAAACGATGGGCTATAACCCATGTTTTTTGAAATTTTGAATTTTTTTCAAATCCTCAAAAATGATGAAAAACGGCGTGCTATAGTATGCCGTACGGTAGGGACTATAGCCCATGTTCAAAAATGATGAAAAACGAGGTTAATTTTTTTTTCAAAATTTCAAAAAACGATAGGCTATAACCCATGTTTTTAGAAATTTTGAATTTTTTTCAAATCCTCAAAAATGATGAAAAACGGCGTGCTATAGTATGCCGAACGGTAGGGGCTATAGCCCATGTTCAAAAATGATGAAAAACGAGGTTAAAAAAAAAATCAAAATTTCAAAAAACGATGGGCTATAACCCATGTTTTTTGAAATGTTGAATTTTTTTCAAATCCTCAAAAATGATGAAAAACGGCATGCTATAGTATGCCGAACGGTAGGGGCTATAGCCCATGTTCAAAAATGATGAAAAACGAGGTAATTTTTTTTTTTCAAAATTTCAAAAACGATAGGCTATAACCCATGTTTTTTGAAATTTTGATTTTTTTTCAAATCCTCAAAAATGATTAAAAACGGCGTGCTATAGTATGCCGAACGGTAGGGGCTATAGCCCATGTTCAAAAATGATGAAAAACTAGGTTTAAAAAAAATTCAAAATTTCTAAAAACGATGGGCTATAACCCATGTTTTTTGAAATTTAGATTTATTTTTCAAATCCTCAAAAATGATGAAAAACGGCGTGCTATAGTATGCCGTACGGTAGGGGCTATAGCCCATGTTCAAAAATGATGAAAAACGAGGTTAATTTTTTTTTTCAAAATTTCAAAAAACGATGGGCTATAACCCATGTTTTTTGAAATTTTGAATTTTTTTCAAATCCTCAAAAATGATGAAAAACGGCATGCTATAGTATGCCGTACGGTAGGGACTATAGCCCATGTTCAAAAATGATGAAAAACGAGGTAATTTTTTTTTTCAAAACTTCAAAAAACGATGGGCTATAACCCATGTTTTTTGAAATTTTGATTTTTTTTTCAAATCCTCAAAAATGATGAAAAACAGCGTGCTATAGTATGCCATACGGTAGGGGCTATAGCCCATGTTCAAAAATGATGAAAAACGAGGTTAAAAAATAAAATCAAAATTTCAAAAAACGATGGGCTATAACCCATGTTTTTTGAAATTTGGATTTTTTTTCAAATCCTCAAAAATGATGAAAAACGGCGTGCTATAGTATGCCGAACGGTAGGGGCTATAGCCCATGTTCAAAAATGATGAAAAACGAGGTTAAAAAAAAAATTCAAAATTTCAAAAAACGATGGGCTATAACCCATGTTTTTTGAAATTTTGAATTTTTTTCAAATCCTCAAAAATGATGAAAAACGGCGTGCTATAGTATGCCGTACGGTAGGGACTATAGCCCATGTTCAAAAATGATGAAAAACGAGGTTAATTTTTTTTTCAAAATTTCAAAAAACGATAGGCTATAACCCATGTTTTTTGAAATTTTGAATGTTTTTCAAATCCTCAAAAATGATTAAAAACGGCGTGCTATAGTATGCCGAACGGTAGGGGCTATAGCCCATGTTCAAAAATGATGAAAAACGAGGCTTAAAAAAAATTCAAAAATTCTAAAAACGATGGGCTATAACCCATGTTTTTTGAAATTTTGAATTTTTTTCAAATCCTCAAAAATGATGAAAAACGGCATGCTATAGTATGCCGAACGGTAGGGGCTATAGCCCATGTTCAAAAATGATGAAAAACGAGGTTAATTTTTTTTTCAAAATTTCAAAAAACGATGGGCTATAACCCATGTTTTTTTTAAATTTTGATTTTTTTTTTCAAATCCTCAAAAATGATGAAAAACGGCGTGCTATAGTATGCCGTACGGTAGGGGCTATAGCCCATGTTCAAAAATGATGAAAAACGAGGTTAATTTTTTTTTTCAAAATTTCAAAAAACGATGGGCTATAACCCATGTTTTTTGAAATTTTGAAATTTTTTCAAATCCTCAAAAATGATGAAAAACGGCATGCTATAGTATGCCGTACGGTAGGGACTATAGCCCATGTTCAAAAATGATGAAAAACGAGGTTAATTTTTTTTTCAAAACTTCAAAAACGATGGGCTATAACCCATGTTTTTTGAAATTTTGATTTTTTTTCAAATCCTCAAAAATGATGAAAAACAGCGTGCTATAGTATGCCATACGGTAGGGGCTATAGCCCATGTTCAAAAATGATGAAAAACGAGGTTAAAAAATAAAATCAAAATTTCAAAAAACGATGGGCTATAACCCATGTTTTTTGAAATTTGGATTTTTTTTCAAATCCTCAAAAATGATGAAAAACGGCGTGCTATAGTATGCCGAACGGTAGGGGCTATAGCCCATGTTCAAAAATGATGAAAAACAAGGTTAAAAAAAAAATTCAAAATTTCAAAAAACGATGGGCTATAACCCATGTTTTTTTAAATTTTGAATTTTTTTCAAATCCTCAAAAATGATGAAAAACGGCGTGCTATAGTATGCCGTACGGTAGGGACTATAGCCCATGTTCAAAAATGATGAAAAACGAGGTTAATTCTTTTTTCAAAATTTCAAAAAACGATAGGCTATAACCCATGTTTTTTGAAATTTTGAATGTTTTTCAAATCCTCAAAAATGATGAAAAACGGCATGCTATAGTATGCCGAACGGTAGGGGCTATAGCCCATGTTCAAAAATGATGAAAAACGAGGTTAATTTTTTTTTCAAAATTTCAAAAAACGATGGGCTATAACCCATGTTTTTTTTTAATTTTGATTTTTTTTTTCAAATCCTCAAAAATGATGAAAAACGGCGTGCTATAGTATGCCGTACGGTAGGGGCTATAGCCCATGTTCAAAAATGATGAAAAACGAGGTTAATTTTTTTTTTCAAAATTTCAAAAAACGATGGGCTATAACCCATGTTTTTTGAAATTTTGAATTTTTTTCAAATCCTCAAAAATGATGAAAAACGGCATGCTATAGTATGCCGTACGGTAGGGACTATAGCCCATGTTCAAAAATGATGAAAAACGAGGTTAATTTTTTTTTCAAAACTTCAAAAACGATGGGCTATAACCCATGTTTTTTGAAATTTTGATTTTTTTTCAAATCCTCAAAAATGATGAAAAACAGCGTGCTATAGTATGCCATACGGTAGGGGCTATAGCCCATGTTCAAAAATGATGAAAAACGAGGTTAAAAAATAAAATCAAAATTTCAAAAAACGATGGGCTATAACCCATGTTTTTTGAAATTTGGATTTTTTTTCAAATCCTCAAAAATGATGAAAAACGGCGTGCTATAGTATGCCGAACGGTAGGGGCTATAGCCCATGTTCAAAAATGATGAAAAACAAGGTTAAAAAAAAATTCAAAATTTCAAAAAACGATGGGCTATAACCCATGTTTTTTGAAATTTTGAATTTTTTTCAAATCCTCAAAAATGATGAAAAACGGCGTGCTATAGTATGCCGTACGGTAGGGACTATAGCCCATGTTCAAAAATGATGAAAAACGAGGTTAATTCTTTTTTCAAAATTTCAAAAAACGATAGGCTATAACCCATGTTTTTTGAAATTTTGAATGTTTTTCAAATCCTCAAAAATGATTAAAAACGGCGTGCTATAGTATGCCGAACGGTAGGCGCTATAGCCCATGTTCAAAAATGATGAAAAACGAGGTTAAAAAATAAAATCAAAATTTCAAAAAACGATGGGCTATAACCCATGTTTTTTGAAATTTGGATTTTTTTTCAAATCCTCAAAAATGATGAAAAACGGCGTGCTATAGTATGCCGAACGGTAGGGGCTATAGCCCATGTTCAAAAATGATGAAAAACAAGGTTAAAAAAAAATTCAAAATTTCAAAAAACGATGGGCTATAACCCATGTTTTTGAAATTTTGAATTTTTTTCAAATCCTCAAAAATGATGAAAAACGGCGTGCTATAGTATGCCGTACGGTAGGGACTATAGCCCATGTTCAAAAATGATGAAAAACGAGGTTAATTCTTTTTTCAAAATTTCAAAAAACGATAGGCTATAACCCATGTTTTTTGAAATTTTGAATGTTTTTCAAATCCTCAAAAATGATTAAAAACGGCGTGCTATAGTATGCCGAACGGTAGGCGCTATAGCCCATGTTCAAAAATGATGAAAAACGAGGCTTAAAAAAATTTCAAAATTTCTAAAAACGATGGGCTATAACCCATGTTTTTTGAAATTTTGAATTTTTTTCAAATCCTCAAAAATGATGAAAAACGGCATGCTATAGTATGCCGAACGGTAGGGGCTATAGCCCATGTTCAAAAATGATGAAAAACGAGGTTAATTTTTTTTTCAAAATTTCAAAAAACGATGGGCTATAACCCATGTTTTTTGAAATTTTGATTTTTTTTTTTCAAATCCTCAAAAATGATGAAAAACGGCGTGCTATAGTATGCCGTACGGTAGGGGCTATAGCCCATGTTCAAAAATGATGAAAAACGAGGTTAAATCGTTTTTTCAAAATTTCAAAAAACGATGGGCTATAACCCATGTTTTTTTGAATTTTGAATTTTTTTCAAATCCTCAAAAATGATGAAAAACGGCGTGCTATAGTATGCCGAACGGTAGGGACTATAGCCCATGTTCAAAAATGATGAAAAACGAGGTTAATTTTATTTTTCAAAATTTCAAAAAACGATGGGCTATAACCCATGTTTTTTGAAATTTTGAATTTTTTTCAAATCCTCAAAAATGATGAAAAACGGCATGCTATAGTATGCCGTACGGTAGGGACTATAGCCCATGTTCAAAAATGATGAAAAACGAGGTTAATTTTTTTTTCAAAACTTCAAAAAGCGATGGGCTATAACCCATGTTTTTTGAAATTTTGATTTTTTTTCAAATCCTCAAAAATGATGAAAAACAGCGTGCTATAGTATGCCATACGGTAGGGGCTATAGCCCATGTTCAAAAATGATGAAAAACGAGGTTAAAAAATAAAATCAAAATTTCAAAAAACGATGGGCTATAACCCATGTTTTTTGAAATTTGGATTTTTTTTCAAATCCTCAAAAATGATGAAAAACGGCGTGCTATAGTATGCCGAACGGTAGGGGCTATAGCCCATGTTCAAAAATGATGAAAAACGAGGTTAAAAAAAAAATTCAAAATTTCAAAAAACGATGGGCTATAACCCATGTTTTTTTAAATTTTGAATTTTTTTCAAATCCTCAAAAATGATGAAAAACGGCATGCTATAGTATGCCGAACGGTAGGGGCTATAGCCCATGTTCAAAAATGATGAAAAACGAGGTTAATTTTTTTTTCAAAATTTCAAAAAACGATGGGCTATAACCCATGTTTTTTGAAATTTTGATTTTTTTTTTCAAATCCTCAAAAATGATGAAAAACGGCGTGCTATAGTATGCCGTACGGTAGGGGCTATAGCCCATGTTCAAAAATGATGAAAAACGAGGTTAAATCGTTTTTTCAAAATTTCAAAAAACGATGGGCTATAACCCATGTTTTTTTTAATTTTGAATTTTTTTCAAATCCTCAAAAATGATGAAAAACGGCGTGCTATAGTATGCCGAACGGTAGGGACTATAGCCCATGTTCAAAAATGATGAAAAACGAGGTTAATTTTATTTTTCAAAATTTCAAAAAACGATGGGCTATAACCCATGTTTTTTTTAATTTTTAAATTTTTTCAAATCCTCAAAAATGATGAAAAACGGCGTGCTATAGTATGCCGAACGGTAGGGGCTATAGCCCATGTTCAAAAATGATGAAAAACGAGGTTAAAAAAAAATCAAAATTTCAAAAAACGATGGGCTATAACCCATGTTTTTTGAAATTTTGAATTTTTTTCAAATCCTCAAAAATGATGAAAAACGGCATGCTATAGTATGCCGAACGGTAGGGGCTATAGCCCATGTTCAAAAATGATGAAAAACGAGGTAATTTTTTTTTTCAAAATTTCAAAAAACGATGGGCTATAACCCATGTTTTTTGAAATTTTGATTTTTTTTTCCAAATCCTCAAAAATGATGAAAAACGGCGTGCTATAGTATGCCGTACGGTAGGGGCTATAGCCCATGTTCAAAAATGATGAAAAACGAGTTATTTATTTTTTTCAAATTTTCAAAAAACAATGGGCTATAACCCATGTTTTTTGAAATTTTGAATTTTTTTCAAATCCTCAAAAATGATGAAAAACGGCGTGCTATAGTATGCCGAACGGTAGGGGCTATAGCCCATGTTCAAAAATGATGGAAAACGAGGTTAAAAAAAAAATCAAAATTTCAAAAAACGATGGGCTATAACCCATGTTTTTTGAAATTTTGAATTTTTTTCAAATCCTCAAAAATGATGAAAAACGGCATGCTATAGTATGCCGAACGGTAGGGGCTATAGCCCATGTTCAAAAATGATGAAAAACGAGGTTAAAAAAAAAATCAAAATTTCAAAAAACGATGGGCTATAACCCATGTTTTTTGAAATTTTGAATTTTTTTTTAATCCTCAAAAATGATGAAAAACGGCATGCTATAGTATGCCGTACGGTAGGGACTATAGCCCATGTTCAAAAATGATGAAAAACGAGGTAATATTTTTTTTCAAATTTTCAAAAAACGATGGGCTATAACCCATGTTTTTTGAAATTTAGATTTTTTTTCAAATCCTCAAAAATGATGAAAAACGGCGTGCTATAGTATGCCATACGGTAGGGGCTATAGCCCATGTTCAAAAATGATGAAAAACGAGGTTAATTTTTTTTTCCAAAATTTCAAAAAACGATGGGCTATAACCCATGTGTTTTGAAATTTTGAATTTTTTTCAAATCCTCAAAAATGATGAAAAACGGCGTGCTATAGTATGCCGTACGGTAGGGACTATAGCCCATGTTCAAAAATGATGAAAAACGAGGTAATTATTTTTTTCAAAATTTCAAAAAACGATAGGCTATAACCCATGTTTTTTGAAATTTTGAATTTTTTTCAAATCCTCAAAAATGATGAAAAACGGCGTGCTATAGTATGCCGAACGGTAGGGGCTATAGCCCATGTTCAAAAATGATGAAAAACGAGGTTCATTTTTTTTTTCAAAATTTCAAAAAACGATGGGCTATAACCCATGTTTTTTGAAATTTTGATTTTTTTTTCAAATCCTCAAAAATGATGAAAAACGGCGTGCTATAGTATGCCGAACGGTAGGGGCTATAGCCCATGTTCAAAAATGATGAAAAACGAGGTTAATTTTTTTTTTCAAAATTTCAAAAAACGATGGGCTATAACCCATGTTTTTTGAAATTTTGAATTTTTTTCAAATCCTCAAAAATGATGAAAAACGGCATGCTATAGTATGCCGAACGGTAGGGGCTATAGCCCATGTTCAAAAATGATGAAAAACGAGGTTAATTTTTTTTTCAAAATTTCAAAAAACGATGGGCTATAACCCATGTTTTTTGAAATTTTGATTTTTTTTTTCAAATCCTCAAAAATGATGAAAAACGGCGTGCTATAGTATGCCGTACGGTAGGGGCTATAGCCCATGTTCAAAAATGATGAAAAACGAGGTTAAATCGTTTTTTCAAAATTTCAAAAAACGATGGGCTATAACCCATGTTTTTTTTTATTTTGAATTTTTTTCAAATCCTCAAAAATGATGAAAAACGGCGTGCTATAGTATGCCGAACGGTAGGGACTATAGCCCATGTTCAAAAATGATGAAAAACGAGGTTAAATCGTTTTTTCAAAATTTCAAAAAACGATGGGCTATAACCCATGTTTTTTTTAATTTTTAAATTTTTTCAAATCCTCAAAAATGATGAAAAACGGCGTGCTATAGTATGCCGAACGGTAGGGGCTATAGCCCATGTTCAAAAATGATGAAAAACGAGGTTAAAAAAAAAATCAAAATTTCAAAAAACGATGGGCTATAACCCATGTTTTTTGAAATTTTGAATTTTCTTCAAATCCTCAAAAATGATGAAAAACGGCATGCTATAGTATGCCGAACGGTAGGGGCTATAGCCCATGTTCAAAAATGATGAAAAACGAGGTAATTTTTTTTTTCAAAATTTCAAAAAACGATGGGCTATAACCCATGTTTTTTGAATTTTTTTTTTTTTTTTTCAAATCCTCAAAAATGATGAAAAACGGCGTGCTATAGTATGCCGTACGGTAGGGGCTATAGCCCATGTTCAAAAATGATGAAAAACTAGTTATTTATTTTTTTCAAATTTTCAAAAAACAATGGGCTATAACCCATGTTTTTTGAAATTTTGAATTTTTTTCAAATCCTCAAAAATGATGAAAAACGGCGTGCTATAGTATGCCGAACGGTAGGGGCTATAGCCCATGTTCAAAAATGATGGAAAACGAGGTTAAAAAAAAAATCAAATTTTCAAAAAACGATGGGCTATAACCCATGTTTTTTGAAATTTTGAATTTTTTTCAAATCCTCAAAAATGATGAAAAACGGCATGCTATAGTATGCCGAACGGTAGGGGCTATAGCCCATGTTCAAAAATGATGAAAAACGAGGTTAAAAAAAAAATCAAAATTTCAAAAAACGATGGGCTATAACCCATGTTTTTTGAAATTTTGAATTTTTTTCAAATCCTCAAAAATGATGAAAAACGGCATGCTATAGTATGCCGTACGGTAGGGACTATAGCCCATGTTCAAAAATGATGAAAAACGAGGTAATATTTTTTTTCAAATTTTCAAAAAACGATGGGCTATAACCCATGTTTTTTGAAATTTAGATTTTTTTTCAAATCCTCAAAAATGATGAAAAACGGCGTGCTATAGTATGCCATACGGTAGGGGCTATAGCCCATGTTCAAAAATGATGAAAAACGAGGTTAATTTTTTTTTCCAAAATTTCAAAAAACGATGGGCTATAACCCATGTGTTTTGAAATTTTGAATTTTTTTCAAATCCTCAAAAATGATGAAAAACGGCGTGCTATAGTATGCCGTACGGTAGGGACTATAGCCCATGTTCAAAAATGATGAAAAACGAGGTAATTATTTTTTTTAAAATTTCAAAAAACGATAGGCTATAACCCATGTTTTTTGAAATTTTGAATTTTTTTCAAATCCTCAAAAATGATGAAAAACGGCGTGCTATAGTATGCCGAACGGTAGGGGCTATAGCCCATGTTCAAAAATGATGAAAAACTAGTTATTTATTTTTTTCAAATTTTCAAAAAACAATGGGCTATAACCCATGTTTTTTGAAATTTTGAATTTTTTTCAAATCCTCAAAAATGATGAAAAACGGCGTGCTATAGTATGCCGAACGGTAGGGGCTATAGCCCATGTTCAAAAATGATGGAAAACGAGGTTAAAAAAAAAATCAAATTTTCAAAAAACGATGGGCTATAACCCATGTTTTTTGAAATTTTGAATTTTTTTCAAATCCTCAAAAATGATGAAAAACGGCATGCTATAGTATGCCGAACGGTAGGGGCTATAGCCCATGTTCAAAAATGATGAAAAACGAGGTTAAAAAAAAAATCAAAATTTCAAAAAACGATGGGCTATAACCCATGTTTTTTGAAATTTTGAATTTTTTTCAAATCCTCAAAAATGATGAAAAACGGCATGCTATAGTATGCCGTACGGTAGGGACTATAGCCCATGTTCAAAAATGATGAAAAACGAGGTAATATTTTTTTTCAAATTTTCAAAAAACGATGGGCTATAACCCATGTTTTTTGAAATTTAGATTTTTTTTCAAATCCTCAAAAATGATGAAAAACGGCGTGCTATAGTATGCCATACGGTAGGGGCTATAGCCCATGTTCAAAAATGATGAAAAACGAGGTTAATTTTTTTTTCCAAAATTTCAAAAAACGATGGGCTATAACCCATGTGTTTTGAAATTTTGAATTTTTTTCAAATCCTCAAAAATGATGAAAAACGGCGTGCTATAGTATGCCGTACGGTAGGGACTATAGCCCATGTTCAAAAATGATGAAAAACGAGGTAATTATTTTTTTTAAAATTTCAAAAAACGATAGGCTATAACCCATGTTTTTTGAAATTTTGAATTTTTTTCAAATCCTCAAAAATGATGAAAAACGGCGTGCTATAGTATGCCGAACGGTAGGGGCTATAGCCCATGTTCAAAAATGATGAAAAACGAGGTTAATTTTTTTTTTCAAAATTTCAAAAAACGATGGGCTATAACCCATGTTTTTTGAAATTTTGATTTTTTTTCAAATCCTCAAAAATGATGAAAAACGGCGTGCTATAGTATGCCGAACGGTAGGGGCTATAGCCCATGTTCAAAAATGATGAAAAACGAGGTTAATTTTTTTTTTCAAAATTTCAAAAAACGATGGGCTATAACCCATGTTTTTTGAAATTTTGAATTTTTTTCAAATCCTCAAAAATGATGAAAAACGGCGTGCTATAGTATGCCGTACGGTAGGGACTATAGCCCATGTTCAAAAATAATGAAAAACGAGGTTAATTCTTTTTTCAAAATTTCAAAAAACGATAGGCTATAACCCATGTTTTTTGAAATTTTGAAATTTTTTCAAATCCTCAAATATGATTAAAAACGGCGTGCTATAGTATGCCGAACGGTAGGGGCTATAGCCCATGTTCAAAAATGATGAAAAACGAGGTTTAAAAAAAATTCAAAATTTCTAAAAACGATGGGCTATAACCCATGTTTTTAGAATTTTAGAATTTTTTTCAAATCCTCAAAAATGATGAAAAACGGCGTGCTATAGTATGCCGTACGGTAGGGACTATAGCCCATGTTCAAAAATGATGAAAAACGAGGTTAATTTTATTTTTCAAAATTTCAAAAAACGATGGGCTATAACCCATGTTTTTTGAAATTTTGAATTTTTTTCAAATCCTCAAAAATGATGAAAAACGGCATGCTATAGTATGCCGAACGGTAGGGGCTATAGCCCATGTTCAAAAATGATGAAAAACGAGGTTAAAAAAAAAATCAAAATTAAAAAAAACGATGGGCTATAACCCATGTTTTTTGAAATTTTGAATTTTTTTCAAATCCTCAAAAATGATGAAAAACGGCATGCTATAGTATGCCGAACGGTAGGGGCTATAGCCCATGTTCAAAAATGATGAAAAACGAGGTAATTCTTTTTTTCAAAATTAAAAAAAACGATGGGCTATAACCCATGGTTTTTGAAATTTTGAAATTTTTTCAAATCGTCAAAAATGTTGAAAAATGGCGTGCTATAGTATGCCGTACGGTAGGGGCTATAGCCCATGTTCAAAAATGATGAAAAACTAGGTTAATTCTTTTTTTTCAAATTTTCAAAAAACGATGGGCTATAACCCATGTTTTTTGATTTTTTTTTTTTTTTTTTCAAATCCTCAAAAATGATGAAAAACGGCGTGCTATTGTATGCCGTACGGTAGGGGCTATAGCCCATGTTCAAAAATGATGAAAAACGAGGTTAAATCGTTTTTTAAAAATTTCAAAAAACGATGGGCTATAACCCATGTTTTTTGAAATTTTGATTTTTTTCAAATCCTCAAAAATGATGAAAAACGGCGTGCTATAGTATGCCGTACGGTAGGGGCTATAGCCCATGTTCAAAAATGATGAAAAACGAGTTTTTTTTTTTTTTAATTTTTCAAAAAACAATGGGCTATAACCCATGTTTTTTGAAATTTTGAATTTTTCTCAAATCCTCAAAAATGATGAAAAACGGCGTGCTATAGTATGCCGAACGGTAGGGGCTATAGCCCATGTTCAAAAATGATGAAAAACGAGGTTAAAAAAAAAATCTAAATTTCAAAAAATGATGGGCTATAACCCATGTTTTTTGAAATTTTGAATTTTTTTCAAATCCTCAAAAATGATGAAAAACGGCATGCTATAGTATGCCGTACGGTAGGGACTATAGCCCATGTTCAAAAATGATGAAAAACGAGGTTATTTTTTTTTTCAAAATTTAAAAAAACGATGGGCTATAACCCATGTTTTTTGAAATTTTGATTTTTTTCTCAAATCCTCAAAAATGATGAAAAACAGCGTGCTATAGTATGCCGAACGGTAGGGGCTATAGCCCATGTTCAAAAATGATGAAAAACGAGGTTAAAAAACAAATCTAAATTTCAAAAAACGATGGGCTATAACCCATGTGTTTTGAAATTTTGAATTTTTTTCAAATCCTCAAAAATGATGAAAAACGGCGTGCTATAGTATGCCGTACGGTAGGGACTATAGCCCATGTTCAAAAATGATGAAAAACGAGGTAAATTTTTTTTTCAAAATTTCAAAAAACGATAGGCTATAACCCATGTTTTTTGAAATTTTGAATTTTTTTCAAATCCTCAAAAATGATTAAAAACGGCGTGCTATAGTATGCCGAACGGTAGGGGCTATAGCCCATGTTCAAAAATGATGAAAAACGAGATTTAAAAAAAATTCAAAATTTCAAAAAACGATGGGCTATAACCCAAGTTTTTTTAAATTTAGATTTTTTTTCAAATCCTCAAAAATGATGAAAAACAGCGTGCTATAGTATGCCATACGGTAGGGGCTATAGCCCATGTTCAAAAATTATGAAAAACGAGGATTAAAAAACATTCAAAAATTCAAAAAACGATGGGCTATAACCCATCGTTTTTTTTCCCCGTTTTTTTCAAATCCTCAAAAATGATGAAAAACGGCGTGCTATAGTATGTCGTACGATATGGGCTATAGCCCATGGTCCAAAATGATGAAAAACGAGGATAATTTCTTTTTCAAAATTTCAAAAACGATGGGCTATAACCCATCGTTTTTTTCATTTTTTTAAATCCTCAAAAATGATGAAAAACGGCGTGCTATAGTATGCCGTACGATATGGGCTATAGCCCATGGTCCAAAATGATGAAAAATGAGGATAAAAAAAAAAATCAAAAATTAAAAAAACGATGGGGTATAACCCATCGTTTTTTTTCATTTTTTTCAAATCCTCAAAAATGATGAAAAACTGCGTCCTATAGTATGCCGTATGATATGGGCTATAGCCCATTGTCCAAAATGATGAAAAAAAATTCTAAAATTAAAAGAAAAATGAAAAACGAGGTTTTTAGTTTTTTCAACGATATGGGCTATTAGACGAGCGTCTAAAAATGGGATAAAAAACATCAAAAAATAGACGTCTAAAACACGTCTTAAAATAGACGTGTTTTAGACGTCTATTTTTAGACGTTTTTTAGACATCTATTTTTAGATGGGTTTTTTTTCAAAGCCCATGGTCAAAAATGATGAAAAACGAGGTTAATTCTTTTTTTCAAAAATTCAAAAAACGATGGGCTATAACCCATGTTTTGTTTTTTTTAATTTTTTTCAAATCCTCAAAAATTATGAAAAACGGCGCGCTATAGTATGCCGTACGATATGGGCTAAAGCCCATGGTCCAAAATGATGAAAAACGAGGTAAATCTCTAAAAACAATGGGCTGTTTTTTTTCAAATTTTTTCAAAACCTCAAAGATGATGAAAAACTAGGTAAAAAAAAACGATGGGCTATAACCCATCGTTTTTTTCATTTTTTTCAAATCCTCAAAAATGATGAAAAACGGCGTGCTATATTATGCCGTACGATATGGGCTATAGCCCATGCTCCGAAATCTTGAAAACCGACATACTATTATTGTATGCCCTCCGAGACCATGGACTAATGACCTTGACAAGTATACATGACCTTGACCAGTATGAATGACCTTCACCAGTATAAATGACCTTCACCAGTATAAATGACCTTGACCAGTATAAATGACCTTGACCAGTATGCGGACCGTGACCATGGACTATAGCCTTTCGCTTTTCCTCGATTTTCACCTTTTTTTAAATCCTCAACAATGATGAAGACTATAGCGATGACCTCTGAGACCATGGACCAATGAACCATGTAAATACAACACATTGAGCAGGGCACTGCAGGGAGTTGCACCCCGTTCTGGTAAACCAGAAGTACGACACCAGTGCCTTAGTTTTTGTGTTGTCATTTACAGGTCCTTTCGTTATTCAGGGTGAGCAGCCAGGAGAATGAGACTCGCAGGACAACTGCCAAAGACACCAGGAGCTCCCAGCCAGCAGCAAACTGTGTGTGGGAACCAACACACATGGACACCGGTCACCAGGACGTCCCACTGAGGGAACCAACACACACGGACACCGGTCACCAGGACATCCCCACTGAGGGAACCAACACACATGGACACCGGTCACCAGGACGTCCCCACTGAGGGAACCAACACACATGGACACTGGTCACCAGGACATCCCCACTGAGGGAACCAACACACATGGACACCGGTCACCAGGACGTCCCCACTGAGGGAACCAACACACATGGACACCGGTCACCAGGACGTCCCCACTGAGGGAACCAACACACATGGACACCGGTCACCAGGACGTCCCCACTGAGGGAACCAACACACATGGACACCGGTCACCAGGACGTCCCATTGAGGGAACCAACACACATGGACACCGGTCACCAGGACGTCCCCACTGAGGGAACCAACACACATGGACACCGGTCACCAGGACGTCCCCATTGAGGGAACCAACACACATGGACACCGGTCACCAGGACGCCTGTGTCTTAAACCCAAGATGGCCGACATTAGCTGCTGAAGAGATGTTCTAATATAGTTCCACAAGATGCAATGTTCAGGTGTTCCTTTTCTTTTTTGTATTATTATATCTTTGATCCCTCCAAGCGCCTATTATCGCAGCCAATGAGAGGAGAGTATAGGTTTTCTCCATGTCGTTTTATTATCGCAGCCAATGAGAGGAGAGTTTAGGTTTTCTCTATGTCGTTTTTTTTAGGAGGAAGTGAAAAGTCAAATTAAATATAGTAGAGATTATGCAATTAGTTTTCTATATATATATATATATATATATATATTATATATGATTATTATTTTTGACTTACTGGTATTGGAACAATTATATGAAAATGTATATGAATATATATATATATGAAATAATAAAGAGAATTCTTTATGTAAAAGCACACACTTTGGGAGGAGGTGTATTTTGTGTATACTGCTATTGAAATGTCTAATTAAAACTGAGGAGTGTCACTGTATTGACATTATACGTGTGCGTATGCGCGAGTGTGAGTGTGTTCCATATTCCATATACAAAATGATGAAAAACGAGGATAAAAAAAAGAAAAAGAAAATCAAAAAACGATGGGCTAGAACCCATCGTATTTTAAATAAAAAAAAAAAATTGATGAAAAATGATGAAAAACGGCGTGCTATAGTATGCCGTACGATATGGGCTATAGCCCATGGTCCAAAATGATGAAAAACGAGGATATTTTTTTTAATTCAAAAAACGATGGGCTATAACCCATCATTTTCTTATTTTTTCATTTTTTTTAAATCCTCAAAAATGATGAAAAATGGCGTGCTATAGTATGCCGTACGATATGGGCTATAGCCCATGGTCCAAAATGATGAAAAACGAGGATAATTTTTTTTCAAAAATTCAAAACGATGGGCTATAACCCATCATTTTTTTCATTTTTTTCAAATCATCAAAAATGATGAAAAACGGCGTGCTATAGTATGCTGTAAGATATGGGCTATACCCATGGTCCAAAATGATGAAAAACGAGGATAATTCATTTTTTTTAATTCAAAAAACGATGGGCTATAACCCATCGTTTTTTAATTTTAAATTTCTTTTTGATGAAAAATGATGAAAAACGGCGTGCTATAGTATGCCGTACGATATGGGCTATAGCCCATGGTCCAAAATGATGAAAAACGAGGATATATTTTTTTTAATTCAAAAAACGATGGGCTATAACCCATCGTTTTCTTATTTTTTCATTTTTTTAAAATCCTCAAAAATGATGAAAAACGGCGTGCTATAGTCTATAGTATGCCGTACGATATGGGCTATAGCCCATGGTCCAAAATGATGAAAAACGAGGATAAAGAAATTTCAAAAATTAAAAAAACGATGGGCTATACATCATTTTTTTCATTTTTTTCAAATCCTCAAAAATGATGAAAAACGGCGTGCTATAGTATGCTGTACGATATGGGCTATACCCATGGTCCAAAATGATGAAAAACGAGGATAATTCTTTTTTTTTAATTAAAAAAACGATTCGCTATAACCCATCGTTTTCTTATTTTTTCATTTTTTTTTAATCCTCAAAAATGATGAAAAACGGCGTGCTATAGTATGCCGTACGATATGGGCTATAGCCCATGGTCCAAAATGATGAAAAACGAGGATAAAAACAATTCAAAAATTCAAAAAACGATGGGCTATAACCCATCATTTTTTTCAAATCCTCAAAAATGTAGAAAAACGGCGTGCTATAGTATGCTGTACGATATGGGCTATACCCATGGTCCAAAATGATGAAAAACGAGGATAATTTTTAAAAAAAAATTCAAAAAACGATGGGCTATAACCCATCGTTTTCTTATTTTTTCATTTTTTTCAAATCCTCAAAAATGATGAAAAACGGCGTGCTATAGTATGCCGTACGATATGGGCTATAGCCCATGGTCCAAAATGATGAAAAACGAGGATAAAAAAAAAATCAAAAATTCAAAAAACGATGGGCTATAACCCATCGTTTTTTTTTTTTCTTTTTTAATCCTCAAAAATGATGAAAAACGGCGTGCTATAGTATTCCGTACGATATGGGCTATATAGCCCATGGTCAAAAATGATGAAAAACAAGGTTTTTTTTTTTTTTTTTTTTTTTAACGATGGGCTATAACCCATCGTTTTTTTTTTTTTTTTCAAATCCTCAAAAATGATGAAAAACGGCGTGCTATAGTATGCCGTATGATATAGGCTATAGCCCATGGTCCAAAATGATGAAAAACGAGGATAAAATAATCGGCGTGCTATAGTATTCCGTACGATATGGGCTATATAGCCCATGGTCAAAAATAATGAAAAACGAGGATAAAATAAAAATTCAAAAATTCAAAAAACGATGGGCTATAACCCATCGTTTTTTTTTGTTTTTTTTTAATCCTCAAAAATGATGAAAAACGGCGTGCTATAGTATTCCGTACGATATGGGCTATATAGCCCATGGTCAAAAATGATGAAAAACGAGGTTTTTATTAATATTATTTTTTTTAACGATGGGCTATAACCCATAGTTTTTTTTTTTTTTTTCAAATCCTCAAAAATGATGAAAAACGGCGTGCTATAGTATGCCGTATGATAGGCTATAGCCCATGGTCCAAAATGATGAAAAACGAGGATATATATTTTTTTTTAATTCAATAAACGATGGGCTATAACCCATCGTCTTTTTCATTTTTTCATTTTTTTCAAATCCTCAAAAATGATGAAAAACGGCGTGCTATAGTATGCCGTACGATATTGGCTATAGCCCATTGTCCAAAATGATGAAAAACGAGGATAAAAAAAAAATCTAAAATTCAAAAAACGATGGGCTATAACCCATCGTTTTTTTTTTGTTGTTTTTTTTTCAAATCCTCAAAAATGATGAAAAACGGCGTGCTATAGTATGCCATATGATAGGCTATAGCCCATGGTCCAAAATGATGAAAAACGAGGATATATATATTTTTTTTAATTCAATAAACGATGGGCTATAATCCATCGTTTTTTTCATTTTTTCATTTTTTTCAAATCCTCAAAAATGATGAAAAACGGCGTGCTATATTATGCCGTATGATATAGGCTGTATAGCCCATGGTCAGAAATGATGAAAAACGAGGATATTGTTTTTTCAAAAATTCAAAAAAACGATGGGCTATAACCCATCGTTTTTATTTTTATTTTTTTATTTTTTAATCCTCAAAAATGATGAAAAACGGCGTGCTATAGTATGCCGTATGATATAGGCTATAGCCCATGGTCCAAAATGATGAAAAACGAGGATAAAAAAAATTCAAAAATTCAAAAAACGATGGGCTATAACCCATCGTTTTTTTTTTTTTTTGTTTTTTCAAATCCTCAAAAATGATGAAAAACGGCGTGCTATAGTATGCCATATGATAGGCTATAGCCCATGGTCCAAAATGATGAAAAACGAGGATATATATATTTTTTTAATTCAATAAACGATGGGCTATAACCCATCGTCTTTTTCATTTTTTCATTTTTTTCAAATCCTCAAAAATTATGAAAAACGGCGTGCTATAGTATGCCATATGATAGGCTATAGCCCATGGTCCAAAATGATGAAAACGAGGATATATATATATTTTTTAATTCAATAAACGATGGGCTATAATCCATCGTTTTTTTCATTTTTTCATTTTTTTCAAATCCTCAAAAATGATGAAAAACGGCGTGCTATAGTATGCCGTATGATATAGGCTATAGCCCATGGTCCAAAATGATGAAAAACGAGGATAAAAAAAAATCAAAAATTCATTAAACGATGGGCTATATAACCCATCGTTTTCTTTTCTTCATTTTTTTCAAATCCTCAAAAATGATGAAAAACAGCGTGCTATAGTATTCCATACCATATGGGCTATATAGCCCATGGTCAAAAATTATGAAAAACGAGGATATTGTTTTTTCAAAAATTCAAAAAACGATGGGCTATAACCCATCGTTTTTTATTTTTTTAACTTAAACAACCAATGCATTCACTATGGCAATAGCACAAACTTTGGCATGCTACTAGTCCTACATACAAAATGATGAAAAACGAGGATAAAAAAAAATAATCTAAAATTCAAAAAACGATGGGATATAACCCATCGTTTTTTTTGTTGTTGTTTTTTTTTCAAATCCTCAAAAATGATGAAAAACTGCGTGCTATAGTATGCCATATGATAGGCTATAGCCCATGGTCCAAAATGATGAAAAACGAGGATATATATATTTTTTTAATTCAATAAACGATGGGCTATAATCCATCGTTTTTTTCATTTTTTATTTTTTTTCAAATCCTCAAAAATGATGAAAAACGGCGTGCTATAGTATGCCGTATGATATAGGCTGTATAGCCCATGGTCAGAAATGATGAAAAACGAGGATATTGTTTTTTCAAAAATTCAAAAAAACGATGGGCTATAACCCATCGTTTTTAATTTAATTATTTTTTTTTTTAATCCTCAAAAATGATGAAAAACGGCGTGCTATAGTATGCCGTATGATATAGGCTATAGCCCATGGTCCAAAATGATGAAAAACGAGGATAAAAAAAAATCAAAAATTCAAAAAACGATGGGCTATAACCCATCGTTTTTTTTTTGTTTTTTTTTTTTCAAATCCTCAAAAATTATGAAAAACGGCGTGCTATAGTATGCCATATGATAGGCTATAGCCCATGGTCCAAAATGATGAAAAACTGGATATATATATATTTTTTAATTCAATAAACGATGGGCTATAATCCATCGTTTTTTTCATTTTTTCATTTTTTTCAAATCCTCAAAAATGATGAAAAACGGCGTGCTATAGTATGCCGTATGATATAGGCTGTATAGCCCATGGTCCAAAATGATGAAAAACGAGGATATATATATTTTTTTAATTCAATAAACGATGGGCTATAACCCATCGTCTTTTTCATTTTTTCATTTTTTTCAAATCCTCAAAAATGATGAAAAACGGCGTGCTATAGTATGCCATATGATAGGCTATAGCCCATGGTCCAAAATGATGAAAAACGAGGATATATATATTTTTTTTAATTCAATAAACGATGGGCTATAATCCATCGTTTTTTTCATTTTTTCATTTTTTTCAAATCCTCAAAAATGATGAAAAACGGCGTGCTATAGTATGCCGTATGATATAGGCTATAGCCCATGGTCCAAAATGATGAAAAACGAGGATAAAAAAAAATCAAAAATTCATTAAACGATGGGCTATATAACCCATCGTTTTCTTTTCTTCATTTTTTTCAAATCCTCAAAAATGATGAAAAACAGCGTGCTATAGTATTCCATACCATATGGGCTATATAGCCCATGGTCAAAAATTATGAAAAACGAGGATATTGTTTTTTCAAAAATTCAAAAAACGATGGGCTATAACCCATCGTTTTTTATTTTTTTAACTTAAACAACCAATGCATTCACTATGGCAATAGCACAAACTTTGGCATGCTACTAGTCCTACATACAAAATGATGAAAAACGAGGATAAAAAAAAATTATCTAAAATTCAAAAAACGATGGGCTATAACCCATCGTTTTCTATTTTTTTATTTTTTTCAAATCCTCAAAAATTATGAAAAACGGCGTGCTATAGTATGCCGTATGATATAGGCTATAGCCCATGGTCCAAAATGATGAAAAACGAGGATTAAAAAAATAATCTAAAATTCAAAAAACGATGGGCTATAACACATCGTTTTTTTTTTTGTTTTTTTTTTCAAATCCTCAAAAATGATGAAAAACACGTGCTATAGTATTCCGTACGATATGGGCTATATAGCCCATGGTCAAAAATGATGAAAAACGAGGATATTCTTTTTTTTTTTTAATAAAAAAACGATGGGCTATAACCCATCGTTTTTTTTTTCTTTTTCCAAATCCTCAAAAATGATGAAAAACGGCGTGATATAGTATGCCGTATGATATAGGCTATAGCTCATGGTCCAAAATGATGAAAAACGAGGATAAAAAAAATCAAAAATTCATTAAACGATGGGTTATAATCCATCGTTTTTTTCATTTTTTTATTTTTTTCAAATCCTCAAAAATGATGAAAAACGGCGTGCTATAGTATGCCGTATGATATAGGCTGTATAGCCCATGGTCAGAAATGATGAAAAACGAGGATATTGTTTTTTCAAAAATTCAAAAAAACGATGGGCTATAACCCATCGTTTTTAAATTTTTTTTTTTTTTTTTTAATCCTCAAAAATGATGAAAAACGGCGTGCTATAGTATGCCGTATGATATAGGCTATAGCCCATGGTCCAAAATGATGAAAAACGAGGATAAAAAAAAATCAAAAATTCAAAAAACGATGGGCTATAACCCATCGTTTTTTTTTTTTTTTTTTTTTTTCAAATCCTCAAAAATTATGAAAAATGGCGTGCTATAGTATGCCATATGATAGGCTATAGCCCATGGTCCAAAATGATGAAAAACTGGATATATATATATTTTTTAATTCAATAAACGATGGGCTATAATCCATCGTTTTTTTCATTTTTTCATTTTTTTCAAATCCTCAAAAATGATGAAAAACGGCGTGCTATAGTATGCCGTATGATATAGGCTGTATAGCCCATGGTCCAAAATGATGAAAAACGAGGATATATATTTTTTTTTAATTCAATAAACGATGGGCTATAACCCATCGTCTTTTTCATTTTTTCATTTTTTTCAAATCCTCAAAAATGATGAAAAACGGCGTGCTATAGTATGCCATATGATAGGCTATAGCCCATGGTCCAAAATGATGAAAAACGAGGATATATATATATTTTTTAATTCAATAAACGATGGGCTATAATCCATCGTTTTTTTCATTTTTTCATTTTTTTCAAATCCTCAAAAATGATGAAAAACGGCGTGCTATAGTATGCCGTATGATATAGGCTATAGCCCATGGTCCAAAATGATGAAAAACGAGGATAAAAAAAAATCAAAAATTCATTAAACGATGGGCTATATAACCCATCGTTTTCTTTTCTTCATTTTTTTCAAATCCTCAAAAATGATGAAAAACAGCGTGCTATAGTATTCCATACCATATGGGCTATATAGCCCATGGTCAAAAATTATGAAAAACGAGGATATTGTTTTTTCAAAAATTCAAAAAACGATGGGCTATAACCCATCGTTTTTTATTTTTTTAACTTAAACAACCAATGCATTCACTATGGCAATAGCACAAACTTTGGCATGCTACTAGTCCTACATACAAAATGATGAAAAACGAGGATAAAAAAAAATAATCTAAAATTCAAAAAACGATGGGCTATAACCCATCGTTTTCTATTTTTTTATTTTTTTCAAATCCTCAAAAATTATGAAAAACGGCGTGCTATAGTATGCCGTATGATATAGGCTATAGCCCATGGTCCAAAATGATGAAAAACGAGGATTAAAAAAATAATCTAAAATTCAAAAAACGATGGGCTATAACACATCGTTTTTTATTTTTTTATTTTTTTCAAATCCTCAAAAATGATGAAAAACACGTGCTATAGTATTCCGTACGATATGGGCTATATAGCCCATGGTCAAAAATGATGAAAAACGAGGATATTCTTTTTTTTTTTTAATAAAAAAACGATGGGCTATAACCCATCGTTTTTTTTTTCTTTTTCCAAATCCTCAAAAATGATGAAAAACGGCGTGATATAGTATGCCGTATGATATAGGCTATAGCTCATGGTCCAAAATGATGAAAAACGAGGATAAAAAAAATCAAAAATTCATTAAACGATGGGTTATAACCCATCGTTTTTTTTTCTTCATTTTTTTCAAATCCTCAAAAATGATGACAAACGGCGTGCTATAGTATTCCGTACGATATGGGCTATATAGCCCATGGTCAAAAATGATGAAAAACGAGGATATTGTTTTTTCAAAAATTTGATGGGCTATAACCCATCGGTTTTAATTTTTTTAACTTAAACAACCAATGCATTCACTATGGCAATAGCACAAACTTTGGCATGCTACTAGTCCTACATACAAAATCGTTTTTTTCATTTTTTCCAAATCCTCAAAAATGATGAAAAACGGCGTGCTATAGTATGCCGTACGATATGGGCTGTATAGCCCATGGTCCAAAATGATGAAAAACGAGGATATTGTTTTTTCAAAAATTCAAAAAACGATGGGCTATAACCCATCGTTTTTTTACATTTTTTCAAATCCTCAAAAATGATGAAAAACGGCGTGCTATAGTATTCCATACGATATAGGCTATAGCCCATGGTCCAAAATGATGAAAAACGAGGATTAAAAAAAATAATAATCTAAAATTCAATAAACGATGGGCTATATCATTTTTTTCATTTTTTCATTTTTTTCAAATCCTCAAAAATGATGAAAAACGGCGTGCTATAGTATGCCGTACGATATGGGCTATATAGCCCATGGTCAAAAATGATGAAAAACGAGGATATTGTTTTTATAAACGCTGAGACGCTAAGACGCTGAAGACGCTGAACCTTAATTTTTTTGGTTGAACTTGAGTGGGGTTTGAATCCACCATCTCCCGATCATGTGGCAGCGTTCTATCACACTGATCCACTGGTTCCAGACAATTCACACTGCTTTTTTGTTTGTTTTCTTCTTCTGGAAATCGGTCTTGAAAGTAAAGGTTTGCGTGGGGTTTGAACTCACCATCTCCCGATCATGTGGCAGCGTTCTAACACACTGAGCCACTGGTTACAGACAATTCACAATGCTTTTCTCTTTCTTTTCTTCTCCTGAAATCGGTCTTGAAAGTAAAGACTTGGATGGGGTTTGAACTCACCATCTCCCGATCATTTGCCCAGTGTTCTAATACACTTAATCCAGTACCTTCCTGTAGGTCGCAATTTGGTGTTGGGGGAATTTCTCACTTGAACTGAGTCAATGGGTCCCTATATGAACAATCAACGAGGTGCTCATCCGCCATAGTGCCACCATTACAGATTTTGTAGCAATTTTTATTACGTTTATCGGTCCTTAAATGTAATTACAAAATGACATGTATTTGGCCCTCCAGTAAAATCTGATATAAAATAAATCAATATTTTTGGAAAGGTGAGCCCAGTGTTCATGTTCTCAGGGGCCCACTGTTCCACTGAAACCAATGCAGCGTGCACAACACAGCATACCTGTCAGTCAGCAAACTAAGAACATTTACACATTTACTCAAGTACTGTAATTAAGTACAATTTAAGTAGTTTTACTTTAGTTTTTCAATTTCTTGATTACTCTAATACATATCACGTGCAACTACTTTTATTTGACAGCTTCAGGCACTAGCTACTTTTTATCAGAAATAAATGTGAAAATAGGCAATGTACAAGCACACGAGTCACAACACATTGTATTGTGATGACTTTTGAGATTGTAAATCAGCTAAGTATAAAATAGGACTTAATAATATAGTCCAATAACATGATATAACTAGAACTGCACTCTGTCGAGTGCATACTTGCTTGTTGCACACTAGTAGGCCATAAATGGCCAACTAGTGCGCAAGCAGAGCGCGCAAGTCCTTTCGACCGCTGTAAACTGTCAAATCTCAGTATCTCTGTGAAGGAACGTTTGAAATGTATAATTTTTAGATTAGACTATTTGCTACCTACCTACTTTATGCATATAAACACCTAGTATTATTAAGTAAGATTCAAGTTTCTATCTATATAAGTTTGGGTGAAGAGCTAGTCATACATATACACACCACGTACTCTGGTCACAGCAGATCAGGCACAACTTGCTATTTTATTTTTACTGATTATGTATATAGTATACGTATGACTAGCTCTAAATGATGACGTAAGAGATATGGTCATTTGTGATCGTTTGGTCCCAGCAAAGCAGGCATATACTATATAGGCATATACTATATATAGTATATATATAGTATATAGGCATATACTATATACGTATACATATATACTATATAGAGTGTGTAGTTGTAAGTTGATTAGCGGTATACTGTGGTTACTTTGCGCCAAAAACCGTGACAGCTGTCCCGCCATTTGATGTTTATGCAAGAAAACAGCAAATCTGTGCCTGGTTTGCTGGGACCAAACGACCACAAATGACCATATTTCTTACGTCATCATTAAGAGCTAGTCATACATATACACATCACGTACTCTGGTCCCAGCAGATCAGGCACAATTTTACTGATTATGTATATAGTATACGTATGACTAGCTGTAAATTATGACGTAAGAAATATATATAGTATATATATAGTATATAGGCATATACTATATATGTATACATATACTATATAGAGTGTGTAGTTGTAAGTTGATTAGCGGTATACTGTGGTTACTTTGCGCCAAAAACTGTGACAGCTGTCCCGCCATTTGATGTTTATGCAAGAAAACAGCAAATCTGTGCCTGGTTTGCTGGGACCAAACGACCACAAATGACCATATTTCTTACGTCATCAAGAGCTAGTCATACATATACACACACCACATACTCTGGTCCCAGCAGATCAGGCACAATTTGCTATTTTATTTTTACTGATTATGTATATAGTATACGTATGAGTCGGTATGACTAGCTGTAAATGATGACGTAAGAAATATATATAGTATATATATAGTATATAGGCATATACTATATACGTATACATATATACTATATAGAGTGTGTAGTTGTAAGTTGATTAGCGGTATACTGTGGTTACTTTGCGCCAAAAACTGTGACAGCTGTCCCGCCATTTGATGTTTATGCAAGAAAACAGCAAATCTGTGCCTGGTTTGCTGGGACCAAACGACCACAAATGACCATATTTCTTACGTCATCATTAAGAGCTAGTCATACATATACACACCACGTACTCTGGTCCCAGCAGATCAGGCACAATTTGCTATTTTATTTTTACTGATTATGTATATAGTATACGTATGACTAGCTCTAAATGATGACGTAAGAAATATATATAGTATATATATAGTATATAGGCATATACTATATACGTATACATATATACTCTATACTGTATAAAGTGTGTAGTTGTAAGTTGATTAGCGGTATACTGTGGTTACTTTGCGCCAAAAACCGTGACAGCTGTCCCGCCATTTGATGTTTATGCAAGAAAACAGCAAATCTGTGCCTGGTTTGCTGGGACCAAATGACCACAAATGACCATATTTCTTACGTCATCATTAAGAGCTAGTCATACATATACACACCACGTACTCTGGTCCCAGCAGATCAGGCACAATTTGCTATTTTATTTTTACTGATTATGTATATAGTATACGTATGACTAGCCCTAAATGATGACGTAAGAAATATGGTCATTTGTGGTCATTTGGTCCCAGCAAAACAGGCACAGATTTGATGTTTTTCTGCATAAACAACGAATGGCGGGACAGCTGTCACGGCGGAAGAGACCGGGCGAAAACATTACTTTTCTTTTTAAAGATATTTTTTTGCGGCTTACGCCTTTTATTGATTTTTGAAGGGACAGACAGTAGGCTGACAGGAAACGGGAGAGAGATGGGGGGATGACATGCAGTAAAGGCCGTGTCGGGTCCGGGAGTCGAACCCGCGGCACACTGCGACTGGATTACCAGTCCGGTGCCCAGACCGTTACGCTACGGCCTGGGCCGCGAAAACATTACTTGCGCGCTCTGCTTGCGCAAGTAATAAAGCTTTATTTGTATAGCACCTTTTAATGTTTCTGAAAATGTGCATTCTGTATAATGCGTACTTATTGTAGCTTATTTTTGTAGGGGGTGGCCTAAGGGTTAGAGGAGCGCCCTTGTTGCCAAAAGGTTGCCGGTTCGATTCCCGGAAGGGCAGGAAAAATCTGGGTCGGGAAGTGATTGGCCATCACTTGAGCCACAGTCGCAGTTCAGAAACCCGTCCACCGCAGTGACATCATCGATGAGGAATCCAAGCTAATAGAAACTGCAGGCTTTCTATAGACTATAGAGGGTATGCATGTGACATCATCAAACCCGGAAGTTACGCGGGAACACTTACTGAGTGACAAAAAACTACTTTCTGGCTGTGACAGCCCATACATCCAAAAAGATAACTCTATTTGATTGCATTAAACAACATTATTAACTTTGTCACCACCTTTGCCACTCGATCTGCCATTCACTTTATGCAATGCGCATACCCTCTATACCTGAAAAGTTGCAATGGAAGCCATCGTTCTCACGATAATAAAACAAAATATATATATTTTGTTTATAAAAAATCTACCAGTGTGAAGTGAGTGGTGCAACTCTGTGTGGGGGTCCCCGAGGGGTCCCTGGAACGTGGCCAGGGTGCCGGCCTGGTTCCAGCGAGCCGCTTCGCATCCAAAACGGTCAAGAAATGACAGTTACCGTGTGGGGATCCCTGGGGGGGGTCCCGGAACTTCCAGACCCCCACGAACGCGCCCAGGCGAGCCGCCTGGCGTCCGAAATAGTTGAGAAATGACAGTTACCGTGTGTGTGTGTGTGTGTGTGTGTGTGTGTGTGTGTGTGTGTGTGTGTGTGTGTGTGTTAGGCTCAGACAGACACAGCCAGCCAGGGACAGACCCAGGGACCCACATAGCTGTCTATAGGAGTGGTTGCACCCCTCAAAAATTGTTGTATTTTATCATGAACATTAGTGAGGTGAAATGGTCTTTTAAGAAAGTACTTTTCACACTGTGGTATTGCTACTTTTACTTCCAAAATCAGAGTACTTCTTTCACCATGCACTATTGCACTGCCTGTAGTTAAACGTTTCTTAATACTTGAAAACCCAACCCATTCATTAAAGAGTCAATGCTGATAGCATGTGCAGACACTGCCATCATGTGGTCATTGTTGGTACGTGCTTTGATCAACAGACTTTCCAGTGTGAGCTTTTGTTTTGCTTCCATGAGCCTCCAAAGACCAAGAATCAGGATGTGTCTCAAGCTGTGGTCTCAAGCCCCATTCGATTTTTGGGGGGGTCTTTTTGTGGGGGTCCCTCATGCCATTTCACACCAAGGAAGGACATCTTCGAGTGTCACTGCATATATAGTGTGAGCAGACTCTGTGATAAGACATTTTGGTCGCAGAAGTGTGATAAAGTGTTCCGTCCATCCATGTTCAATTGGTTTATGTGAAATACACTGCAGGTTTGAGACCGAACGGTCAGACATTTTCACAGTTCTGAGTTACACCAATCATGCAGGACGCACGCACACACACACACACACACACACACACACACACACACACACACACACACACACACACACACACACACACACACACACACACACAATAAAATATAAAATAATTCATATACTGGAATATTACGTATAAAAATCACACCTGTGTGAAGTGAGGGGCACATACATCATCATACATCATCTCATGACATGAACAACGGAAATTAGTTGGATTGGTTGGTTAAAGGACCACTTCACCACTTTTCAACCTACCTTCATATAATTGGTCCTCGCTAATGTTTTTTCTGTGTCTCATAGGAGAGCTGTGGGCAGTTCAGAAACCTGTCCACCAGTGACATCATCAATGGGGAATCCAAGGTAATAGAAACTACAGGCTTTCTATTCCTGAAAAGTTGCAATGCGATAATGGAAGCCATCGTTCTCACGATAATAAAAATCAAAATATTATTAAAAAACGTTCTTGTTAAGAAAAATTGGTCTTTGATGATGTCACTGGTGGACGGGTTTCTGAACTGCCCACAGCCTTCTTATGAGACACAGACCGAGTAGAAAACATTTGTGGTATTTTATTATGAACATTAGTGAGGACCAATTATATGAAGATAAGTGGTCCTGAATTTACATCATATTTGGTGGACATTTGATCCTAATTTCTCCTTTCATTGTCAATGGCAAATATGAGACATGTGGGGACAAGATTTAGCGGACATTTGACCTAATTGTTCATGGTCAATGGCAAATATTGAGACGTGTGGGGACAAAAGCTGTATATAGGAGGGGCTAGCACCCCTCAAAAATCACACTCATGTGAAGGGCGCTCTTATCATCATACTTCACATTCCGTGCTCAGCCAATCAAATCATCACATTCCATGGTACAAACACACACACAAAGCTGTGTATAGGAGGGGCTATTGCCCCTCAGAAATAAGACACCCCAGTGTGAAGTGAGCGGTGCCTTTGATGAGTTGATCTGCTGCACCCACTATCAAGTATTTGATTTTGCCATTGACTTGAATTGGGGGCAGAATAATAGACACAGAAAATCACAAAGCCACACGTTGGAGTGGTTAGCACCACTCAAAAAAACAATTGGAGCAAGGGCCGAGCCGTCTAGAAGAGCAGTGGTTCCCAAACTTGTTCATGTCAAGGACCCCCAAAATGATACTCATTAGCCCATGGACCCCCATTTGAAAATATATGCCAATTAAGGACCCCCATAAGAGAAGATGTTTTTACAGCTCTAACAGTGATTTTCAACCATTTTCATTTCAAGGACCACCAGGTTTGACCTGAATTAGGCTACGGTCCCCCATTTAATGGCTTTTCTATCTCTGGGACCCTAATTTATATCGTAAAATGTTGTTCCATTTGTACACTCTCAGAGTTATAGACCCATAAGGGTCCATTTGGTTCCTAATTATCATTTACCCCCCCATGGACCCCCTGGAACTCCCTCAAGGAGTCCCCGGACCTCACTTTGGGAACCATTGTAGAAGAGGGTCTCTGTGCGTGCTTGTGCATGTGTGTGTGCTTCTGTCGCATGTCGTGTGTGTTGCATGTTATATATTTGGAAACATTGACAATTTGTCTCAGCCAATCACAACGCAAGGTCGACCTACTTGTGACGTCCACTGCCTATATATATAAGCTAAACCTCACGACTTCATCCATCACTTCAGTTCAGTTTGAATAGTCACTAGAGAGAAGAGTCTTTAGCTGTGATTTCCAACAGTAATGGCTTATTTTGAGAGAGTGCTGATTTTGATGATGGTCATTTGGACCGCTCAAGGCTTAAACCAGACGCGCCAGGAGATATGCACCAATTCAACCAAGATCCACAGTGACCTTCTTAAAGGCTTGAACTTTGGAGGGGTGCTCACCGTCCTTGCCCTGGACTTCATGGTGTTCTTGTTTATGCTGCTAATGTTCTCCTGCATGCAAAGACTTGGCGACCATGGACGTCTTGCATTGGTGAAAGATGTAAATTCTGTGAGAGAAAATGAATTGAAGGAAGATGAATTGAAAGAAGCTGAAGCGAAGGAAAATGATAGGCCAAAACCCTTTTGTTCTTGGCTAACTTCCATGTACTGCATCAGTGACGAACAGATTCGGGAGAAGTGCGGTGAGGATGCGGAACACTACCTGTCCTTTCAGCGCCACATCATTCAATTGCTGGTAGTGATGTGCGCACTGTCTATTTTCATTATCTTGCCAATCAACTTTACCGGACACATATATGAACGAAACAACCCCTACAATTTTGGGCGAACAATGATTGCTAACTTAGACTCCGATAATCCACGCCTATGGCTGCACACAGTCTTTGCATTATTTTACGTGTTACTGACACTGTACTTCATGAAACGGCACAAAGCTAAAATGCACTACAAAGAGGATGACGTGGTGAGACACACTTTATTCATCACTGGAATCCCTAAAGGTTCCAGGGAGGAGGACATACAGAACCACTTTAACGAGGCGTATAAGGAGGATGGATGTGTTGTTATAAACGTTAGTTTGTGTTTTGATGTGTCCAAGCTGAAAATGCTAAAATCTAAAAGGGAGGCAGCAAAGCGCAGCAAGATTTTCTACACCGAGTTGGATAAGATTAGGGGAACACCTACCATGATCAACCCAAAGTCATGGCTCCATGGCCCCCTCTTCATCTTCAACAAATGCGGAGAAAAAAAGGAGGAGGCCGTGATGTACTACACCGATCTGGAGAAACAACTGGATAGAGATTTTAAGACAGAGAAAGATGCTGCTACAACTAAACCCTTAGGAATGGCCTTTGTCACCTTCCGAAGCGAGGCCATGACTAACATAATCATCAGGGACTTCAATACTTGCAAGTGTTATGGCGGCTACTGTCGCTGCTGGTGTCAAAAGCCAAAGGAATCATCGGTCAATAAGGAGAAACTCAAAGTCAACTTGAGGAACCCGAATATCTATGTCACCTATGCCTCTGATCCGAATAACATCAATTGGGGTGAGCTGTCGTGTAATAAATACTGGTGGTGGTTCCGCTGGTTTGCCATCAACATATCCCTATTCACGCTCTTGTACTACCTCACCACCCCAGCCAGGTTTATCACCAAAATGGATGATTTAAGAGTCATCGACGACCTAAATCCAGTTATCAAAATGTTCCTCCCCACTGTCCTTATGGCTGTCTTATCCTGTACTCTCCCCATCGTCGTTTTGTACTCTTCTGATATGGAAGCCCACTGGACGCAGTCGGTAACAAGAAAGGAGGCCATGTTCAAAGGCTACATTTTCTTAATCTTGATGGTCCTGGTGCTGCCCTCATTGGGACTCGCCAATCTGGAAGTATTATTCGACTTGATCTTTAGCAATGCAAAGGAATCAGAAAAATTAGACAGATTTGACTGTGTGTTCCTCCCCCACATTGGAGCCTTCTTTGTGAATTATGTCATTGCTTCAGCCTTCATTGGTATTCCCTGTGAACTGTTGAACATCGTCGGTTTTCTCACTTATACTATCCGCATTTGTCTGGCCCGTAACGATGCTGACCGCAGGTTTGTCAAAACAGACCAAGCCGAAGAGTTTGACTATGGGACAGCTTATGCCTGGATGATGTGTGTCTTTACTATAGTCATGGCCTACAGCATCGCATGCCCAATCATCGTCCCTTTTGGACTGATGTACATGTTGATGAAGCGCTTCACCGACAGGTACAACATGTATTATGCATACCTGCCCGCCAAACTCGACAAAATGATCCATTCTGCTGCCGTGACCTACGTGGGGATGGCCCCCATTATCTGTCTGTTCTATGTGTTTTTCTTCACCTTCACCAAGGGGTTTAATTCTCCGCCGTTCATATTCACGACTATAGTTCTGAGCATCATCCTTATCGTTGCCATGATGCATATCTTCTTTGGGCATTTTAAATGCCTGCACAACCTATCTATAAACTGGGAGACTTGCAAGGAGCTGGACGCCGACTGCGACAAGGACATGTACATTCCTGACGTACTAAAGGAGGAGGACACAGAAGAGCAAGATGATACAGATATTGATGTCAGCAGCATCTAGATACAGTAACATTGACTGTCAATGTCAATACGGATTTATCTGTACATTTCCACCATTTATGAATCTTAATTAAGTCTTCATAAATAATGAAGAGGCAGGGAGAGAGCTTTTTTTTATATAGTCAAGATGTCCTGCTCACTGTCCAAGAAGCAGAGCTTGTCAGGAACAAGAACAAAGTCAGTGTCGCACACCAACCACGTGATGTACAGAGAAGGGATAGTGAGTATATCGGTAGAAGGATACTGATGTTGGAACTGCCATGCAGGACGCCTAGAGGAAGAGCAAAGAGAAGATTAATGGATGTAGTGAAAGAGGACATGAAGTTAGTTTGTGTGAAAGAAGAGGAGGCAGAGAACAGGTTAGAATCTAACCTGTTTCTATCATCTGCCTCCATCTAACCGTTAGATGGAGGCAGGTGATCCCCAGATGATTCCCCTGAAGGGAAAAGCCAAAAGTTAAAGAAAAATAATGTCGATGCTATCCTTTGATGTGACTTTAGATTATAGGAGAGTATATTTGAAAGCAGATCACTAGTTCAGGCATTTTAAGATTAGAGAATTAGCACAAATTAACTCCAGCTTGTTACATCCATCTGCATTATTTGTTTTGAAATGTTTTCTGTACATCAAGTATGGGCTAGCTGGACAAGTTCTCCAGCAAGCCCCTCCTTTCACTAAATTGAAATGACTTTTTTTCCATGCGTGCCACCTACTGACAAATATGGGGCAAAAAAGTGAATATAAATGTAAACTGTTAAGTAGAAGCATAAACCCATGAGCCATTTTGGTGTGAAAATATGGAGGCAATTGGACATGTGGTGTGTGAGGACTGAGGAGTTAGACCTAACGTTCTCACATACAGGCTCCATCCACTATACCTTCTCATATTGTAGTGTAAAGATAGCTGATCTAGAAGCCTGCAATGGAACACGTTTTCTTCTTTTTTCTTTTCCTTTTACATTTATGGACTTTATTTAGCCTATTTCTGAAATTCATTTGAAAGATGTTCTGAATTTTTTTAAAGATTGTACGAAACGTAACAAATTAAGAAAACATGGATATTTACTTTACAGACGCATGATTTAGGAAACAGAGATGGGAGATTTACAGGATCTCCCATCTCCACATCATTGAATTATATGATCTCACCGTCATATCTAGAGGGCGGACTGCCCCACCCCCATCTATTCATTTCAATTAAAGTTTCTCACAAGCGCATGAAGCACCCAGAAGTTCTGACAATAGAAGCATGTGCAGTAGTGTCCCAAATGTGGAAGTCCTGCATTTAGCCACCAGGCTTCTGAGGCTTTGACCATTCTCGGTGGTTCTGGGGCTTGGATCTCACACACACTCTCACAGTAACATTGCAAAGAATGTGCTCCTATGTATGATGTATGATGATAAGAGCTCCCCTCACTTCACACAAGTGTGATTCTTTTTACAGTGTGACTGCAGGAGCCAGCATAGCTGTCTAGAATATTGGGTCTCTTAGTCTTATTAGTCCTTACACACGACGGTAAAAGCCACATGTTGCCACACCGCGCAAAAATAAATAGGCTTTGGACAATGGTCTGAATTCAGTATATATTCAAGTATATATGATTTCAACATGCACAGTACATCATTATCAGATCTAAATATGTACTTTTATGCCCATAAATTACCATGTGAAGTATAAGAATAGCTTGCAATTTGCATACCGGTAGCCATTATTATCCCCCCCCCCCCTCCTTTTATTTACATATTTGCATTGTCCACTCTTCCGGTTACCGTTTATTCAGTGATTCTCACCCTTTTTGAGTGCATGCACAGTTTCATGGACAGCACATGAGATTAAATGTTCACAGACGGACGGACAGACTCGCATAATTGAGTACATTATGGCCTGTCGAGGATAATAACAGAGTGATCAATGTAAGGTTAGACCTAATTGTCTCCGACATTGTCATTAGAGCAAAAGAGAAGAGGAGAGAGTGTCTTCAGTCTACTACAGAAATCCAGAAATGGTTCATATTTTGATGATGGACATCATCAGACAGGACCGGACAGGACCGACCGTTCATAAGAAGTCCTATACACTTAATTTGTTTCCTTTTCAAATGACCACACACTCACAATGTGTTGCACCATGTCTGTCTGTAATCACTCAGTAGGCCTAATCAGTGACGAACAGATTAGTGTGGGAGGATGCAGGCCTCTACCTTTGCTTTCAGCTGGTGGCAGCCATTAGAGTATTAAAAGGATAGAGACTGAACTGGAGCAATAGCCCCGCCCCCCGCTATTCATGTCAGTGGCGTTTTGAAGCACCCAGAAGAACCAAAATTTGGTGTCCAAAATGCGGAAGTGCAAACGGGTGCCCAATGTTAAAGCCCAGATGCACGGGTTTCCTCGTCATAACTCCACAGGTCAGCCTGCAGTCCCCGCTCTTACCACTAGGGCCAAGCGCCGTTGGAGAGCCTCACTGGGGGCTTGGCAGCCATTGCTAATAGGCAAGGTAAAAAAGGTGCGCTTTTGCAAAGACAGGAACGTGTTTGCAAATGACAGGAACGGTGTTTCGAATAATACATGATCGAATCACCCAATCATAATGCAAGGCCAGAACTAATTTGTGACATCACCGACATCACCCAATATAAAACCACTTAATATTACCATTGAATTATTACTTTGAAACTTGTATAAATATAAGCTCTATTTAGTTCACATTTGCCTAATTTCATCGCATGTTTGGTTGATAACGTAGTTTTGCTACTTCCCCATTGCCATCAACATGGAGTTCGGAGAACATAAAAAAGAACTTTTGACAGAGGACGGAATCAAGAAAATCACAAAAGAACTTAATGTGACAGAGGATGAAATCAAGACATTCACACAAGCTTTCAGAGATGAAAAGTTCAGAAAAATGCTATTTGATTATGCTAGAGAGTTATCGGACCCCAATAAAAAGAAAAGATATGAAGAAGAAATCAAACAGTTGGAACAGGGGAGAGGAAATGACGTACATTTTATCCATGTTGAACCATTTAGGGTTCTCAGGACGAGTCTCAATGGCAGTCAGAAGTGCTTCATCAACATCTGTAGCAGCAAAGAAATTGCAAAGCCTGAATTCAAAAGGGGAGTGACAGAGGATGGCAGGAGGGGGCAGCATTGGTCTCTGTCCCACAGCTTAGTCCCTGGAAGACAAGAGAGAGATCGAAAGGGAAACAAGTTCATGATCTATGATGTTGTGTTCCATCCTGACAGTATTCACCTCGCTAACAAAGACAAACGGTTCATGAGTATGGTGGACAACACAGCCATTCAAGGAATCCAAGATGCTTTTAAAGTGAATCTTGATGAAAATAATGTGAGAGAGTTGAACATCAAGTACAAAGGTAGTCCTCATCCTTGTATCATTCGAAAACCCATTTCTGGCTTTATATCCAAAGAGCCTCCAACACAGTCCAACACTCTTGCTTTCCCATACCCTGAAAAGGACCCAGCAACAACCGAGTCAACAGAGGCTCCCACAGCAAAAACCAACAATGACACCAAAGCCAAGACTCTCCACATCCAACCAGTGCAACCACAGACAACCAAGGAGGTGACGGCACCGATCTACACATTAAAATACAGATCCTTAATTGATCTGCAGGACTTCCGATGTTCCAGAGACCCAGCCCAAAGCTCAAGACCCAAGGACATAGTTGTCACTGTTGACGTGCCCCTACTTAAGTCAGCCAGGGATGCTAACCTGGAGATAAAGAGTAGAACCCTACTGTTGGAGTCCAGCAAACCAGCCTATAGACTGGAGCTTCCTTTAGCATACCCTGTGGATGAGGATAAAGGCTATGCCAAGTTCAACAAACAGAAAGGACAGCTCACCATCACATTGCCTGTTTTGCCTACCAGGGAAGCTTTACATTTTTGTCATAATGACAAAGATGAGGAGTTTGAGGCAGAGGTAAGTGGAGTGGAGGAGAAATGGAAGGAGCAAGAATGTGAGAAAGATGAAGACAATGGTAAAGGGAAGCAAAGGGAAATTGTGGAAAGAAAAGTGAGAGAATGCGAGATATGTGACCAAGCAGCACAATACAAAGATGCCTGCTGTACTGTTTACCAAGGGGACAGTACTATCCATCATACAGGCCTGTCTCCTGAAGAGGGAATCACTGTTGATAATGGCAACATCTCTGCACTCTGCAATGAAAATTATTATTCTTCTGAGCCAAATGCTCACGTGAAAACTGATGAAGACAAGGTTATAGGGGACCATGAGGGAATTGTGGAAAGCAAAGAGAAAGATGGAAAGATTTGTGTCCAAGCACTGCAAGCAGCACAATGCAAAGACGCCTGCGGTACAGTTTGCCAAGACGATGGTACTGTCCATCATATAGGCCCATCTACTGAAGAGGGACTCGCTGTTGATTATGAGAGTATCCCTACCCCCTGCAATGACAATTATTACCATTCAAATGCTTATGTGAAGACTTCAGAGATCAATGAAGCAGAAAATGATTATTCAAATGGTAAGACGAATAAGGTGGAAACAAAGGCCTCACTTATAACACAGATACCAAGTGACACAAAACAAATGGCATTAGCTGTGTCTGCCATGGCATTGGTCACAGACCACAGCAGCCAAACTAAAGATGGCAGCATGTCGCTGGGAACAGGTGACAATATACCAGCTGAGGAAAATGAGATTGATGAAGATGACCTGCCAGTAGAGAATACCTCCCCATCACTGGACTGCCAAAGTAATCCCCCTCCAGCCTTGTTGAGAGAAACCAAGAATGAGGATGGAGAGGAGACTGCAATCAATAATTATTCTGCTAGGATTACATTCCAAAATTACTTGTTGTATGAACTTGACTGACTTGTGTCTGTCAGTAGGTGCGATTGATTGTTTTTGTTTCCGATTCCATGTGGTCTCTGCCCCACTTATCAATCTCTTCTCATCATATCATAGTCTCACGTTACGTAGCCAGACAATGAAAATTGCGAGAGGCAACAGTCTGGCAACACGAGACTATGGACTTCTCAGGACAGCAAGGCAACGGCCAGCGTTCAGAACAATCTGATGGTAGCAGCCATGTGGAAACTGTTCATAAATCTGGTGATCACGTTAAAACGATGCCATGATTGAATCAACATTTACTATGGTTGAATTTAATGAATGAAATCAGCATTCATTCTATACCGTTAGATTTTGTTTGTGTGTGTGTTTGTGTGTGTGTGTGTGTGTGTGTGGGGGGGGGGGGGGGGGGTGGTATCTGGGTAAGAGCATTTTATGGGGGGGTCACATACATGGTAATTGATAACCAACCTTTTCAAGCCCATGAGCACTGTGTGAGCCGAGAACAGTTGTCAAGAGGAGGGGCATTTATTATTACTGTTGTGAAACTGACAGTTTATCGGGAAAATAACTTGAACGTTTATTTAATTTAATTTATACATTTCATTCACTAAATAATTGATTACTATTTCTCTATTTGTGTGAATTGATTATTCTACTTACCGGTACCTTTAATAAGGAACCATTTTCTATTGGATAGATGATTAAAATTAAACTTCTTGGCCCACATAACATTGCTATTCTGTGCTCCAGTGACCCCAAGCCCCATATGAATATGCACGCACGCGTGGGCACACGCAACGCGCGCACACGCAACACACACCCCACACCCACACCCACACCCACACCCACCCACACCCACACCCACATCCACAGAGAGAAACTATGAAAAACATTTATTTAAGACATTGGCAGACATCATGCTTATAAAAATAAAAAATACTGTACATTATTTCCACATTGTGCAAAGTGTGAAGATTTTACAGATCCAGTTGATAGAAAACAACTAAGGAGATGACTAACTTCTGGATGAATACATCAAATGAGCTTTCCCAAAAGTTGTTCTTCAATTAAGTTAATTAAGTTGTACTTAACCTTGGTCCACAGAAACATTGCATTCATGAGATTTTACCTGTAGTCCAAAGAAAAATACCATTGATCGCAGCATAGAGCATCTGAATATTCTAAACAGAACACATTCTGTAACGGTAAACCTTTTTTCTTTTTCTTTTTAAGGAATGTGCTTATAAAATTATCCAACAACTTGGATAATTAACTGAGATGTATTACAACAAACTTCCAATTGCATGGAATATTATAAATTATTTTTGTGTTCCTATTAAGTACTTAAAAAAAAAATTAAAGTGGAGATCATAAACATTAACTGAAAAAGCCGAGCTAGAATTTCCTTCCAGCTAGATGGGTCTACAAAACAGAAAATATTTTTTGATTTGAGTAATACTTTGACCAAACAAATGACTTAATAACACTAGCATGAATAATGGTTAGTTACAACAATATGTATTCAAGTTAATAACTTTAACTAGTTGAAATCTATCCTGTTGATTCATAAAGACAATATTGTGCAGTCTTAATATAATGTCATCAAACGATAGAAATGTTAAAAACAAATCGCCGTTTGTTTCAAATCACAAGTGCACTGAGCTTGTCACACGTTCATGGGTGGCTGTGAGATCGGTCACCTGACAAATGAAGCTAGCTGTTAAACCAAACAGCCAGTCGACTTTGCCACTGTCCCCTCCAGTGAGATCACCACACTGCCTTGTGCTCTGATTTCCATTATGTTCCAAATGGAAATCATCCAATTTGACAAGGCTGCTGGAGTTTCTCTCACTTAATCTGTAGGAACTTCATCTTGTTTCCTGAAATAGAACACAACGATTGCTAGTACATGAACTGTCCTAGCTGTAAGGAGGTACAGTAATTCCATGCCATGAACTATGTCATCCAATGTAAAAGCCATTAAAAAAAAATCACTCTTAAAATCAAATAATCATTCACATTCCATGCTACAAATACACACACAAAGTTGTGCATAGGAGGGTGGCATGCTACATTACAGTACGAGTATGTCATCCAATGTAAAAAAAAAAAAAAAAAAAAAAAACAATGTCGAAATGCCATGCTACACTATGTCATTGAATGTTAAAAATCATTACAAATGCCACGCGACAATAAAACATGACTAACCTAGTCCTTTGAAGAATTTGTTCACGCTGCTCGGTTCTGGCTCTTGACAGGAATCCAGATATTCTGCAACTCTCGTTTCAAAGAGACCTAGGAGACAGTACGAACACGCTTGTGATCAAACTTGACTTGCACAGCCTCCTGGGATACGTCCAAAACGTTCTTTCTTTTTTTACTATAATTTATATCCCACGATTTTGTAACCCATTTTTCACCCCCGTGTCAATTATCTAATGTGATCCTGGGCTCTACACACCCTCCGCCAACCTGGGGAGAGCAACGGACTTGAACTCATGCTTCCTTCATGCATGAGTGTCCAAGTCGCTCCTTTACACCTGACAGGTGGGGGCGTTTACCTGGTTGGACGTAGCGTGTGGAAGGAACATATTCCAACCAGTTCCTTTCTCCTCCATCAGGCACCCCGGCTGGCCAGGGGGAGGCAGTTTAGAGACCAGGATTACTGCATGTTTTTTTGTGAGGGTACCTACCCTAGGGGATATGGGGAGAACATGCAAACTCCACACTGATGACTCGGAGGAGAGGACACGCCGCCATCGCCCACAGCGTCCCGAGCGGGAATCGAACTGTTCTCCAAAACGTTCTCTTTCTATTCTCTACCTTTGCCCGCGGCCTTGCGCAGCTCCTTGTCCTGGATGAATCCAGCAAACATCTGCGTGTCCATGAAGAGCTGCAGGAACTGGCGCACTCCACGGGAGGGATGAGACTTGCGGAAGCTGTCGCGCTGAAGCTCCCTGGCTCCTCCGCTGGCCGACAACTCGGCCACGTGAAGAGGGTAGTGGCCCACGAGCTCCACAAAGAAGCGCACAAAGGCCTCCGATACCAGAGAGCTCAGCTCGTTCTGCGGACCTGTTAACACATTTAATCCATTTAGACCTGAGGCCGATTTAAAAAAATGTTTTTCTATGTCAGTGGTGCTCAACCTTTTCATGGACCCCCAGAATTATCCGTATTTGGCTGAGGACCCCCATCTGAAAATATGTAGTTCCAGGGACCCCCCCCAAAAGCAAAGATTTGAGTTAAAAACGTTTTCACAAATTTTCTAAAAAAGATATACAAGCTCGTAGTGCTGCACTCAGTTCTGCGCTTGAGCTTGTAGATCTGCTATTGTTCAATAGCTAAAGTATAACATTATGCTTAAAACACCAAAAGGGGTTCCCGTCCTGAATAGGTTAACAAATTAATTTACTTCAGCATGGCACTAACCTTGGGCAAATGGGGCTCAAGTGCTGATGAGCTGGTGGATATATTTTCATTAAAACTCATCAGTAGGCAATATTTAAGTTTTGGTTAAAAAAATATTTATTTTATTAATTCATATTATTATTAATCATATTAATCAAGGTTGAGACCTTATTCTATAGTGTATTTGTATGTCTGAAAATGGAGGGCCCTGAATCCCTGATGTAAACAAGTCTTAGTGCTTTTTCTGGTTTTATCCTCTTAGCAAATGTTGTATTGACCTGTACTTTCCTTGAACAATCAATCAATCAATCTTCTGCTACTCCTACTGTATATTACATGTGATACCGACCTATAGAGCTGTCTCCAGCTTCCTGTCTGAGGATGTCATCCTTCTCCTCCAGGACCTGCTGTAACGCTGCCTGGAGTTTATTTGGCAGAATGCAGTCTTCATCACCCAGCTGTCACATATATAGAAAGAGTTAATATAAATTAGAGATAAAAAAAACAACATCTAAACTCCAAGTCATACCGGACATCAGCTTTCTTTATCAAACAAACCTTACAGTTCTGTAAGTTTAGGACTGAGTGATAATAAATATTTTCTTGGCATGATCCAGTGGTGTTCAAAGCATTAGACAGAAAGTTGTATTTTATTTAATTTCTGTTGACGGAGGATATGGCGTGTGGTGAGGAGATTGCTTACACATGATCAGTTATCAGTTCAAAGAGCTGAACTCAAACTATTCACTTCCTTTCAGCACTGATACACCCGTGTGCAAAAGAACAAGTTTGATCCCACAGGGGAAATTCTGTTTTTAGCTTCACCCAGCTGAGGGCGGGTGAAGTGTCTTGCTCAGGGACACCTCAAGACATTGCGGGGACCATGTATCAAACCTGGGACCTTTTGTCTGTCCCAGCCTCTCTACCCACACTGCTACAACCACCCTATGCAGTATGCATGCATGACTCAGCATTGATAACGCCTGTATCCGTGACTCAGGACTGACACTTTTCTGTGGATTTTGAACTAGTATGTTTACCACTGACACCCTGACCCCTGGTATGTACCCCCTGTATGTTCTTGATTTATTTTAACTGATAAAATTGTGCTAAACCAAATTGCATGTGTTTATTAGTAGTCTTAATAAAGCCATTTGATTCACATGTGTTTGTGAGCTGAAAGGTTCAAACTCTTAACACTTTCCATTCTGCAGCCTCTGTCCCCCTCAAGTGGACAAAGTCAATATCCCAAGTCAATCCCAATAGGCCCTGCGGTAAGCCCCGCCCGCTCGCTCAGCTGCCTCGATACCGTTGTTAAGCAGGACAAACATCAGCAAACCTCCATTGAGGACCGTGTTATGTCGGCGTTTTTCCAAAGAGGAAATAAAGGAATAGAAGCATTCATATCAACAACATTCATACTATAATAACGCCATGGTGAAACGTTGCTGTTGGGCGTCCTGCAACAGTGCTTAATAAGTACCCAGAACGTTTGGGTCATTTATTTTTATTCCTTTCCCCGTGGGTGCGCACATCATGCACATGTCAATGTTTACATTCTGGAGGTGGAGGACGCGGCGGTCACTCATTCACCCTCCCTGCTACTAAATCATACTATTAATGTCAACTTTCACTAAACAATGTTTAAATCAACCGTCTAATAAACAACTAACAACTTACCTTGGAGCAAATGGTGTGCTTTGTAACTTTCTAATCTCCACGCTCAGTTGCTTGTGTTGGTCTCCAGCCTCCAGTCACGTTCCCTCCCACTGCGTTCAGAAAAAGAACGCTGCTTACCATTTTCTGCACATTGTATCCAAAAAGTGAAGGTCCGCTAATGGTCTAAACTATTTTGAATTTAGGAACGGCAAAGAAAATAGTTTAGACCATTAGCGGACCTTCACTTTTTGCATGCAGAAGGGGGTAAGCAGCGTTCTTTTTTTTCTGAACCGCAGTGGGAGGGGATGTGACTGGAGCCTGTGGTTGAAGACAGTTATGTGGCTGCCGTCCAACACAAGCAACTAGAAAGTTACAAAGCACACCATTTGCTCCATGGTAAGTTGTTTGTTGTTTATTAGACGATTGATTTAACCATTGTTTAGTAAAGGTTGACGTTAATACTAGTATGATAGTAGCAGGGAGGGTGAACGAGTGACGCCACCGCCGCTTCCTCCTCTAGAATGTAAACATTGTGCGCACCCACGGGAAAGGAATAAAAAGAAATGCCCCAAACGTTCTGGGTGCCTATGAAGCACTGTTGCAGGACGCCCAACAGGAACGTTTCACCATGGCGTTATTATAGTATGAATGTTGTTGATATGAATGCTTCTATTCCTCTTCGGAAAAACGCCGACATAACACGGTCCTCAATGGAGGTTCGCTGATGTTTGTCCTGCTTAACAACGGTATCGAGGCAGCTGAGCGAGCGGGCGGGGCTTACCGCAGGGCCTATTCTCAAGAAGAAAGTCATTGCTCCAGTCCAGTGCCATTTATACAATTCTCTATTGACCACTTGAACCCTAGCATCCCTAGTCTGTGTTGAGGGTTTATGTTATTATTATAACTAGTTTTGTGCTTCTACAACAGGCTTATAATAAAAAAAAGGTCATACAGTATATACAGGAAGTTTTCACATTGCAACTCATTTTCACTTCTTTGAGTCAGCATGAAATCTTTCTGCGGTATTTTATTTCCACAGCAAATATCATAAAAGTTAAAAGATTTAACTTACTAGTGTACTCTGCCCTTTCAGATCTCCACAACTATTCAGGCTTGGGTAGCAGTTAAACCTGCATTCTGTATGTATGTATGTACAGTACAGCATGGGCAATACCACTTGTCAACCAGTAGATGTCCTACCCGACTACAGTAAGTAGAGACATAAGAATTAAAATCTGTTTAGTTATTGGATATGGAAGCCTGCTGTCAATTCGGGTATGGGATGTAAACTAAGCTGTCTGGGAGATGGGATTCAAAAGCTGCACTAATAATCTAGTAAACATGTTTACCGGTACTTTAAAAGTCAATTGATGGACAGAACTACACTAGTTTACAGAGAGGAATTTCACTGCATGTGTGTGTGTGTGTGTGTGTGTGTGTGTGTGTGTGTGCACGCGCGCGTGCGTGCGTGCGTGAATATCTCTTGAGTTCATTCATTCAGCAGTTTTTATATTAGTTGCAAGTTTCAGTTCTATATTATTACGACCAGTGCAGGTTTGTTGTATCTCAGCAAAGTTCCATATCTTTATTTTTACGAATAAAATGTAACCAGTTATTTTTTTTATAAACCTGCACCCTCATTATAAACATTTGAGCATCTGAGCAATAACATTAACATGCTTTAAATATGTTCCTTAAACATTACTTCAAAATGACGCTTTACTGAGCGAAGAGCGTTCCCCTTTCTCTAGTCGAACCTGATTGATTCATTCCTCTATCCTTGCATCTCTGCCTCGCCTCCTTCAGAGCAGGAAACAGTGAGGAAACAGTGCAAGTAACGGAATGAGAATTCTTAAGCACACACATACAGGTATTTGGGGTTGTGGCCCAGTCTGCCATTGTCTTGCAAGTGCAAACACATGTATCAGCATGTATTGAGTTAGTGAGATGGATCTTATACAGTGATTTGTCTGCCCTAGCACATTTTCGTATTGTAGTGCATGGATCAAAAACATGACAAATTAAGATTGGGCGTCATGCAAATATTAGTTTTTCAAGCTCCCAAGCCACAAAAACGATCCAAATCCACGAAAGAGGTACTATTGTTTGCACCTCTAACACACTCATGTGATTCCTGATGTCACTGTAGTTAACAGATTCAGAATTTGGCTACAGTCAGGGTGCTGCTATTGTGAATGTTGGCTCACTAGACTTTATCTGCTACACTAATTGGAACAGGACCTTAATTAGTATCATTGGTTGTGCTACTTTTGCTGTACAATTAAGTGTACAGGGTTGACACTTGGCTGCCAAAGGAACAAGCCTTCATGTTTGTATCATGTCATGATTGTGGAACACTTTCTACTTAGCTATAAACCAACGTCCTTGAGCGATATTGCGTCATATTGAATTCTATATTGGTGGATGGAATGTCGTGTTTTTCCAACGCTTGTCACAGTGTGAGATATTCTAGGCCAACAACAGACAAGTACAGACCCATTCCTGGATCACATCGACACAGGGATTCAGAGCCACACCTGTCATTCGTGTTACATAATGATGTGTGTACGCACCTGAACGATGAACTTGTCCGCACACAGATCCACTATGAGCACCTGGAGGAAACAAAATAAGTGTTTAATGCCAAAAATACATGATCTGCATGCCTTTCTGGAACAGATTTAATACAACTAATGAAAAGTCATCCCAGAAAACGTTTGGCACCACAAATGGCATTTATCAACCTGGCGTGCAGTGGCGTCCTATTTTGGGTCGGTACAACAACCTACTCGGACCTGTATTCCCACGGAACGCTCGGTACAAGCGGCCACTTGATGAGAACAGTCGAGGCGGACCACCAGGTCTGTTTGGTGAGAATTTGGTGTAATCAGCTGGCACTAGTGAGGCGCAACAAACGCCCGTTTGTTGAGAACAGACTACAGCCCCTTAACTTACGCTAGGAACTAGTTAGGCAAGTTAAAACGACAGAGGCGCTCCATCTGAAGCAGACTTGAGCAACGAGAGGCACCGCGGAGTGAGCTCACCATGTCCACGCCGAACGTTGCAAAGTCCGCTTCAGCCAACGCAAATCATCAACTTTTTTTTCTTTTTAATTGCAACCGGTCACAGATTACTATGAAAACCTCCAAAAGTCCGGCCGTCGATCTGTCACACCTCCATATATGGTTATCACGCCTCGTGACACTTCACGCCACCATATATGGTCGTCAGTCCGTCACGCCTCGTGATACGCTCCATATATAGCCGTCTCCATATATGAAGATCACGTCACTGACCTCATCAAACCCTGGATAGCCATATATGGAGAAGACTGGATCATCACCTAGATCTGCATATATGGAGCCGGCCAGCAACTCTACATCTGACCTCAAACCCTTAGATCTCCATATATGGAGTTGACCTGTTCTGACATTCCATGTTGATTTGACCTCATCAAACCCTGTACACTCAAGACACGCTCCATATATGGCCAGTACAGAATTAATTCCATATGTTGATCTGACCCCCATTCCAAAGCGCCAGGCGGAGGCGTGCACGCAACCTCACCCTTTAGGGCAAGGTCGCTTCTCGCCCTCAGGGCGTCTTACTGGTATTAGATGCAATTGTGAACAATAGCCAAGTAAGATAATATATCCATTGGTCAGGAGATGTCTATGAGCTCTGCGTTTAAAGGCTTGAAGGCCATTGTCTGTGATGGAACAGCCTGACAACGGTGTGGAGAAAGGTTCTGTCCAATGTGCGTGTAGCCTGAGAGCATGTTTTGATGTGCTGTGTGTTTCGCCTCTCCCCCTAGTCTGTGTGTTTCGCCTCTCCCCCTAGTCTCGGTACCCCCAATACGTAAAAACGTGGCCAAGTAGTTTCTGGTGGCCAGAAATACCTGATGAGTCCACCCCTTCAGAGGTCGATGGATTTCACTGCGCCGACTGTTCTGAGGTCACCGAACTTGACTGGGTTTGACTAGGCTGTTGTACCAACCGTTCTTGTATTATTTTTGGCACGTCATTATAGGCAACCCATGGGCAAATAAAGGAAAAACAGTGCCCTCTTTTCCTTTGAATTTAGTTGACGTGAGTCAACAGTGTCTCGAGGGGAGACTACTGTGCAAGTAAACAAGCGTATTGTATGTAGCTGACCTCTTCAATGGGTAATTCCCACAGCTGGGGCAGGCAGGGCGCCAGCGCCCCCATGAGGAAGGGCGTGGGGGAGCAGGTGATGTCCAGCATGCTGGTGGGTAACACGGGTATGAAGGTATGTTGCCAGGTGAAGGGGTAGAGCAACGCCAACACTGCATGGCCACAGTGAGACAGAACACTGTGCAGAGGAGAAAAGAAGCATGACCACGGTTAGACAGAACACTGCAGCAGAAAGAAATGCTTCATATTGTAGATAACTAAAACTAAATTAAAGAAAAAAAGTTAATAAAACAAATGTCAAAACTGCCATATTGAGTTGCCTTGAAGTGTGCTATATAAATAAAATGGCCCTGCGTTACCTGAGCTTGTCGGCGATGAAGATGACCCTTCGCTCCAGCAGCAGAGATGCAAACACTTGCAGCAGCCTCGCCACACTCAGACACTGCAGCAGGCACTCAAAGTCCACGTGCTCCAGTCTGGAGTCCACTGGCCGACACAGAGTCAGCACCTGTGACACGGGGACATGCGTAGTCACAAGCTCTTCCCAATACTTTTCATTGGTTAAAAATTTATAAGACGAGGATCAAAAGAGGCGTTTAAAGGCAAGTGCTGAACTTCTAAATTTCAAGCATGGTATTTGCAAAAGGGAGCACACTAGCTCCCTTTTGCAGATACCACCCAGGTGGTGCCCATTGTGAGCTTGTAAAATCTGGCATTTTTGCTGCTGCTGCGTGATACTCTCGAAAGACAAAGTAGGGCATATCATTTACTGCATGAAGAAAAGAAAAAAAGCTTGTAGATGGGCTATTTTATTTTCACTTTGAAAGTGAAGGTGGTCAAGTCTTTCTGTGAGTTTTATAAATAGTGAACCAATGAAAAGTATTAACAAGAGCTTGTGCTTAAATAATAACTACCATGGATCCATTGGGTAATTTTTTTGTCCACATCCTGGACATTTTGGGTTTCCACCCAACAGCGACAATATGAATATTATTGTTATTGAATATTATTGTTGACTTGCATTTGTAAGCTGCATATTATCCTCTCAGTATGTGTAGAGACATGTCCAGTGCTGAGTCACGGTCAGCAGCAAGCAGTAATTAGGTCCGGAGGACTGGTAATAATAGTTACTTCTCTGACCACTGCGTGGCCGCGGTGGAAAGTAACTAAGTACATTCACTGAAATACTGTACTTAAGTGAGGTACTTTTATTTTCATTGTTCGATACGTTCTACTAAATAATACTCCACAAAAGATATTTAGAAACTTACTGAAAAGTTATAAAAGTAGATTTAGATTATTAGAAATGTATTATTTAACTAATTAAGCCGTATTATATACTTTGTATATTTGAAAATAGCCAATGTACAAGCTCACATGTAGATATTTACGAAAACGTTGCCGTAAGTATATTTTGATGCCAAGTCAAATGTCGAATAGAGGGCAAGGCCTTTTACTAGTATTAGTATGAGTATTTTTATATTGTAGTATTTTAAGTAAAAACTAATAATAATAATCACACCCGTGTGAAGTGAGGGGCGCTCTTATCATCGTACATCATCTCATTCTGGCCAATCACAATCTGCATCCTCACGTCTTCACTTTTATCTTCAATATGTACTTTGCTCAGCCAATCAAATCATCTCTATGGGGTGCTCAGCCAATCACAAGCCAATGTTTTTGTATACACTAACCCGGAAAGCTGGGCATAGGAGGGGCTAGCGCCACCCAAAAAATAATAATAATAAAATTACCAGCACTGTCGCGTGGTAATAGTGTAATTACCTCATTCCCTGAGCCAGGGAGGAAGCTCTTGACTGTGATGGTGCGCCCGGGGGCGGGGAAGGGGGCCTCCATCACGCTCCGCATGAAGGAGTGCACGAGTGCCGGGGACATCTCCCTACGCCTCTCTACCTCCTCCAAGATCTGCACACATCCACAGAGATGATCAGTCATCATTCATGTCGCCTTACGACGGAAGGTATAATAGCTGTCATGTTGCTGCGTTACCTTCGCAAACAGGTTGAAACATCCCAGTCTGCTGACTATACAATGCACTTCAGGAAGCCTCTTGCCCTTCCCGCTGGGCTGGAAATCAAGCAAGCGTGCGCACACACACACACACACACACACACACACACACGCACACGCACAGGTTTGATGGGACTCATAAAGCATTGACTCTTGAACCAGTCTTAACATTCAAGTAGCCTGTAATCAACACCAGTGGTTCTCAACCTTTTCTGGATGAGGGCCAACTTCACGGCCCACCCATCTCACCACTTAACCACGGCCAGTAGTCAGATGGGTACGGGCACGTGCGTTTTCAGAGCATGGATTCTTTATTTTGTGTGTACATAGTGTTTTATTGGATTAAAACAAATTATGATTTGAATTTTGTTATTTTTCATGTCATGATTATGAATTGAATACCCAGGAACTGAATGGAAACAAGACCGCAAGGACGTTTTTTTAGTGCCATCCTTTTAGACTAAGTGTTTGACTGTACTGTTTACATTCATCATAATAAAGTATTCAATCAATCAATCAATCAATTGTGGGCCTGGGCCGTGGCTCAGCGGTCCAGGCACCTTGGCTGGTAATCCAGTCTGGCAGTGTGCCGCAGGTTCGACTCCAGATCCCCACGACCTTTGCTGCATGTCACTCCCCCATCTCTCTCCCCATTTCCTGTCAGCCTACTGTCTGTCCCTCTATAAAAAATATAAAATAAAGGCGAAAGCCGCAAAAGAAAACATAAAAAAATAAAGCAATTGTGTTCCGGCTTGGAATGAATGGAACTGACGCAGTATACTTTAATTTCCCATTTCTCGGCTTCACTATGAAAATTCATTTTTCAAAGTGTTAATGGAAATATATAACACATCACAATGCTGATTGGACTAAAATAAATAAATAAAATGTATCAAATGTCTGTGGCCTAATGCATATAACAGGGAGTTCCTTGCACTCAAAAAAGAGAATCTCTGCATGGCCTGGCTGATGTGTAGCACTCCATCAGAGAGGGGGAGGGGGATGTGACATTGGAGAAATCATGAAATTCTTCTGGCTCTCTGTCATCAACGCACAAGGTTTTTATGGCCTGTGATTTAAAAGCCCTGGTCCTCTGAGGTGCTGAGTAAGCACTTGGCCGCCATGCCGTCTCACTCACATACACACAAGCGTGCAGTGCAATGCATGCACACACACACACACACACACACACACACACACACACACACACACACACACACACACACACACACACACACACACACACACACACACACACACACACACACACACACACACACACACACACACACACACACACACACACACACACACACACACACACACAGGACGGTGAATGCACACACAGCTAAACATACACTCACCAGGATCTTGCGACAGTAACCAAACCACCGGCTGCCGTCCTCTCCGGTTAGAACAAAGGAGAAGGTCTCACTGCAAAACGGTTAAAAACAGAGATTAGACAAGCAGTTGATTTGGTTCATTGGTAAAGAATACTATATTGTGGAGTAATGTGGACCCACAGGCTGTGCTGTGCGGACCTTGGTGTGTCTGCTGAGGGCCTCCAATCCTGGGCATCAGGGAAACAGAACATAGGAATGACCTTCAGCCGATCCTCTGCCTCCCTGGAGTGGTGAGATGCCTTCTCGAACTAGGAAAGAGATGGGCAACCGGTTAACAACACCCCGAATACCAAATTAACTAGAGATGTCCCGATACTGTATTGGTATCGGAAAAGTATCGGATCGGCCCCTATTTGGTCATATCGGGTCATATCGGTATCGGCGAATAGCAGTTGACACTATGGCAAGTAAATACAATGTTGGGGCATGTGGAGTTTGCTTTCGAGTTGCCCAAACTGCAAGTGCACATTTGAGTGAGGAGTCTGCTATAAACACAACGAGATATATAGCTATAAACACTATTCTCTGGTATCGGTATTCGGAAATTGTGGTTTTGGGATCGGAACGGAAACAAAAAAAGTGTATCGGGACATCCCTAAAATGAACCGAAGAGACATCAACATAAAAAAAAAAAAGTTAATTTCACATAATTCTTCAGCTGTTGTGACAGTGGTGGAAACGCAGCTTTTACTGGATTCCCCTCTCTATACGACGACAGTACATATTTGTTTCATGCGGTCAAATGAGATTACATCTAGTTTGGACATGAAATCGCACTCATTATGTATACACAGAGGTTCTACTCAGCTAATGTCATTCGACCAATCGTCCGAGCTGAGATGCATGGGGAAGGGGTTGCGGTTAAAAAAAAATCCATCTTACAAATTTGGGGAACTGCTGTGTGATCTGCGGGGAGTAGTTGTTCCCCGGGGAGCCCTTCCGCAGAGACACCACCACGAACAGCTGGAAGAGCTGCTGCTGTTGGAGCTGGATCAGGTCTCGCTCCAGGGTGCGGTAACCAGGCCGTCGCTTCAGCGTGGACTGGATGTACACCGAGCGCCTGGAGCCTGCTGCGCCACACGTGGGAACAAAACGGGAAAATGGGAAGTCTCTTCAAGTCTTAACCACGTGAACCCCAGCATCCCTATTCTGGAGGGGAATATATATATTCACCAGAAATAGCAGATAGCAGATTTGACAAAACCCGGAATTGGGCCCTCTAGAATTTTATTAAGTAATTTTCAAAGCTCATATTTTACTACCGACCCAGGCACAAGGGAAATGCGCCATTGTCATTCAATATAAATCTGTATCGACAGTGATGTGTAACTTTTGTCCTAGATGGAGACTTGATCTCTGCGGAGATGCTGTACATGTCATTGTGGTACCTCTTGTGCCGTCCTCGGGGTCGCTCTCCGTCCCGCTCTCCGTCTCCTCTGTGGACAGTGGGTGAGAGGAGGAAGACATGACAGGGGGGAACAGATGGGGGAGGGGGGGATAAAACGGGATGAGATGCCACAATCAGCCACAGACAACCCGTTTTTGTTTGATAAGCAGACGCTGGGCTTTACACACATCATCAAAAGCAGGGTATTTCCAAAGAGACGCCCCCCATGTAATCACATTAACCCTGCCGTCCTAATTTTGGGCATATTTTCTAAATATCGCCAAGATTTTCAAAATTGTTCAAAAATGTATTCGTATTTTTTCATTTTGTCATAAGACAAAGTACAGTAGGCTATGGCTTAAGTATGGACATTTGTATTCGACTTTATTATGCTTTTTTTTGTGGTGTCAAAAGTCATATCCAGAAAAATACAGAACCACTTGGAACTCTTGGAGTGGAAACCTTGTATGTCCAAAACCATTACTTTTAAGGAAATGGAAAAAAAGAACGCGTTCCAATGCATCCAACGTAATCCTACTATATAATAAGGAAAGCTCTGTCAATAAAACCTGTCTGTTCTGCCTGGTTCTCCTCAGTGGCTTGAGCAATTGGTCTGAACTTGCACACGGCCATTAACCATTAGCATACGTATGCACACAACTACAATGCCTGTTTTTCACACAATGTAAGCTGTTTATTAGCGTTTTTGCGCAAATACAGGAGATTCTGAGTTTGGGCTATGGGATCTACTGTATCGTCACCATGGTTTTACAACCGTCACCTTTGTTACAGCCATGCAAGGGATGATCAAACTGGAATTGCTGCACGTTGCGAGTGCCGGCCACTGTGACAGAGAGAACGCAGCAAACCTATAAAGGACTTTCATTTGCGGCCGTGTGTGTGTGTGTGTGTGTGTGTTCACTCGACGCGTCGGCGGTTCCCCGCGGCCGTGTGTCTGTTGGAACTGTTGCAGCTAGACAGACATCGAACACTGGGCTATTTCTTCCGATAAAGTATAGAGCATTAATTTACTAAAAATAAATATGGGTTTCTCCCCGAGTTTCCTGCTCCAACAACGTATGTAATGTAACATAACTTTGTCTAAAATTGTAGACAAATGTACGCATTTGTGGATCCATTTCTAAGTTGCGAATTGGGTTTTGCATACAGTATTATGAAATTGTGGATCACATGTGGGCAACAAGACATTTGTGACTTCTTAGCCGTTCACATAATGTTGTCCAGTGTGTGTGCGTATGTGTGCACATGTCACACCTCGTACGGAGCCTCCCTGGCTCTTTACTCTCTTCTTCCCTCGCTTGGCGTCGAAGATCATCCGAATCCTGCTGACATACTGGGGGACACATAACACACACACGCACGCATGGAAAGAAACGTTCATTATTAGAATACGCTAAATGATGTGCCATCATGATCTGATCATCAAAACCTGGAGGCGCAAAATTGTCCAAAGTGTGTTTTGTTTTGTTCTTATTGCGAAAATCTACTAGCTCACAATGCAATGTTGTGACCGTGTAGACTGACTGAGTATTTTTACTGCACGACACCATCACACAAATGAAGTATAACATAGGGCTTACGGTAAGTGGTTAACAGTGGCTAAGTACATAATGATATCAAGGATGTCGACTCGAGCATACTTCATAATTACATTCCAAAAATGTTGTTGTTGCTTTTCTTATGGCATCAGAGGAATGCAGTAGGGTGGTTGATGCCGCTTACTGGTCATGACACAACAGGTCCTGCACTGGTGCTCACAATCAGTAGTAACAGTATACCTGCAACATGCAACTATGACGGAAGGAAGCTGAAACTTATCTTGAAACGTGAGGGGCACACATGCCTTTTGAAAGCTATCAAACTAGCAGATTAAATCGATTATGGATACATAATAAAAAAATAACTTTATTATATTATTTATAAATAATATTATTATTATTTAGTTATTTTAACTACATCAGCATAAATGGGCCATGACGTCAAAGATAAAAAACAATAGCAGCTTTCATTCTGTCTAAAGCAAATTCCCATCCTTGCTAGTATCAATTCCATCCACAACTCATCATATAAAAAGTACACACGCGTACAGGTCAGAACTCCTGTGCTGTTCCCTTTCTTTTAACCGTACCTCATCTTGTGCATTCTGTTCTTTCCACAAACTTTCGACGTCCATGGGTTGTGCATCTGAAATGACTTCTCTTCCCGCTCCCATTATGATCTCTCCAAGTCCTATCTATTTCTCAGTTTCTGCCCCTTCCTGCTCTGCAAGTCACCACCGACTACAACCCATTCGCATTGAGTCACGTCAGCTTCTACACAAACTAGAGAGCTTGCAGATCTGCTATTCTCAGTGCACGCAACTACATGTAAGTATAGCTAAGGCTTAAGTGCTATCTACTTCTCTCAGCCTCTTTTCCTTCCTGCTCTAGTCTGTCTTTCACAGTGGTTCACATCATATTCTATGCACAAACTAGATAGCGTTCCAATTCTCCAAAATTAAAAAACATGGAATTATTGCTTACCTGAGGCTGCCTTTGTGTTTTTTGCATGCTTGTGTGTTTTGGTGTGGCTGGTTTGGAGGTATCCGCCAGGGTTGAGGGACTGGGTGATGTTACCGTGTTGGGCTCCCTCCTTTCCACTTTACCAGCATAATATTGCAACGTCTGGGGCTTTGGCGGGAGCTGTAAGACATTATGTTGCAACAGGATCTTATATCAACATACATATGGCACAACTGGACTGAACAGTTTGATTTTATTTTGCCGACATGGTTGATTTGCAGACTGTAGCTGTCTGCAAAACAGATAATCTAAAGCGGCATTTTAACACTATGCATTCGCTCAAAGCACAACACAAAAAGTTGGGCCACCAGTACTAATAAAAAAATCACACATGTGTGAAGTGAGGGGCGCTAATATATTAAAGTCTAACTCATGTTGATTAGGTGATGTAATGGTGATGTAAAACAAACCGTGCAAACACAAACATTAAATGCCATTAACAATAAGACAATATGACGTAATGAGGGACAACATGACGTACATTTTCCCTTCATTGTCAATGGCGTTTTTAAAATAAACATTGAACTAAAAACAAACATTATACCTGTATATAGGAGGGGCTGAAAAATAAATAAATTAATACCAATACTACAATTACGGTACTACTACTAATAATAATCTATCTATAAATGTACCAAGTTTCTGTGTGTACGTCTGTAATCCACGTAACTCGAGAACCGTTCACCCCAACGTTCGCCCCACCGACTTCAAATTTGACACAAGCATTCCACACCCTCACGGGGAAGTGTTACATTTATGTCTTTGGAGACGGCAAATATGTGTTGGATTTCTCAGGAGTTAAGGTTGGTTGCGACTGCGAGTCAGGCTATTGCTAGAATTAAGCCAATATCACCCACGTGGTTGTAGATGACTGCCTGTAGGGCAGCGGTGTTGGCGTCAGTGCGTCCGTACCATCAGCCAATTAGTAGGAAGGATATAATTCCGACTCCCGGGGAGTGCAGTGCCCAGTGTCGAGTCCGTCGGATAGCCTGTTGTCCAGAATCAGCACAAAATCCCACAAAATGCCCGGGCTCTCGACCTGATCACCCCATATCTCTATATTATGGAGATATGGGGGTGCATTTCCAACTTCGTACCAAGCATCGTTCCAAGTAGGCCAGTGCCCAACTAAACTAACAAACAGAAGGAGGAGACATGACTCGCTGGCACAGATTCATAATCCTCAGATCACCTGAACACAGTCCATAATGTGCCTCTGTATTTCACAGACACACATTATGGACTGTGTGTGTGTGTGTGTGTGTGTGTGTGTGTGTGTGTGTGTGTCAAATATGAAGTCGGTGGGAGGAATGGTTCTCGAATTACATACGAGATTACATACGTTCACACATACGGAGACGTGGTGCATTGGTCCTATTTGTCTTTTTGAGCAGTGCCATTTGCGCCAACATCTGGCCGATTCTGCACTATTTATTACTAGTCCATACCCGGATGACAATATTATATTTGAGGGGTGCTAGCCCCTCCAATGCACAGCTTTGTGTGTCTGTGTGTCCATAGCAAGGAATGTGATGATTTGATCGGCTGAGCACGGAATGTGATGATGTATGATGATGTATGACGATAAGAGCGCCCCTCACTTCACACAAGTGTGCTTTTTGATTATTCGTTTATTGTAAGATAATAAACAAAATAAATCACAGCCGTGTGAAGTGAGGGGCGCTCTTATCATCGTACATCATCATGACGTAACATGTCGATTTTCTTGTCCACATAATGTACATTCTCCATTCATTGTCAATGGGAATTTGTTTGTGTAGGACGAAAATCTACATATATAGGAGGGGCTAGTGCCCATAAAAAAGAATAGCTAATGCTCATCACATGTTAACTTATACAACAGACATCATCAAATTGCGTTTACCCAGCAGTCAAAAACATTACTTTCGGCCCAGGCCGTAGCGTAACGGTCTGGGCACCGGACTGGTAATCCAGTCGCAGTGTGCCGCGGGTTCGACTCCCGGACCCGACACGGCCTTTACTGCATGTCATCCCCCCATCTCTCTCCCGTTTCCTGTCAGCCTACTGTCTGTCCCTTCAAAAATCAATAAAAGGCGTAAGCCGCAAAAAAAATATCTAAAAAAAAACAAAAAAAAACATTACTTTCCATTTTAAAATATTCAACAAAGAAGAAAGGAAAGCCATTATCTTTTCATTATGTTTTTCTTTTGAAGAATTCAATGAATCGTTTCACCCCTACAGTACATGCAATATCAAGCTATTCTGATCCATTACTTTTGGTGCCTGGGGGTTCTGCCTTAGAGAAACTGTCCACGGTTTGGGTCTCCCAATTTGGACACGCGTAGGAGAAAACTTGACATCCTCATAAGGGTTCTCTCTGGGCACTTCACCTACGGGGGAGATGGGTGACAGTCAATAGTAGTTAGACAGAAGAGATTAACAGAACTGAATACTACATACTGTAGGTTAGACAGAAGAGATTAACAGAACTGAATACTACATACTGTAGGTTAGACAGAAGAGATTAACAGAACTGAATACTACATACTGTAGGTTAGACAGAGAAGAGATTAACAGAACTGAATACTACAGTACATACTGTAGGTTAGACAGAAGAGATTAACAGAACTGAATACTACATACTGTAGGTTAGACAGAAGAGATTAACAGAACTGAATACTACATACTGTAGGTTATACATTGTGAAAAATAAAAGGCTGGCTTCCAGACTAGTATTTAAGGCAGTGATTCTTTTTCCAGAGAGTTGCCAGCTTGATTGACACTTTGGAACCGAGCAGAGAGACCCTTACGGGTCTCTAACTCTGGGAGTGTACAGATGCAAGCAAATGGACGGACGCCATTCCGTTTGTACACTCCCAGAGTTATGGGGGCCTGTGGCCTTACGCAAATCAAACTGGGGGTCCATTAACTTTATACGTTTGAGAACCATTGATTTAAGGACATACACAGTGTTTCATAGTGTCAGAACAGTGAAGGAGCAGATTTATTTTTGTATCTTGACATGGGATAATAATAATAAATAATAATAATAATTGTCATATCTTTCAAATAATTCAATGCATGCAACTGTTTGATACCTTTTGTTGTTGTTATGATTGCACAAATACAACCGCAGGATAGAAAACAAGGCACATGGGTGCAGTAAACTATAAACAAATCAGGAGGAATCGTTTTTGAACTGAAGAGGAAACTCTCTATATAAAATCTATATAGGTCCGCAAGGACATTATTGGTGTAATCCTTTTAGACAAAGGGCTGTATTTTGCGTGTCTTAAGTACCAGGTCTTATTCCCTAACTTGAGTAAACTAAAGACCTGGAGGCGTGATCAATGCCATTTGGCTATTCTGAGTGGCCAAAGAGCATTGATCACGCCTCCAGGTCTTTAGTTTACTCAAGTTAGGGAATAAGACCTGGTACTTAAGACACGCAAAATACAGCCCAAAGTGTTTGACTATACTTGTACCGTTTTGCATTTCTGTCTAATAAAATATTCAATCAATTACAGAAATGAAGAATATGAACACAAGATTCGATACACCACCAAGATATAATCCATGTAGCCTACCTGTCTAAATACTTCCGTAATGTCAATGAAGTCCACACCCACAACACCAGACCATGTGCAACCCAGATTCGGCACAAACAAAGGACTAAATTAATTTTGCTCCTATGCCACCACGGCACCTACAAATCGAAACTGACCCCTTTTCCCCTCACTGTATATGTTTATCCCCTCTTTTACCTCCTCTATGATGATTTCCTGTTTTTGGCTATATAGCATTGTATATTTGTACGTCTCTAAATGTTATGGTGAATTGAACATGGTTTACAATAGGGTATTGTAAACAAGTGTAATGCTTTTTATGGTGTCGTCCACAGTTAACAGTTTTGTATTGAGTTGTGATTGAAATGTACTGTGATTCTGTTAATAAATACTTCAATCAATCAAACATCCTGTATCTCCATGAGATCAAACTCAAGTGACAGGACTATACACGTCATGTCCTTGATGAGAAATAAAATTATTGACCGAATCGTCATCATTTAGGCTTTGTTCTACTACTGTATATTGTTTCTTCTATTAGTTGAATTATTGCCATAACCTGATTATTCCCAGTTATCAGATTATTGTGTGAATTGTAAACTTCCTTTTCAGTGCCCTTAAATGGCATTTTTCTCCAGGTTTTAGCTACAGCAGTAAAACAAGACTTATAAATGGAACTTTTAACTGCAATGAGTAGCTGTGTATTCGGCCAATGGTCTTTATGACTTCCTGTCTTTGTCTGCTTTTAACGAGACCCCTGCGAGCTTCAGAGGTCAAAAGAGGTGAAAAGTTGGCATTAGAGCTGGGTGGCATGATGTAACCAAAACGTAACCCTGGCGTCCCTATTTTTGGCACGTCATCAGTACACAATAAAATATCAGATTTACAGATGTGTGGCAGTGTTATAATATGTATCAACAAAAGGTCAATATTCATTAACTACACACTCCAACAATGTATCAACAATGTGTTTGTTTATACATCTAACTGAAATCACTCTTTCTTTGCAACACAATGTAAAGGGGAAGCATTGCAACACAGAGACAAAACAAAACAACGATTAGTAAAAATAGTTTCTTATTTCTTATAATCCGTTATGTAGAGTAGTTAGATAAAATCTGCACACATGTAACTTTCCTCTTCTACCCCAGATTTGAACCCGGTTTCCTGCACTGAAATGTTTATCATTGAGCTAATAGAGCCTGCCTGCTTGCTCAGGGGCTGAATTGAATCTTGTGTTAGATCCTGTGTCTAAGTGAGACATGACCTTTGACACGATCTCAAGGTCTCAATAGAAGAGCAGGGAGACAAAGTGCAACCACCCCAAATTCCCATTTATAAATAAAATTACATAACATTACATTTTATTCGTTAAAAAGGTTACATAGTGCCGCTTTAACTGTCTCGCAGCCATATTGAGGACTGACACACAGTCGACCCCGCGGCCTGTGTGACAGAGGAAGTGAAACTCACAGACTATGTCCTCATAAATGCTGTCGTCGGAGAAGGCGTGGTAGAGACCGGAGGAGCGCCTGGCCTCTCCTCCCAGCATGCCCTGCTGGCTCGTCAGATGCACCGCGTCCTCGTACTCAAAGGACTTCCTGTGTAGGACGGAAGGAGGGGAAGAGGCGGGGGACAATGAGAAACAGAGGCCTGGCTGTTGTCCCAAAGATAGCCTATACTGTAGTAGATCAGTGGTTCTCAAAGTGGGGTCCAGGGACCACCAGGGGTCCTTGGGCAATATAGCAGCATCATTTTAACCACTTTATCCATTTATTATGTTATTCAAAAATGGCAATCTACAAGGTCACAGCGTGTCACTGCGAGCTTGTAAATCTGCTATTATTGATCAAACCCAAATAGCTTCGAATAATTTTGCATTTTTTTAACACAAATGTTCTATTCTGGGGGTCTCTGGCCCAAAACATTTTCACATGGGAGTCCGCAGCCAAATACATTTTCATGTCAAGGGGTCCTTGTCATGAAAAGGTTTGAGAACCACTGGCCCTGATCAGGGCTTCCCAAACCTTTTCAGCTTATGAGACCCAAAAGGTACATTTGGTGTCTCCCTGAGACGCAAACGTACACAATGAATTAGATTTCAAAAATAGTAAAAAATAAATAAAAAAAAGAGCTCATAATATGTTGCGATATGATGTTGTGAGCTGGTAGATTGGCTATTTTCACTATTTTTGAAAATGTATGTAAATGTAGTCCTTTGGAAAAAATATATATATTTGATTGATGATTATTATTATTGAAAATCTTTTGAAATTATGTAAGAAAAATTGTAAGGAAAGATATATTTACCCACAACCCATAGAAATGGGTCCCGACCCATTGTTTGGGCAACATTGGCCTAGATAGTTGCTATTGTTCTCTCTCTAGTCATTGTCTTTGTGGTTTGTCCAAAGAGCCACTCGATTGGCTAGACTTCCATATGTTGATATGAAGCACTGGGTTGGGTTGGTTACAATGTAAACTTCAACCTGCTGTCCCTACTTTGGGCATGTCATTATAGGCAAAAGCTTTGTACTACTATACTACTACTATATTTTGAAAAGTAAAAAAATCTATAATAAAAATAAAAATAAATCACGCTGTGTTGTGAGCCTGTAGATCAGCTACTGGCTTAAGTGTTGGTTAACCACATGAACCCTATAGCATCCCTATTCTGGGGGCGAGAATTCAGAAAAAAATCATAATTTAGAGGGAAAGATGATGTGGCCTAGCATTATCTCCTGTGGTACTCAAGTCAACTATAAAGTATATAGCAGGGGTCTTCAAAGTTTTTCAGGACAAGGACCCCTTAGCTGAGAGAGATTAAATATTAAAAAAGGGAATCCCCCCACTACATACATATTGTATATTAAAATTGTGTTGCAGATTAAACTTTTTCATACACCGATAGCTTCACTGACTATCAGTGTATTTTCAGAGATTTGATCTGTAGTTGTTTTGCTCCTTTTTCACCTCTACAAATCTCTTTGCCGACCTAAATCGCCGACCTACATGCTCACAACACCTCGAAGCTTGTCGATCTGCTATTTTTGGCTAAAGTTCTACTATAGTATAGCAGGGTTTAAGTGATTAATACACATTGACATTGAGACTAAAAGTAAGCAATAAACCAAGAGTTTATAATGAACTTTAGACCAGCACTGATACATGTGGTCCAGAATCACAGAATCGCTTCTCAAACGGTGTGCCGTGAGTCCAGGTGTGCCTTGGGATTTTGTGACGACCACACATTAGTACTACATATACTGAAGGAAACATGACTGTGTTGTGTGTATAACATTTTCTTTTTTTACAACGATATATCAATACTTTGTGTACACTTTTTTCCCACAGAGGCAAATTATCCCACCAAAACAAAATCTTTATATATATTTAACCACTTTCAACCTGGTGTCCCTATTTTTGAGGGGCACTCGCCCCTCCTATTATACAGGTTTAATGTTTGTTTTAAAATTGACAATGAAGGGACAATTTACGTCATCTTGTCCCTAACACAAACATTAAATGCCATTAACAATAAAGATAATTTAATGTTTGTTTAATTTTTTGTATCTACAAGCTCGCAAAACACATTGCATTCCAAGAAAAGAAAGCATGTTGATGGAAATGATACCAGCAGAGAGTGGACATGGCGTGGACACAAAGCAGGGAACTGTATTGCTGGAAGATGAGTCACCAAATTAGAGTCATCTGTGTAGTGTGTATGAGTGACTTAATAAAGCCTTGATGGTATCAGTGGCTGATTGAGTGACAGTGTGTCTGTGTACATACCACAAAATGACCAAAAGTGACCCCGGTATCCTTGGCTGCTCCACAACTAGGCCATGTCCAGACAATGGAGTGCGATGCTGCCACAGATCATGTGACACCCCCCCCCCCCCCCCCCAAGGACCAGATGGGGGGGATTATATCCCCCCCATACTGGGATGGGATCCCCCAGGATGAAGTGGCTACTGGCTAATGTTGCCCTGGAAAGGGAAGTCTGGAACTGTTGCCCCACAAGACCCGACTCCGGATAAGCAGTTGACGTCAAGATAGAAAAATGGAGTAGGCTTACTAGGCTAGAGGAGATGTTTTGGTTTGTGTGTTTTACAATAAGTGCGTTTTCTTTCAGCATTCACTTTGTGAAAAAACACATAATTCAGATCAAAATGACTGTGAGATTTCCCCTCCACTAGGAAATGTTATACATACAACATCATGTTTCCTTCATAACCAATATTAAAATGGCTTACTTTCACCATACTTCACCAAAGCGTCATCGCTCACCTGTTCTTCTTGTGTCTTGAGAGGCCGTTGGTCTTAGCAGCAGGACATGGAGGGGGTGGGATGCTAGGTGGCTGAGCTATTCCACCTCTCTTAGGCCTGAATCTGCGGTCCCACTGCGCCCTGTCGCCAGCTCCCCGATATTGGAAAGTTCGTTGTGGTTTGGGTGGAGCAGGCTGAAGGTCTCCAGGGGATTCTCTAGCTTTATCCCATAATAGTTTGTCCCCCTCTAGTCTCCGCCAGAAACCTCTAGAAGTGTAGAAATTCCCAGAGGGCATGTTGTCCTCTTGGTCATCCGCTAATGGAGGTAGGAGCTTCGAAACTACCTCACCATCCAAGAGGCAGTCAACCTTCAGCTCGCCGTTGGTTGTAATGATTTGTGTCACAGAACAGTTAGAAGTGTCTCCATCCACTTTAGGAGAGGACTGTAAATGTGCTACGAGTGGCTGTATTTGTGGAACTGTGTTTGCAATTTCATTGGGACAGTTCTGCTGTGGCAGCTCAGACTTTCTGCCAGGTGCAGTTTGAACTTCCCGGAAATCCAAACCCAGGCTTTTTGCTTTATAAAGGACAGCTTTGCCTTGGGGTACCCTTCCCAAGCCATCGCCGCAGAGTCCGTCCCCCAGTCCGTCCCCCGATACAGTTCGTGCTAAGACCGGAGCGTGTGCTTTGATGTCAGCATTCTGGCTGCAGCGGCCCTCCCACTGGGAGATCTTCTGCCTGATGCTCATGCCCTGGTCCTGAGCATGGGGCTTTGCCATAGGAGGGGCCTGCCAGGCCAAAGTGGTCCGTAGCTGCAGGCCACTGACCCCTCTCCCCCCTCGCCTCACCTGCTCAGGCCCCAGAGCCAGCATGTCGAGAGGGGGCCTGCGGCAAGCTCACCCCCACTTCTCCATTGCTGAATGCAAAGTGATTGTCCTTTCAAAAAAATCAAGAAAAATAAAAAGCTGTACAGAAACACTGTTGATCCAGTGTGTCTGTCTGCTATCATTTATTCCAGAACAGAGAGGTATGGTAAATACCATAGGGTTTCGAGGTGGAAGCTTTTTTTCACACGGCTTGTTGTTCTTACACACGCCGATCTTCCCCTCGTCTCTGTTCACATGGAACCTGAAAAGCAGAGACACAAGAATTACTCATTGATCACTCTACACTAAAAACAAGTCAAGACAGCATGCTGGTGGGGGCCGACGGCATTACTCTGTGATCTAGGAGGAAGCTACTGGTCTTACAAGTGCACTTAAGCCCTAGTATGGGATGTGCATGGAACCACAGACGACATCAGGAAGGATGGACTCCTGTCAAGGTCATCAGCCAAAAATAAATCCAAGCGGCCGTAAGGCAGGCCAGCGACAAGAGACAAGAACTCACTGCTGCATTGAGCGGTGACATGAAACTAATCCGTCTGTCTGTCTGGACTCTGGATCTGACCACAACCTCCTCTAACCCCTGAGAAACAGACCTCCCTGTAACTACTTCTCCGAAGCCACGCATCTGGCCAATTATGCAACGATGCCAATGATAAAATAAAATAAAACATTTAATTAAATTTAGTCTTCTCTCAAAAGATGTCTTTCGGGCATTTGAACTATTTTGTTACAGAGGTTTAGAGGCAGCAACGCACATGCATATTGAACACACACAAGAGGCAGGCACTGACAAACAGAATGGGGCATAATGGAGGTTTCGGGTAAATAAAACCTGACAACCACACAAGAGGATCAAAGCTATCCAAAGACACTGACTGAAGCTAGTATGAAGTAATTAGGTAAACCAAGCTGGTTACGTTATCAGAGCAGCCCGTCGTGCACAGGTTTTCAAAGTAGGGGAGCAATTGGACAGGAGAGGAAAATGAAAAACAAATAAACAAATGTCAGACTACAGTATATTATTATTATTATACTATTCAAATGTAACCACTATGAACCTGGCAATCCAATTTTGGTTATATCTGTCACGTTGTCAAAATTTCCCAAATTTCCAAAAAATACCATAAATAGAAGATCTAAAAGAGCACAATGTGAGCACATTGCAAAACATGTTGCATTTTAGCCAGAACGGTACGGGTATAACTGACTATTTGGGGCTTCCTTGGCATGGAACACCTGTATTTTAATGAAATGTTGCAGCGTCATCTATGACTCACATTCCCTACCTCAGCACCAACGTGGTTACCGTGTGCACTTGTTGTGGCAGCAACTTGCACGCTGGAACGCACCCCAACCACTTGGACACGTTGCACATAACATCGAAAAGCTGTAAGCATTTACTGTACTAGAGAAGGGGAGATGGGGTAAAATTCCACGGCAGCAGCTCATGATCATAATAATTCTATGTGCCGCATTCCAGCAGGGCGGTCGGTCGCACAGGGAGGAGGGAGGCTGCTGCCCAATGCGTTTCAGCAGAGACAGTCGGTCAGTCAAGCCTGCGAATGATGTCTTTGTTTGGTCTGACCTAAATCTAGTGTATGCCCGCTGGAATGTCACTCAATCACTGACAGGCCCCATCCCCACAATGAAAAATGCCACTACTACAACTCTCTCTCTCTGACCCACTTGCATTATTTGTCTGTCTGTGTCTGTGTGTTCGGTAAGTATGTTACACAGGAAAGCCTGACTTGAGTTTCCTGAGATACAGGAAGAGGGATCGGCGGACAGTCCATAATTATGGTGCGGGGAGATTTGCACCCAGTTACTTACAACCGCTGATTTTTCAGCTATGTTTAGGTCAGCTCATATCCCAACCCTTTTGACCAAATCAAACGTTTCCTCTGAAGTAAGTCTACAAATACTTCTGGCAACATTATAAACTGAGGAGGCCAAGATTCACAACACAAACATGAAATCATCCATTCTTTCCCATGGCTTGCAGCTGCGAGTGGATTTTGACACACTTTCATATAGCATCCAACCGTTCAACAGGGAGGCTCTAATAGTCCATTCCCAACATTTTTCCTGCTGTGACCCACCTGTGGAAGTACTTTTGACCCAGGACTCACCAAATACTTTTTGCATAAGGAATACATTCTCATTACCACCATGGCCAAAGAAAATCTGATAATTAACATTTCTGTATTGTTATACATACTGATTATGCATATTAATATATGCATAGAGTACACTATGTATGACAAATCCAATACAGTATGTTTTTAAACAGACATGTCAAGATCACATTTATTTAAAATTAAATATTACATTCAGTTTACATACGAATTGGTAAGTAACCCTATTGAACAAGTATTAAGATTCAAGTAGTGTTGTCAATTTTAAATAAATTATAATAAATTATAGCTTGGCTTAAAATGTTGTCAAGCTTAAACAATACCCACTGAAAAGGTGAACAGTAAATTGTGCATTTTGTTTCTCTACATAAAATGAAATGGAATCTACATGGGATCTACATGGGAAGAACGGTTTGGCTCCATTGTGGATCTGGGACTTCATGTGGCCATCCTGTCCTGACATCAATCATGTGTATGACATTCAGAATTTGGCTAATGTTTCAGCACGATCCAATCCTCATTGACTTCCGTTAGAAAATGATGAATGTTACGTGCATAATAATGCGTGGATGTACATTTTTGGCCTACTGACATCATGCACAAGAACTGATGCGCTGATCGATGTAGCTGTGAGCGACCCACTCTACAGACTGAAGACCACTGTTCTATATTTAAGAGGGGTCCTTCAGCCTTTTCAGGCAGGAACCCCCCACCCTGACAAGCACTTGGAATGTACAGTAGGAGGCATTACATTTAGTTTGCTCTTGATAAATATCGTGAAAATAGCAGATCTACAAGCTCACAAGTCACAAGCAATCGACTATTTTCAAATTCGTGGCCTCTTTCTGATATTATTTGACAATTTTGGCCAATGTATGACCAGTATTTTATAGTATAGTTTGTATTACTTTTGATGCCGTAATGGACTAATGGTCTTTTTCTTTTAGGTATTAAAAATGACTTAAGTCTTTAAATTGTCACTTCTGTCATCTTTGGGGTCTGCTACAAAATCATGTGGGGACCCCCTAGGGGTCCTGACCCACAGGTTGAGAATCAGTGTTCTGTTCTACAATCTACAACACCAGATGATGACTCAGAACCTGAAGGCTGGCCAGAATATGTAGTATTTAAGTAAGTAAGTAAGTACTAGGTAGTAAAAGTTGTGAACTGGGGGACAGACACCCTCTGGGGTTTTTAGTCAAACTGACTCATTCAGGTACGAACCAGACACAAAAGCTATGAATCCCCCGGTGCCTTGTCATCACCTGGCAGCTAAATTAAACCTAATTGCACCTTCAAAACAGCCACAAAACGCCCTCCTCAAGAAATGCTGCGTGACGAAACTTGCCCCTGAAGGTGGGGTGCTGTTAAAGTGTGGTTTACCATAAACAGTGACGGTTAATGCCATAATGAAACTACCCTTTCAGGTTTAATTAACTGCCTGCATAAAAGGAAACGTGTGCCTATATACACAGTAACTTGCTGCATAATGTATCTTAATGTGAACCACCTGAACAGTGTCTAGAAGAATTCTGCTCGGGGGCTGACAGGTTCACAGAAGGGTGTGATGTTATCATTAATTTGAGTTGAAATGATCTGTGCATGCCATGAGCAGTTGGTGTGAGTGTGAGTAAAGGCTGAGGAGCCCAAATGCATATCAGGACTCAGCAATAACCTACAATAACTTGTGTTGTTTTTAATAATGTGGCAGACATTATGATGATGGATTTAGGCTTCATCACTGATTGGTTTTCAGCTCAAATCAGCTGATTGAACAGTTATAAAAGCCTTATAAGCTCAATAACAACAGACTTTCAGAATCACAATACTATACTACTGTAGAGACTAACATTTGGAAAATTAGATAATGAAAATAAGTAGTAATAAGGAGCATAATCTATTCAAGCAACAATCTGGAACTATATAATACGTTATTTTAACCAATCTAAATGGCCCTTTTTACCTCCTTTATGATGATGATTTCCAGTTTTTTGGCTATATAGAAGTGTATATTTGTATGTCTCTAAATGTAATGAATGAATTGAACAAGGTGGACCCTCGTGTAAACAAGTCTAGTGAAGCACTAGACTTACTCACAGTTAACAGTTTTTTGTATTGAGTTGTGCTTGAAATGTACTGTAATTCTGCTTTTTGATTGATTGATTGATTGAAATATGTATTAACAGTTTGTAGAATTACAGTACATTTCAAGCACACACTCAATACAAAGAAAATACAAATACTGTGAGTGGACGACCCAATTAAGCATTACACTTGTTTACAACAGGGTCCACATTGTTCAATTCATCAAAACATTTAGAGACATACAAATAGACACTTAGGAAGCGAAAAGATACATATAAGTGAGGGGAAAGGGGGGGGCGTACTAATAAATACTTATAGAAAAAAACAAAAACATATAGAACCACTACAGTACTAGGCAGCACACGTGGTCTCCCTACTGTTCCATTAAAAAATAGACCCTGGACCTGGTGTCGGGCAGGACATTTTGTTGACAAGTAATACTACCATTATAAACCCAATATTTCCCCTGGACAGATATTGGGCGTAAACTTACGGACTGCACCTTTAACACAATGAATGTCGATATCTATACTGTGAAAAGGATCTATTCTATAGGGATGAATTTGAAACATTTCGTGTGTGTGTGTGTGTGTGTGTGTGTGTGTGTGTGTGTGTGTGTGTGTGTGTGTGTGTGTGTGTGTGTGTGTGTGTGTGTGTGTGTGTGTGTGTATGTGCGTGTTACCTCTGTGCGTGTTGAGAGATGAATGCATGTACTTATTGTCCACTGATCGAATTAGCAGGAGATTCAAACTTCAGAACAGAGCCTGTCTGTCGCCGTCATTGCAAAAAAACACAATCCCCGTATCGTACGGTTTGAAGAACTGAGGAACAAAGTTCAACTTCTTTCTTCCTCCTTCTGCGGCTTCCCGATCATCAGGCGGCTCATCATAATTATTATGATGAAAAACAAACGCCGTTTCATTCCGTGTGTCGGCTTCTCTGTTATTCCATGTTCACTCCATCGCTCCGCTCTTTCTTCTGTTTCTCAGTCGGGTGGGAGGAAATATTGGCATTAGCTGGAGGCTAAAAGCGCTAGCGCTGCTGCTGTGGCTAAATTGCAAAGAGCTTTAATACACTTAATCCAGTGTACTGTCAAGTCATGGAGATGGAGTAGAAGACTGAAGAGATATAGTCCTTTTGAAAGAAAACTCGCATTCCAAAATAAAAGTAATATTTCTGTATAACTTTTAAACTACTCTAACGCAGCCAGTCAGTCCTGTGTGTGCCTGCTGCACTAGTGTGAGAGAGTTTGGTTGGGAAATCTTCCACATTGATCCAAGAGTGACGTCACCATCATCATCTTCATCATCAACAGCTGTCACAGCTGGCAGAGAGCCATGACCAAGACCATCCATTAATTGAACTGCACTGCAGTGTGCAAATGTAACCAAATGTATAGTTTCACAATCTGTACATTTCCTAACTATATCAGACAGTCATTTAGGCGGGGGCCCTCTGGAACCAGTGAACCACCAAAGAATGACGTCACCACTATCTTCTTTTTCTTCATCACCACCACGATCGTCATCATATCATCATCAACAGCTGTCACTACTGGCAGAGAGCCAGGCTGCCAGCAGCACAGAGACCCCCCCCCCCCCCCCCCAGTAGCCTATATGGCCAGTGGCCACTGTTAGGGCAGTGATTCTCTTTTATCTTTTATCTTATTCTTCATACAGTAGGCCTATAATCTTTCACATAAAGGCAAGTGTACAAAAGTCACAGGACGGATTGCGGCAGCCAGAAAATCATAAAAAGAAACATGCACTATACAGAACATAACTTACATAAGACAAAACAAAACATGAACACAAAAAACACTGAACACTTGAGCGTGCACACCCGGACACACACGCACACACACACACACACACACACACACACACACACACACACACACACACACACACACACACTTTGGATGGTGTATGAAATATTTCTCAATGGAAATGTCATGTGTTGAAAGCAGTGAGATTGTGTGGTACCACGCATGTGGTGGTCGGATGATACAGCAGACCTCTGAATCACACTGAATTCTACACTGTAAAGTCCTCAGTGTAAATAGCCTATAACTGACAGTGTACAAATGGACCTGCTGGTTCCATTGTACTGTAATGTACAGAGTTACAAATGGATAAAAAGATAAGTGCACTTTGACTATACATTTATAATATACATAATTTAACATGCAAGTCTCGGGCGGTCCAAGTGCAGAGGGCCAATACAAGTTTGTGTTCTGTAGACTTAAATATCCCCTTGGTTTTTGATACTTTAGTCCTAATTTCTCTGTTTCGGTCCTGGGTTCACAACTGTTACTACTACTAGTCATGTTACTAGACAACTGAATTTCCCAGCAGGATCGATAAAGATCTACTGTGTGTGTCAGATCAGTCAGTCTGTCCGTCCCATCTTAAGCAATCCTGGCAGATTGATGCAGCATGGTGCTTTGTTAGAAAATGCACATTAAAATTGATTTTTAATATAGATTTCTTTATTAGTTTCATTCATATACATGGTGTTGCTCCATAAGACACATCGCCACACTGACTTAACACATGTATGTATAGACACATGGGAATAGGCTATACAAAACACTTCTTAAGATATCATGTGCGGACAATATACAGCGGGGGCGGGCAACTTTGATGATGGAGAGGGCCGCTAAATGTACACACTCACTCACTCCAGGTGGCCACATTGCGTATCTGCACTCTCACCAGTAGTATACTGTAAACCCCATAACTCAAATCTATAATAGTCACAGATGTAATAAGAAAGGGATATTAACAATTATTATTCAGTGTAACCTTTTCATTTCATTTCAAATACTTTTATACTGACTACTAATACTACTACTAATATTAACTATTGGACATAAATAATAAAATAGTAAACTTGCATGCTTGGAATTGGAACAGCTGGAATCAATAATTATATTTTAATATTGACGAGCGGGCATTAAGTGAAGGTGGGGCTGCATGCATGGACCCCCCAGGCCTACGTTTCCCATGTATGATACAAAAAGCTTCAGCTTTCAATGGAGAATACATCAGTATAGAAGGCATTTTGCTTATGATTCCATTCCTTGAAGTCATATAAACGTACTGTATGCGTACAGGCACACATCAAGGTGTTTTGAAAGCACATAACCTTATATGGTACAGGCACACATGACAGTTATCCATTTCTGGGTTGGTGAAGAATTAAGGGCTACTAAAGTACTATATCATATCATATCATATCATACTGTACTTTGACTTAGCAAGGAGTTTTATTATGGTCACTGTTTACTCTGTCTTCAGGCCCTCCTTGATAAGGTTGAGCTCGTAGCACAGGGTTTCATAGCGGTAGGCCATGCGGATCTGTGCCACGTTGGTCTTGCGGATGTCGTTGCCCTCCGGACCCTCCTTGAAATAGTGGTCACCCAGGAAGTGAGCTTTTTCCTGTAGTAGAGAAACCACAGGGCCGCAGGTATAAGTGCTATATCTACACAGCAAAAACCCTGATTGTGAAAGTTGCAATCTGTAAGTTTGATTTTGATTTTGGTTTTTTTACCACACAGTCAAGCCGTATTACTTACCTCGTGTGACAGGCCACTTTGCAGGACACTGTTCCTGGAAATCTCACACATGTCACATGTGCTAAGCTTGAACACCTGGGCTGCAATGGCATATTCCTCCATCAGGGGCTCCTGTGAGCAGCACACAGATTCAGTCACACTGATAAACATGTGCGTTAATAATAGTTCACAGGCCCCACAGGTCCCCTTGTAAAATCTGATAGTCGGTGCATTACACGGCATGCAACCAAATATAACCAAAACAGGCAATACGGTAAATTTCAACATCTCCTAAACTAAGATTCTGATTGCATATGCAAGCATGTAATGGCAATGTAATGGCATGTAATGGCAAATGCCGTTGCTAAGCAAGAGCACACTATGTGCAGATGACTGTCCCTGACCCTAGTGTAGTGGAACTGCATGGGGTCGTCAGTGGATAGGGAGACCACAAGGCCCTTCTGGAGGAATTCCAACAGGGGGTTCTTGGCGTACTCCAGGAACAGGCTGTTGTTGCTGAGAGGGGACATGGCGATGGGAAGCTGGGTCAGGAAGTACAAGTACTGCAGCACGGGGCTCTGGTGGGAGAGAACCAGCATGGTTAGCACCAGCCTGCCATGTTTAGTATATAGTATAGCCTATAGATGTCACAGTAACATTTGAGATTATAGTTGAATGTTTCCACTTTAACACACACACAATTAAGCTGCTATATTATGAATAAAATAAAATATTTTACTTCAAGTGCATGGTTGTCTTTCCATCACCAGCATTGGCCCCTGTCTGCTAAATTTACACAAGTCTGTAGTAGTTTGTAAGCTTAGGAACATAGCCAAATTGAAGTCTGTTTTAACACATAAGGGCCTGGAAAAAGATATCTCGGCTGTACTACTGTAAATCCCTGTATTTTGGGTTGACTCAGTCCAGTGAGTCCACCCTGCAATTTATGGTTAAAAATCTGCTAGACGTTTAACTGGAACAAAGAAAAGAAAGCACCCCTGTTTTGGCCCTATATTTGCACAATACATTTCATGGCCATTATAATCACCACTCCTGAATAGAGTGCCTGGTGCTGGGAGTCTGGTGCAACGCACAGGTCCTGGGCCTGGTGAGAGCAGGAGTGGACCTGGTGAGACGTAGGAGGGGCCCGGACAGGAGTCAACCCACAGAACCTAGTTCACAGAACCACGCACCAGATTTTGGTTCTCCCAGTCCCAGCAGAGTAGTTCCGGAGCAACGGATTGTGTGGCCTTGCTCATTCTCTGATGGACTCTACTGGGACATAAGTCGGGATTTGATCAACCCCGGCTGGGTCGCCTGAGTGAGGGGTATGATGTTTGAAGACCCGAAACCCCGTTGACCTCATGAAACATCACTGAAGATACGTCCAAGGTGCGATGTATTTCTTAATCTATGAATTCCACTTTCTGAAACCAGGTTACCTAGTCACCCACTCATCAGCTTCTTTCAGTTAAACAAACAGACTCAAAAGCTCAGTCTGAGGTGGACCTGTGGTTTATGATTTGTCCTTAATGTATTTAACCTACTTTTAATGTCATCTTACAAAACTTCTATCGGTTGCTTGTTTGTTTCAATTTCTCTTTACTTTAGAATTTTGCTACTGTGTTTTAGTTTATTTAGTTTACTTCTACAGTAAGAGTATGTATGTGTTTTACATTCTAGTCTTCCTTTTGTTGGACTATGATCTAGTGTGTTCTTGTTTTGACTACTGTTATTTTTGTGCTACTTTGGTGTATATAAATAAAGATGACTGGACATGACTTGACTAATACAATATAGTGTAACTAGTACAGCGATTAGAAGAGCTACTGTAGGAGGTTAGTCTCCCAGCTCTCCTATTGCATTTACAGTATATCCTGTGGTCATGGTTGGACACCTACTGGTTTATAACAGGTATTGCATGAACGTCAGAGAGATTAGATTATCACAAAAGAGATTTTTCCACTGGTCAATCACACATAATGAAATGCTCAATTTGAGGAGGTAGTGGACATTGACCTTCTTGAGATTGAGGCCATGGGAGATGTTGTCGGCCGTCATGAAGCAGGCCAGCAGATGTGTGATGGCACCAGCCTCTCCACAGTGAGGCCTGAACAGGAAGGTGTTCATCCCCCTCTTCCTGGAAAGCGGAAGACATTTTTAAACAGATTGACAGTCAACTGCCATATAATAAAACTGGGGTTGTGTCACAAAAATCGGAAGTGGTCTGAAGATTTATTTATTGAGAATTATTGCCCTGTTGTTCCCGTCATAAAAGCACTTTCTATGAGATAGTGGTGATTATTATGATCCTGTACACTTAACCACTTGAACGATACTGTACTTTGTCCTATGGCGAATAGCAAAAATAGGCTGTAGATCGGCTACTTTCACTACTTAATGTATTAAGTATTATGAATTACTTATAATCCTCAAATATGAGGTATTTTGACATTTTTTGCCTATACTGACATAGGATAGGCTTAGGTAGGCTACCCAAAAAGGGGACACCAGGTTGAAAATGGTTAAACTTAAAACAGATCCAAACAGATGATCAATATGTTCCATAATTGAACAGAAGGATACTCACCTACGGAGCTGGTTGAGCATAGCAATGTTGGCATACATGTAGTAGATGTAGTAAGTATAGGATGGGTTCTTGACAATATCCCACTCCTCTGGCTTGGGGCTTTTGGTGGAGAACATATGGCCACTGTGCTTGGACTCATCATCTACGCTGTCAAAGCCTGTCACCTAAGGAGCATAGGTAGAGAGAGATAGAGATTGTCCACTAACATATGACGTCACCTCTTCTTACCACATGAACCAGCATCCCTATTCTGGGACGAAGAATTTGGCAAAAGCAGCGTTGTCACTCCGCATCTTAGAAAAAAGTACTGCGAAGCAGACAATCCGCAGCACTCCAGGTTAGAACAAAATCCTTCTAGGTGCAAGGCTCGAAGATACAAGATGAAATGAAGAAAATGCCAGCACTCATTATACTGTCCTTTTCACATGATTTTATTTACCTCTGACGAGAGTGGACAACGTACGCGTTTCGGCCTGGTTGGCCTTCCTCACAACACTGAGGAACGCCAACCAGGTATAATGAGTGCTGGCATTTTCTTCACTCTACATCTTCACTAAAGCCAATCTACACGCTCACAACATGTCACAAGGAAACACGTTGTGAGCTTTTAGATATGGATAGTATATATATGGTAAGTATAGAATGAAAACAGAAGGGGGCTTAGGACAGAGCCCTGGGGGTCTCCGACTCTCCAGTCAAAGTCAGTAGGTGATGTTCTCAAACATTGTTTGGCTTCTGTACCTGATTTCTGAACTACCATATTTTGTTAATATTTTTGTTTTAGAAAATAAAAAAGCACAAGATGCTAATATGGATTAATAATAAATTAACAATACCTTTTGAAGAAAATAACTTAACTACAAATAAGAAATGGAGTCTGAGTTGAAATTAGTAGTTGGTGATGGTAGGGTGAAAGTGGTTAATGCTGGTCTCATGTTTCCATGTGCATCTGTTGGTCTTACATGATTGAGGAAGAGGCTGAGCTCAGGGTTCGCTTGTGGGTTAATGGTGGCCTCGAAAATGGGCAGGAAGATGTTCTCCAAGTTCTTCCCGAAGTGGGGCACAAAGTCCCTGCCCCTGAAGATATCACTGACGTAAAGGAAAGACATTAAATAAAGTTAATATATATATATATATATATCTTTTTTTTATTTTTTATTATTAGGCCCAGATAAGAGCACAAAGCGTAGAATGTCTCATGGCAGGAAGTGATATTTTTTGGTTAAAAATTTAAAATATTGTTTGGTTAAAATAAAAAGGTTACCTCCATCTCACAGAATACATTTTCAGTTTGGACTTGGAACACCAATCAAACCTCACAAAGATCATTTAGTAGCTTAACATTTATTTTTGTTTCAGTTCCAATTTTGTCTACCCATTATTTGTCTGGCCATATTTTGTTTTCGTTCCATCACTTCTGATTTCATTTGTTTATCCTGTATTCTGAATGAGTTCTCTTTCCTGGTTGGATAAAATTGGCATCCAATCCTGAAAATGTATTTTCTGTTTGCTAAAGAGCTCGAGAGACGTGGTGACTTCTGTTACTGAACAAACACTGTAGTTGCTATCAGAATATAGAGCTATTTAAAACGTTTTAACAACTAAATCTTTGATGAATTGAACAATGTGGACCCTGTTGTAAACAAGTGTAATGCTTAATTGGGTCGTCCACTCACAGTTGACAGTCTTTGTATTGAGTTTGTGCTTAAAATGTACTGTAAATTCTACAAACTGTTAATAAATATTTCAATCAATCAATCAATCAATCTCACTACCACCCCCTTTAAGCATATAGGCTACTATATTGTGTGAGGGAGTCGCTTGCCAAAATGAATAGATTGCATACTCATCTATCGCATCCGTTATTTTTGTGATACTGTCATACTAGAGTATAAAAAGGCTTTAGTCCCTACAATATCTCTAAATGAAGGCCAAAGACAGGATAAACTGCACTGTGACTACTGAGTGAAATCCAGGAAGCAGAAAACCGAACCGACACTTACTAGATCCTGGGCACCTGAATCATCCACTTGAACTGCGGGGAAAATACTCTGTGCTTGCAAAACCAGCTGGACAGCTTGGCCCACTCGTCATTTTTGCAGCCATAGATTGACAGACGTGGTTCTGCGTATTGATACTTGGCATCCTCAAGGTCACCGGCAACTTCCTGTTTGATATAAATGAACACTGTCATCCCACTCCACACAGTTATATCCACATGTGATGAATCCATCTGTTTTTGCTGATCAGTTCAACACACACTGCTAAAAGATCAGTATATGGGGCATGAAGAGCACTCAATCAAACAATGTCAAATCAAACTCTGTCAAACAATACAATAACCTATACTGGAATTGCAAAACACTAACCATCATTCAGATTGTAATCCAATTATGTAATCTATGTGTATTAGTTAGGTTTGACACCACTGTTCTAGCCCATAAAATTCAGATGTCTCAGTAGATGGAGTTCTCCGGTCGCCTGGCTACAACTACTGAGACATCTGAATTTAATGATGTGACATAAGCAGCATAGAGACTAACCTTAATGATGGTGGCGAAATACTCTCCATTGATATGGTTCTCTGTCTTCATGTACAGATCCCGCAGCTCGCTGGCTCCCACAGGGTTGTACTTGGCGTTGAATGTGTCGAAACGCTGGAAGGTTTGTTTGCCCTTCATAGAAAGAGGATGAGAAAAGAACATTGGCCGGGAGTTTCAAGTTTATGTCAAAACCTTTTCAACATTAGTGTGCTTCCACCTGACAATTAAAGGCAATCAGAGAATAGAAATGATGTCACGCTTCAGATTATTCTCACATTGTACTTAGTATTACAGTAGTTGTGTGAGTGATTTTAATTCAAACTGCAGCTTTAATTGGACTCAATACTTTGGTCTCTGATTCCTAATTCTGACACAGCAGCCCGCCCAAACCGAACTCACGGCATGTACGTCCAGGGAGTCAACGGTGAGGTCGTAGGGGTGTAGTTTGAGGTGCTCAAACAGCTCCTTCATGGTGACCTCCTTGCCGTGCACTTTGTGCACAACGCGGTCCAGGTCTCTACGGTAAGAATTCTTGATGAAGCGCAGCAGGTGCTTTTGGTTCATGCAGGCAGCTGCGTGGATGTGTGTGTCAACCTGCAGCGAGAGTGGTTAAGAAGAGTTTTTATTTGATTTAACACAAATTGTGCCATCCGTGCCTTCATATGTGGATTTTTGTCAGTATCAGAAAATGTCCGGCCTCCTGTTAGGAACCTGTGGATGTCCATTTATTAAACCATTCCCATAAACCTTGCGAGTTCATTGTGATGCCGAGATCAGGCCTACCTTCCTGCAGTTGTAGAAGTCCCTGTGTGGGTTCAATTTCAGTTCCTTCAACTCATCCATCTCATTAAGCATCTCATGCACGTTGAACTTGGAACGGAGGAACTTCAGGCGGCGGTGAGTATAAGTCTTCCTGCCAGCCAGGGAGAAATAAATCCACACATGAACTCACATCTATGTAATTAAAAATCTCAACTGTTACTTTGATAGAGTATACTGTATTTGTTTTTGCATGTAGAAGACCCAGGTTGTATTAAAACGTGGTTATACATGCAATTCTGTATGCAGCAGCACCACAGATAGACACTAGGGTTTTTTTTGTGGGTACAGTGTACAGTATGTGGACCATCGTGACAGTGATCAATTGTTGATTAAAAAAAGCTTCTAAGTTCTAATATATTATTTATGCCCCAAAATCTATAAATCTCACACTATTAAAGGAGAATTCCATACTAAAAGGCTTTCTTACCTTTCTTTGTAGTTGTTACGTCCCCATCAAAGAGGTCCAGGTGTTATTTTGTGCAAAAGCTCCTTATTGGCTATTTCCCCTACCATAAGCCCTAAATGAATTGCATTGAATTGAATGGGGTGTTGTGCGAATTCGCTTATTTCCATCGAAATAAGTAGTAAAGTGTGCCGCTTGGGTTATTATTTACATCATGAAGAGAGGATATATACAAAAAATATATAAATTTGAGCGATGGAAATAAGCGAATTAGCACAACACCCCATACATCCCATTCAATTCAATGCAATTCATTTAGGGCTTATTGTAGGGGAAATAGCCAATAAGGAGCTTTTGCACAAAATAACACCTGGACCTCTTTGATGGGGACGTAACAACTACAAAGAAAGGTAAGAAAGCCTTTTAGTATGGAATTCTCCTTTAAGGCAACGGACCGGTTCCACGCACTGCACAAGGTGCCCTTTTTTTACTTGAGCACTTGCCCCTCTAAATGTCTGTGCACGCAATTGAGCAGCACTCAAATAGTCTGACGTGGACAATGTGAAAAACACCTGCGAACATAATGAAATATTCAACTGACGGTTCGGAGACTTGACACATCTCAAGGGACTCACGTTGGGCCCAGTGCGATGAGGGAAATGAGGAAGTTCATGTCGTCAATGAAGGTGTTGTAGTCAACGGCAGGCAGATCTTGGGGCTGGTGCTTATCCGCGGCCGCAGCGTTGTCGTAAACATAGATGACGCCGTCCTTCATGCGGGCAACCCAGCCCACGTTCTCAGCGAGTTTCGTGGCGTCGAAGGGGTCTTCCCCGTTCTTGGGAGGTGGGGTGAAGACTGAGGGGGGGGGGGGTAGTTTCCTGAAGTTAGCAGCACATACTGTATACCTCATCATGTACAGTACAATATATATAAACATATAAACCATTTAGAAAGCAGGCCCACATCCTCAGGAATGAAACGTGGTCATTTTCTGGCCCACCAGTAGGCAGTGGTTTTGGTACATTTTGATGCCAATACTTTTGTACTTTACTTGAAACAGAGTATTTTAAATTGCAGAATTGTTAAGTAAAATATTTGGGTACTTTTCCCACTACTGCCCACCACCAGTAGGTGGCCATACATGCACACCTGGCAGGGTCTTGACAACGTCCTCCTCATTGAAGGGCTCTCCCTCCATGTCCCGGAGGTACTGGGAGGCGGTGTAGGGAAAGCGCTGGTAGGCCAGCTTCATGTACTTCTCTCTGATGGTCAGAGCACGCAACAGACCCTTGCAGGATAGCTCAAAATCATCCATGGTTACCTAAAGCGTAAAGAGTAAAGTAGAGACGTAAATAAGTAAGAGTAAGTCATTCACAATTCTACATAATGAGCATTGATTGTAACCTAGTATATTTTGATGCAATACGTCTGTATCTTACTCAAGTAAATCCTTCAATGAAGGACAGTATCTAATATATAAGTAATTATTCCATCAATGGTTACTTCAGGCATTAAATGCCTGAAGTAATTAGTATTAGTGCAAATTTTGCACTTTTACTGAGTTGAACTTAAAATTATAAACTGGCCACTGCCATTCACATAATAGACTGCAATAGCATGCGCATTGTGCAATACCTGCTGGGAAGTAACGCAAACACACCAATATAGTGGCAGAACCGTAGGTACCATAATAGTGAGCAATGCAAAAACAGAACTGTTCATTTACACTCTCCCCTTAAATGGTCAAGCTACACTTTGGAAACTCAGGAACTCCCTCTACCCAGGAATCGATGGACTCCTGGGAACACATAAGGTCCTACATGTATTCCTGTGAGGAAGGCCCTGGCTGTCGTAAGAGGTCATGACCTCTCAGACACACGGCCTTGACATTGAGACAAAAAAAATGTGGGCAAACATCACATGACACCAACTTGACCCACAGGGCAGGCCCGGATCTTCTCCATGCCACATAAACAAATTCCAGTTTTTTCTAGGTTAGGGGTCGGGTGTGGACATCACACGTGTGTATGCTGTTGACATGTTGATAACAGAACTCTATGTTGTGGAACAAGTGACCGGCATCAAAGTTGTCTCACTTTTTATTTATTTTTGTAAAAGAGAGCCTACCCCAGAGGCGTAGTCTCCGATGATGGCCACTCGCTGGAAATCGGGTACTTCCAGGTAGCACGGTGTGTCCACCTCCACCGCATGGACAACACCAGCATGATGGGCTTGGGACCCGGCCACAGGCACAGCCATGGTGGCGCGACAGCGCTTCTTACTGCAGGCAGTGTTACACAGCAGGATTTAGTGCTTGGTCTGACTTAAAAAACACTTGAACGCTAGCAGCAGTCTTTTCAGAAGAGATTAATTGGTTGGTTGATTTAATACTTAATTAACAGATTACCAGTACAGGACAGGTCCCCCTCCGTACTGCCAAGTCTATGGACTTTGTAATATTAGTTTAGAGCACTTTTAAGGTGACGTCAAGTGGCAGCCAAGTCTATGTACTTTTAATGTTTGTTTAGAGAACTTTAAACAAACATTAGAATCAGAATCAGAATCAATCTTTATTGTCACATCACATTACAAGTAAGGTGGGTGAAAAACGTGGTTGTGCAGGCTCATTCATTGCAGTGAAAGAGAGAGAAAGAGAGGAGCATAAAGTGCATATACTGTATGACCAATGTGAGTGCATAATAAATAAAAGGTCATACTGAAGGTATGTACGAATGTAGATAAAAAGTCTCCATGAATCAGTTCGGTTACTGATTACCAGGCGCCCCTCATTTTTTTAAATAGAGTATCACTGAAACCCTGTACTCACCGTTTCTCCACGTCGTCATCATCGCGCAGATGTTGAGCCATCGCCTGGTTGAACATAGGGCAGTCATCATCCACATCAAACAGGGACATCTCACTATGGCCGCCATCGTTTAGGCTGTCCGACGCAAAGACTTGCTCCGCGAAGGCGCGCATCTTGTCATCGGTCTCTGTCAGACGGACGGGGGAATTGATTTAGTAAGCACTGAGTTGAATGTTGGCACTTTGTTTTAACAAGCTTAGACAACTGAAAGGTGAACCGATGATCAGATAGGCCTACAGACGACAAGAACCAACGCATGCAAGATTGATCCCAAAACTGATGATGATCATGGGACAATAAGCCATAAAAAGATAACTAATATACTGTACTACAGTATATATTTTAAAAACATGGTGGCTGTAATAGAGAAATCAGGGGGACATGGCCTTCTATCTCAACGGTTACCCAATACAAGTCAGAGGCAAATATCACTGTACGACGACAGTACTTACATACTGAACACTACTCAAGTAGCTGCATGCGTTGTATTTGTACATGACCAAGTGTATTACTTGATTAAAGTACAAATCCACAGGCCCATGCATCTACAACACCATAATGAAATACAGACGGCTTGACTCAAATGGATACTAGCATGGCAGGTGCGTATGTTTATATAGGCTACAAACAATATCGAGCTCGAGGACACCAATCAAAGTGATAGGGCGACCGAATAGAACAGAATTCAATGGAGAAGTGGCGACCTGTTCTATTTGGTTCCTCAATCTATAGGCCTATAGTTCTTGTAGCATTCAAGCTCAAAACAGATGACCATGGGACAAGCCACAAAAACAGCCACTGTAAAAACTGTTGAAACAGCAGGCGGACATGGACTTCTACAACAATTAAAGCCAGAGGCAGATACTACATCACTGCATGGCGACAGCACATACTTCAGAACATGCATTGTATGTTCTCATCAACCAAGTACCAAGTATGTCTTGGTCATGTGACCAAGACATACTGTAGTTTGGTTCAAGTCCAAATCCACAGACCCATGCACATACAACATACAACAGCATGATGAAATACAGATGGTTTGGCTCACATGGACTCTAACTAGCATGGCAGGTCAAAGGTGCGAAAGTTTATATTGGCAACAAAAATAGCTCTTGTACTCATTCATGCTGCTCGACAGCATCACCACTGATAGTGGGTGGCACTAGGGTCTCTACTCTAGGAAACTACAGAGGTCAAGTCACATGCACGTGTATGTGAACACGCGTACAGAACAGCATGTACTTTCTAGGAACGGTAGGAATTTCATCGTCTCATTCATTGAGTTCATTCATTTATCATATCCACATACCAGCATGTACTATTCTACAACAAATATGGATAAATGAATGAAGTCTGTCTATGCTGAGACAATTATATACTTACTCTCTATTTTCCCAGCAAGTGAAGGACAACCCAGAAAAAAGAGAGTTATGTTAGCAATGAACAGGTTAAAAGGTGTTATAATAAAGCATGTAAATGATGTTACACATAAAGATGTAAAGCAACACATAACTGCTGTGAAATGTTAACTAATGACTGGACAGTATTACCATGGTATGACACATCACAAACATTTAATTAATACTGTATTAGGTTTCTGGGAATCAACAATGATGACCCAGTATTCAACGATGATGTCCCTGGTTAAGAAAAAAACACACTGGAGGTTACAAATACAAACAGGCATGAAATAGACATTCTAGTATTTGTTATGTAGATGGGCTGGGTGGTATAGGGTTCAAGTGGTTAAAAATTGACGATAAATTACAATGATGGATGTTAATATTAGAGGATACATGAGTGTACATGGGACAATTATGTTCCTGTTCAGAGACAGGAGTGATGCAATCAGTGTGAGGTTTTTCAGCGGAAACATCAAAGTCCAAAGACAGCAGTATATTATACAGTAGGCTACTTGGATGTTCTGAGTAGTAATTAGCTCACCTCAACTCAACTGTTGGTGATATGAACCCTCATGCACTTGAGCTCGGTTTGTAATTTTGTAATTTCAGACAACCCTCATTTTTCCAAGGGGAAAACAAAATAAGGTTGGTCATCTTAACGAAAGAAAGGATGCAACTTAAGTCATATTTTTACCACCAACAATGGTTCAACTAGTTAGAGATTAGCGTCTTCGCGTTATGGCAAAATCAGAGAAAGTTATGTGGTGGACTAATAGTTTTTGTCTTCAAATTTTATATTAACCACTTTAAACTTGGGTTCACTATTTTGGGCATGTATAGGCAACATTCTGACATTTTCAAAAAGGTTTTAAATGAAGCGTGAAAATGGCCAATTGGCCATTCTCACTATTTTTGTAAAGTTTAATCCATTTAGGACGGGAACCCCTTTTGGTGTTATTACCTTAGAGTATATATGAATAGAGACGGCACCCGGAGGAAACCCTGAGGCGAAATGGACATAGTGGCCGAATTTGGTATTGCAGCTCGAGCCAGCGCTGGTCCGTTGACTATCATTGCGCACGTTCATGTTATTGGGGCCATGACACGTGAACGAATGTTTCATACGTGAACGCGCACAAACGGCACAATGATAGTCAACGGCAACGTGTTCATGTGTTTGGGGCAAATCCATCCACGTTTTTTCAGAAAACTTGAGTCAGGATTTAGAAGGCGTTTTTAGAATGGGCCTCAAACCAGCTCAATTTGAGAACTGCCTCAATCTAATGAATTCTACCTGTTATTGCTTACCCCGCAATCACTGATAATAAAAACTTGCATTGGCAGTCTGTGAAGGCAGGGAGGAAACCTGTGTCCACAACATCACGATTCCACAGCCACTGCAGGTACTCAGCCCACAACAGGTGTCACATCAGGCCAATAAACTCCCTAGCGAGCAGCTTTGTGGACAGTGGACAACATGTGGAAGTATGCCAGTATGCCAGTTGGTCACGTCAGCTGGAAGTAGTGAGCCTATGTTTAGTAACCACTTCTGGTATCAGAAATGTATGCCGACATACAGTATCTTTTTAGGAAACTTCAACAATGTAACTATGATTTGGACCAACGCAACGCCATTAACGGGCATCGTAGTGTAGTATGAAGACAACCATGTTTTTACCATTCTGTAGATTTTAACCTGGAAAACAAGCTACAAAATCGGCTTATGGTTTCATCCCCTTTTAACTAGTCTAGATTACTTAGTGCATTGCTTGGTGATTAACTTACAAATTATCACTGAATCACGTATCTCTTTTGCATGCCAGGTCAAGTCACTGTAGACACTCGACATAGGAGAATCTGCTGAATGGCCACTGCCTTCAAATTCAAATTTCACTGACATGCAACCACTTGGAGCCCTGTCACAGTGGAGAGCCAGGGTGCACACTTCAGCAGCATTATGTAATGTGTATGCATGGCATGTAATAATGTCAAATGCATTGAAGTTTAAATGGCTCAAGTACAAATGCTTATTACTACCAGGTGACCAGCTCCAAGCTGAAGCTGTAGTTTATTGGTAAGGAATCCTAATATTGTGATGTAGCGTAGGCCTATTATAAGCTAAAACAAATGTTTATAATTACTTGAAATTACTCATTAAAATCTAAAGAGAACATTTAAAAACATTACAGAATATGTGAGGCTCCTCGTCATGTATATTTTGTTCCCATTTTGTGCAAACTATAGATGACTCCCTCTGGGCCTCAAGTTAGAACATAGTTAGACCCCTGAGTTTGGACGCTGAAGCCTTGAGAGCAGTTCTCCATGCCTTGCCATCCTATAGAATGTCACACCTCACACGGGAAACAGATGGGGAAATTTATGGCCTCAACAGTTGCTGAGGGTGTGCTCCATTCCGGAGGATGTGGTGTATAGCTCCATCAGAAAATGAAAATGTCCAAAACCAAAGTGAGAGAGCGAGAGGTGTGAGGTGTTCACTCTAGATCGATGTTATAGCCTACTCTAAATTTTTGTTTTCAAAAGTGACCACGAGTTTGGCAAATAGAATCCACAGAAAAGAAGAAAAGGTACAAACACAAGTTTCATTTAAAAACAATGGAACGCTATTAAAATAATTTGTGGAAGAACATCCATCAGAAAATGTCCTTCATGAAAAAGCTGCTCATTCCAAAAGACAAACTGTGCCCACACTTACTGTACCTGGCAATACGACTTTAGGCATGTTGACGATCTTCCAAGAAAACCCTCCCAATAGGACTGGCAAGTGATGGTCAGCTACTGGACCTCTGCAATGGCAGTGTGGATCACTATCCCTGCAATATTAAGCTTTTCTTTTGACACCCCCCCCCCTCCCCTGTAACCAGAGCCAGCAGTGCCCACACTGGATATGCTCAGTCGCAACTGGCAAATTGTGTCCACGACTCTATTTTTAAGTCGTACATGTGAATCGAGGAGCACTCCCAGTCAAGCATAACATGTAGAGAGGAGTGTGAGAGGTGTGGCATGATCGAGGTCTGGTTGCTGTGCCACTTCTGCAAGAACATGGATGTTCACATGGGCTCTAAATCCCTAATCTTCTTGGGCATTTTTAACACTTTGAAAAACATTTTCAAAAACAGACTTAGCTGTAAGAGTCATCAGACCAACCTTTAAGAACCTTTGCAGTTCCAAGAGTCGTCGTGCTGTGGCAGCGTTCTTGTCACCAATATCAAAGCTTAACACTAAGCTCCATGTTTCTAGCCAACAAGAAACGGAACAGAGTTAACAGAGTGGAGGAGAATGAAAGAGGTATTAAAACAGCCCAGACAGACTGCTGCTATTTTCTCACTCAATCACCCTTGGTATTCCCTCATAGTGGCTCATGCAGATTCTTGTTGGTAACATGGTCACTCTTCCTGATGTTAAGTACTTCACGCAACATTCTGGTAGTGTAGCACCAGTCTAGAGACTTCTGCAGGGTTGGCTTCAGGTCAGGATTCAGCATTCACTGAATAGACTCTTACATAGAAGAAGCTGAGGCTGATTTGTTTGAGGAGGTTGGAGTTCCATACACTGGCCATGCCGTTCAGGGCGCTCCATTCAATTGCCTTCCTCACTTTTAGATCTTGATCAGTTAAGTTCACCCATGAGCCCATTAGTACAGCAGATAATAGGAACGATCTTTCACTCGGTGATACAAGCGTGAAATTTGGCATGAACATGCCTCTGGGTCACCTCTTTAACTTTTTTAACCGAGCCAACGAAAATTCCAAAATGGCGGTCATTTTTCAAGATGGCCGCCAAATAAAAAAGGCCTTTTGTGGCGGTTCTGGACAACCGTGGGTGCGGCCGACTCGAGACCGGGCACTGCACTCCCTGTGGGTGTGTGGAACGTGTGTGTCGAATTTGAAGTCGGTGGGGCGAACGGTTCTCGGGTTACGTGGATTACAGATGTACACACGCACACAAAAATCGTGAAATATAGAAGATCATTGGAACGGTTGTTCGCTTGGTGATACAAGCGTGAAATTTGGCATGAACATGCCTCTGGGTCACCTCTTTAACTTTTTTAACCGAGCCATCCAAGAATCCAATATGGCGGTGCTATTTCAAGATGGCCGCCACATCTAAATGTTAGCCTATGTCTACATTTCTTACACATTTTAGGAAAAAATTCACCATTATAGATGGATAGATAGTTCTTCTATATTTTTTCTATATTTCTTTTATTCTTTATATCATTTTTTTATTCTTTTGTTATTTTTGTTATTTTTCATACTGAAGTGGCTAGAGCCATATTGTGAGAGAATCTTTCACAAGGTTATACAAGCGTGAAATTTGGCATGAACATGCCTCTGGGTCACCTCTTTAACTTTTTTAACCGAGCCAGCGAAAAATCCAATATGGCGGTCATTTTTCAAGATGGCCGCCAAATAAAAAAGGCCTTTTGTGGCGGTTCTGGACAACCGTGGGTGCGGCCGACTCGAGACCGGGCACTGCACTCCCTGTGGGTGTGTGGAACGTGTGTGTCAAATTTGAAATCGGTGGGGCGAACGGTTCTCACAATATGGCTCTAGCCACTTCAGTATGAAACAAAATAACAAAAAAAAAAATATATATATATATATAAAGAATAAAAAATCTATCTATCTATCTATAATGGTGAAATTTTTCCTAAAATTTGTAAGAAATGTAGACATAGGCTAACATTTAGATGTGGCGGCCATCTTGAAATAGCACCGCCATATTGTATTCTTGGATGGCTCAGTTAAAAAAGTTAAAGAGGTGACCCAAAGGAAGGTTCATGGCAAATGTCACCAAATGTATCACCAAGCGAACAACCGTTCCAATGATCAGCTATATTGCACAAATTTTGTGTGCGTGTGTACATCTGTAATCCACGTAACCCGAGAACCGTTCGCCCCACCGATTTCAAATTTGACACACACGTTCCACACACCCACAGGGAGTGCAGTGCCCGGTCTCGAGTCGGCCACACCCACGGTTGTCCAGAACCGCCACAAAAGGCCTTTTTTATTTGGCGGCCATCTTGAAAAATGACTGCCATATTGGATTTTTCGCTGGCTCGGTTAAAAAAGTTAAAGAGGTGACCCAGAGGCATGTTCATGCCAAATTTCACGCTTGTATCACCAAGCGAACAACCGTTCCAATGATCTTCTATATTTCACGATTTTTGTGTGCGTGTGTACATCTGTAATCCACGTAACCCGAGAACCGTTCGCCCCACCGACTTCAAATTCGACACACACGTTCCACACACCTACAGGGAGTGCAGTGCCCGGTCTCGAGTCGGCCACACCCACGGTTGTCCAGAACCGCCACAAAAGGCCTTTTTTATTTGGCGGCCATCTTGAAAAATGACCGCCATATTGGATTTTTCGCTGGCTCGGTTAAAAAAGTTAAAGAGGTGACCCAGAGGCATGTTCATGCCACATTTCACGCTTGTATCACCAAGCGAACAACCGTTCCAATGATTTTCTATATTTCACGATTTTTGTGTGCGTGTGTACATCTGTAATCCACGTAACCCGAGAACCGTTCGCCCCACCGACTTCAAATTCGACACACACGTTCCACACACCCACAGGGAGTGCAGTGCCCGGTCTCGAGTCGGCCGCACCCACGGTTGTCCAGAACTGCCACAAAAGGCCTTTTTTATTTGGCGGCCATCTTGAAAAATGACCGCCATATTGGATTTTTCGCTGGCTCGGTTAAAAAAGTTAAAGAGGTGACCCAGAGGCATGTTCATGCCAAATTTCACGCTTGTATCACCAAGCGAACAACCGTTCCAATGATCTTCTATATTTCACGATTTTTGTGTGCGTGTGTACATCTGTAATCCACGTAACCCGAGGACCGTTCGCCCCACCGACTTCAAATTCGACACACACGTTCCACACACCCACAGGGAGTGCAGTGCCCGGTCTCGAGTCGGCCGCACCCACGGTTGTCCAGAACCGCCACAAAAGGCCTTTTTTATTTGGCGGCCATCTTGAAAAATGACCGCCATATTGGATTTTTCGCTGGCTCGGTTAAAAAAGTTAAAGAGGTGACCCAGAGGCATGTTCATGCCAAATTTCACGCTTGTATAACCTTGTGAAAGATTATCTCACAATATGGCTCTAGCCACTTCAGTATGAAAAAAATAATAATAATAAAAAAATATATATATAAAGAATAAAATATATATATTCAAAATAAAATAAAAATAAAAAAAAATCTATCTATCCATCTATAATGGTGAATTTATTCCTAAAATTTGTAAGAAAATGTAGACATAGGCTAACATTTAGATGTGGCGGCCATCTTGAAAAATTACCGCCATATTGGATTTTTCGCTGGCTCGGTTAAAAAAGTTAAAGAGGTGACCCAGAGGCATGTTCATGCCAAATGCCACGCTTGTATCACCAAGCGAACAACCGTTCCAATGATCTTCTATATTTCACGATTTTTGTGTGCGTGTGTACATCTGTAATCCACGTAACCCGAGAACCGTTCGCCCCACCGACTTCAAATTCGACACACACGTTCCACACACCCACAGGGAGTGCAGTGCCCGGTCTCGAGTCGGCCGCACCCACGGTTGTCCAGAACTGCCACAAAAGGCCTTTTTTATTTGGCGGCCATCTTGAAAAATGACCGCCATATTGGATTTTTCGCTGGCTCGGTTAAAAAAGTTAAAGAGGTGACCCAGAGGCATGTTCATGCCAAATTTCACGCTTGTATCACCAAGCGAACAACCGTTCCAATGATCTTCTATATTTCACGATTTTTGTGTGCGTGTGTACATCTGTAATCCACGTAACCCGAGAACCGTTCGCCCCACCGACTTCAAATTCAACACATACGTTCCACACACCCACAGGGAGTGCAGTGCCCGGTCTCGAGTCGGCCGCACCCACGGTTGTCCAGAACTGCCACAAAAGGCCCTTTTTATTTGGCGGCAATCTTGAAAAATGACCGCCATATTGGATTTTTCGCTGGCTCGGTTAAAAAAGTTAAAGAGGTGACCCAGAGGCATGTTCATGCCAAATTTCACGCTTGTATCACCAAGCGAACAACCGTTCCAATGATCTTCTATATTTCACGATTTTTGTGTGCGTGTGTACATCTGTAATCCACGTAACCCGAGAACCGTTCGCCCCACCGACTTCAAATTCGACACGCACGTTCCACACACCTACAGGGAGTGCAGTGCCCGGTCTCGAGTCGGCCGCACCCACGGTTGTCCAGAACCTCCACAAAAGGCCTTTTTTATTTGGCGGCCATCTTGAAAAATGACCGCCATATTGGATTTTTCGCTGGCTCGGTTAAAAAAGTTAAATAGGTGACCCAGAGGCATGTTCATGCCAAATTTCACGCTTGTATAACCTTGTGAAAGATTCTCTCACAATATGGCTCTAGCCACTTCAGTATGAAAAAGAAAATAATAAAAATATATATATATAAAGAATAAAATATATATATTAAAAAGAAAAAGAAAAAGAAAAAAAAATCTATCTATCTATCTATAATGGTGAATTTATTCCTAAAATTTGTAAGAAAATGTAGACATAGGCTAACATTTAGATGTGGCGGCCATCTTGAAATAGCACCGCCATAATGGATTCTTGGATGGCTCGGTTAAAAAAGTTAAAGAGGTGACCCAGAGGCATGTTCATGCCAAATTTCACGCTTGTATCACCAAGCGAACAACCATTCCAATGATCTTCTATATTTCACGATTTGTGTACATCTGTAATCCACGTAACCCGAGAACCGTTCGCCCCACCGACTTCAAATTCGACACACACGTTCCACACACCCACAGGGCCCGGTCTCGAGTCGGCCGCACCCACGGTTGTCCAGAACCGCCACAAAAGGCCTTTTTTATTTGGCGGCCATCTTGAAAAATGACCGCCATATTGGATTTTTCGCTGGCTCGGTTAAAAAAGTTAAAGAGGTGACCCAGAGGCATGTTCATGCCAAATTTCACGCTTGTATCACCGAGTGAAAGGTTCTCTCACAATATGGCTGTTAGCCGCTGTACTACATGCAGGAATGTTTCCAGAGCAGTACCTCCTGTTGTTGTTATAGGTCAGGAGTGGGCAACTTAGATGATGGGGAGGGCCACAATATTTTCACACTCATTCCAAAGGGCCTTGCATATAGTGTCGGGCAGAAACCTCTTATCTCCGTATTTAAAAAAATGTCATCATATGTCACACAAAAGTAGCAAAAATTGTCGATCTACCTGGTTGATCCTTCCAGTGTCCATGCATGTCTAAGTACAAACGGCTTGTACAGTGAAACTGAGATCTGCTATTTTTAATTGGAATTATTTTTTTTCTTTTTGCAATTATTTTAATATAAACATTGGACATAATTTTTTTATACTAGTAATTAAGCTACTAATATACCGGTAAACTGAAGTATGTAATTAAAGTGGGTCATGTTTGCATTGGCAGTATATAATAGAGTATAGTGTCTGCTAAATTCATTGCAATAGTACATTGTTCATCTATAATTACCAGATGACATACTATTCTGTGGGCAGGTGGTCCTTAAAGTGAACACGTACGGATTGTGTTTGCACTTGGCTTGGCTTTTAATGAGCCGATCACAACGTATGCCTGATCTGATTACATCCTGATTGTCGTGTGCTGCTGCCTGCTTGCTTTAACTTGCCTTTTCCCGTGATCCCTGATATGTGTTAGTTATACTGTAGTTTGTAGTGTAAATAAAGCATTACCAAGATGTAAGATTGGGTATTAATGGATTGGTTAATACTAGTGTTGTATAAAATCACCGATGTGTGTTACTTACTTAGTGATAATAGTATTGGTTCATTTATAAGGAATTATAAGACACTAGTAAGCCTAATTGGCTAGAACAGAGGTTTCCAAACAGTGGGCCAATGCAGGAGACACACCAATACACCGATATTCACATGCATGTATCCAACATGCTTACAATGTAGAATTCTGCTTTCGAGAGACTGTAAGCCTTATATTTTTTAGGGAACGTGATCCCAAAGGTCAAGGTTTCTTCACAACTAGTTAAATAGATCAGGTTCAAGACAGGTCTGCAACTAGGAAGGAGTACATAGCTTGGCAGCAGCAGTAACTGATTATCCTAGTGCCTTGACCAGTCCATGGCAGTGGCTTGCAGCTAAATTAAGCTACAGTCTCAGACTTTCTCAACCTAAAGAGGCTTCTTCTTACAGTTACAGTTACAAGAAGCAAAGAGGTCGAGGCAAGTGACGGAGTGCAGCAACTCGTGAAAGCAAAAACCATACAATGTGGTATTCTTTGTCCACACCAGATAGAACATTCAACATTGGAGCAGGACCATGTCAACACCTCTCATATACTCCTATAATTAATACCTCTTAGCTGGACTGAATTACACTAGAAGTAGCATATGGGATCAGGTGATATCCCTGCACGTCCTGTCACTGTCATGTACAGGACAGTCTGGGCAGTATTTGGGTATAGAGAGGGTGTGCACGTGACATCATCATCATAGCCGGAAGTTATGCAGGAACACCTACTGAGAAAAGTTTATCTTACAACATTAAACAACCTTAAACTCACTTTGCCACTCACTTTATGCATGCGCATACGCTCTAGAGCGCATATGCTCTAGTGACAGTCTATACAGATATGTTGGGGTATACAGGCTTTTTTCTTTTTAAATCTAATCAGTTAACCACTTAAAACCTATTTTATAGGCTACTTACTCTTATTAGGGTGTCACATACGGCAAAAATAGCCAATCGACAAGATTTCTTTTTTACATTTGCCTTTTTCTTTTGCCTTTTTCCAACTTGTGAAAACTGGAGAAAACCTTTTGTGAGCTTGTAGAAGTGCCATTTTGTTTTTAAAGTTTGTGGAAATGTGTGAAACCTCAGTGATGGCATCACTGAGGACTGTCAAATAGTGACAATAGCTGATCAACATGACCAAAATAGGCCAGGCTGAAACGAGCCGGAAAGAAAAGACGGAAAGAATAACAGTAAACAGATTTACCATGACCTCAAATCCTGTGGAATACCTTCAAGCTGTGCTTGACAAGGATGTCAAGCACAGCTTGTCCCAGGATAACTTGTTAATGTTATTGCAAATGTTAGGACAGAATATAGATAGCCCTATCCAGAATTAACTAATGTTTGTCATTACTTTGCTATGACATACGCACATGGGTTAAGACAATATGGTTTACTAGTACCTGTATGGAGATCTTTGTATCCGTCAGTCCATGTCACCTTTATGCCAATATATGGAGTTCCCTGATGTCATTTGGACACATTGGTCGGATCGGCAGTTCTGGACACATATCCGAATGACTCACTTCGGGCATTGCACTCCCTTGAGTCCTTGCCGATGCGTTGCACCAAGTTTGAAGTCGGTCGGTCCCATTTCTTGAGAAGACCATATAGGCCTAGCGGTCAAATCTGTGGCTCTGTACAACCATGAGATAAGATCCAGATCTCCAAGATCCTAGCTCTAATCAATACTACTAGGGTCTAGGCCAACTGTAAATTGGGGTGAAAACATCTGAAACCCTTACTACTGCATGCTTCATGGGCATAACAAACACAACACAATTAATGTCAAACTATTCAGCTCAAAGTATTGAGTGTACAGTAGAAGTCTATACCATACACATACCTGGTTTAGCAGGGGATTTGGTCCACATCTGGTTAGAGGAGGCAGTTACTCAGTTATTCCACATGGTGTCACTGTTAGACATCAAATCACAATTTCTTCACACATTATAAATAAGTAATAATAAGGTTTCCATGGCTTTTCCTTCTAAGAAACCCACCAGTCATAATATTAGCATGTTTTATTTTATTTGATTAATATTTTATTTTGTCTTCTAGGGGTTTTATTAAACAAAGCTCTCATTCCTAAAGTCTACTTATCGAGAGATATCAACTATAGAAATGCTCCAAATATTTCCATCTTGTGGGACTGGGAATATAACCAAAACAAATATTAGATAAAAGGTGTCAAATTATACAAACTATGGTAATTTAGGCCACATACCAAAGCGGTGTGACACATTTTGTGGTCTGGTGTATAAATGCAATGTTACTTAGCAGAAGGGTTCTCAAACTTCTCAGGCCATATTTGAACTGGGGAGCCCTCAGCCTGACAAGAACAAGAGTTGGGGCATTACATTTTGTTTGACTTGGTTGGTTCCACAGACAAATACTGTTAAAATAGCCAAGCAAGGTTTTGTAGAAGTCAAAATGTTTGACTTTCTTAGGTAATATTTTACATTACTTCTTTTTTGAGGGGCACTAGCACCTCCTATATATAGGTTTAATGTTTTTTTTAGTTCAATGTTGGTTTTAAAAACGACAATAAAGATAATTTAATGTTTGCTTTGTCTCAATGTTTGTTTTACATCATGTTGTAAGATGATAAAAGAGTGATGAGATTTTCTTATATTACAGGTTGTTGGTACTTGGTTACTGTTGATGTAGTGATAGTCTTTCACTGTAGGCCCATGCTGGTTTGTTTACTGTTAAGTGAGTGACTGGGGCCCGCACAAAATCCTTTGCGGATTATTTCTAAGTAATAATAAAACAATCACACTTGTGTGAAGTGAGGTGCGCTCTTATCATCATACATCACATTCCATGTTCAGCTAATCAAATCACCACAAATGTGGTTCCGGTCAATCACAATTGGTGTCTTTAATTTTCTGCCCTGACTTTTTATCCTCAATATGTACTTTAATCAGCCAATCAAATCATCGCTATGGGTGATCAGCCAATCAAATCATGGCTACAACTCACACAGACAAAGCTCTCCTATGCCCATAGTATGTACTATGTATTATGTAAGAACAATAGAACATACAGTTTACTGTAAACCAAGGAAGCTCTGAGAAGGAAGTGAAGTGGTCACGTGACTGGGCCGCGCCATGACACTTTCATGGACACTTTCATGGGAGCCAAACTACCCGGAAGTTTGGCAGAATGCATTGGAGTCAATGAGAGCTCAGTGACCAGCTCATGAACAAACATTATTTATGAACAATTGAGACCTTTTGTAAAGTAATCACTTCTGGAAAATAACAGAAGACATGTAACACATTATTGGCTGATGTGTTGTTATTCGATGTGTACACGGTGTAATTTTTATAGAGGTATGGCATCTCTATAAAAATAGAGATACCATAAAGTACAAAGTACATTTCTGAACGCACCAAGTATCGCGAGACTTCCCACCGTTTCCTGTCTGTCGAAAAGTAAGTGATTAGAAAACAACCTGTGATATGTCTTCTGTTATTTTCCAGAAGTGATTACTTTACAAAAGGTCTCAATTGTTCATGAACAATGTTTGTTATGAGCTGGTCCAGCCGGCTCCATTCACTGACATGTATTCATTGCACTTCCTGTGTGAGTTTGGCTCCCATGAAAGTGTCCATGAAAGTGTCATGGCGCAGCCCAGTCACGTGACCACTTCACTTCCTTCTCAGAGCTTCCTTGCTGTAAACCATTTAGGCTAGGCTGGGCTAAGATCTACAGCGTATCTTCTCTGACCTGCAGCCATCACATCCTTCATATTACTTCTGTATTGTAAATAAAATGGATTACATGTCTCATTAAATAACATAGCCTATGTCATCAATATGATGTCATATTGATGTCCAAATATGGGTTCCACACGACAGTGACAACACCATATACAACTGTTGCATACTGTAATTTCCCATTTCCCAAATGTGCTTTATATACTAGCTACTAATATTTCAGACATCTCATACTATTTTGGCATGTAAGCACTATGTAGTATGGAATCTTGGACTCAACCAAATTATTTAGCTCTAATCCACTGAAACAAATATGGAGGTTCACACTGATGTCATCATTATGACATCTTCAATCCACCTTTCAAGCCACTCAATCCTGACTTTATCACATTCGGTGGAGGCGGTCCGATCACAGCCGGAGGACTGAGGTGACGGCAGCAACGTTATGCCAGTGACTCGGGCCGTATCCGTCACAATGAAGCAAATCTAGCCGTGTTGTGACTTCTAACCACTATCCTTTGACAGGGTTAAACCATGGAGCTCATATACAAGTTGGTGTGGCGGTTGTTGCATGTATTCCTTCACCTCCACAGGTTGATAATCACTTGGTTCCGACTCCAGCTTCAGAACTGGAATGGATGGCTGTGGGAGTGGGCAGTGCTTCTCCTGCCGATCGCACTTGTCGGATTCCCGGACCACTACAAGGTGGTTGCCCAGGCGACCTGTAAACACTCAGGAGGTCGCATCCGTGTTCAGTTCAGCGCCGACGGGAAATCTCTGGAGAAGCTGCCCCTTCACATAGGCTTGTTGATAGCCGAAGAGGAGCTGAGCTACACGCACACTGCAACCCTCGTCGTTTGGTGCATGGCTGTCGGCATATCTTATGTCAGCGTGTACGATAGTCGAGGAGTTTTCTCGAAGAACAGCTCCCACCTCCTGGAGGAGATACAGAGGCAGCAACGGGACCTGCTGGGACCAGAGGATTCTAACTATAACATGCAGTTCTTCAGCAATGGGAATAACAAGCATCAGCATCAAGCACTGTCCGGTCAGCCCGTGGTGACAGTTCTGTCACCAGCGGATGGAAAACAGAGCATCGTTGCGGCAGCCCAGAAGATGTGTCGCGCTGTGGAACAGAAAGAGAGGAGCTCCACAGACATCAACATCAGCATGCTAGATGCACTCCTCAGAGAGTCAAAGAATATTCCAGACCCTGAGGTGGTGGTCAAGTTTGGCCCAGTGGACAGCACGCTGGGATTCCTTCCATGGCACATCAGACTCACCGAGTTCATTTCCCTGCCTTCCCATATAGACGTGTCTTACAAGGACTTATTGGATGCTCTGCAGCAGTATGCCTCCTGTGAGCAAAGGCTAGGCCAGTGATTGGCACATGCAAGTTAAATAGACCCTGCCTTGTGAACCAGAGCCAATGAGAGTTACAATCCTCTAGACTGCCGTTACGGAGAATATTCATAACATTCAATAATACTGTATATTTTGCCAAAACTAACTTGCAGTTGATGTGGAATTTGTTTTGGTGGATATCAATTCACGGGTGATGCGGAAGCAGGCCCCAATTAAAACACAGGCTTTAGGGGCAGCAGACCATGGCACCAAGTTTTGGAGGGCACCAAAAGCCTGGTCAAAAGGAAAGAACAGACCATTGCACGTCCCCAAGATTCGGTCTGGGGCAGCCAAGATATTGCTAAAACGGTGTGGAAATGCGTCGGCATGCACCGTTCACCCTGCCGATGAAGTGAGATTAGCAGCAGCAACTCAGGATGTTGAATACAAAGAAGAGGAAGCACTGCTGTGGTCCATGTGGTTATCAAAAAAACTGTAAACAGTCAAGTATACCTTCATAAGGGTCCAATAGTTAGCCCACTTGATAAGGCGGTAGAAGGTTTAGGTAACCACTCCATGAACAGTCGACAGTTTAAACAAAAAGCAATCACTGGGTGCCCTGAATGAAGACTGATAAATTACTAATGAACATGCATTATTCCACCCAAGGTAACAAACTGGGGCAAGTCAAGCAACTCAACATCACATCCAAAGGCCCATTATGACACCTTACATGTGAGTGAGTTACCATGGGAGTAGAGAGTCAGCGGTCCAACAAAGATTTTTTCACCAAGCTGACGTGAAAGCAACCAGTGGACTCCACTCTACACCTTTTATACAGGTAGCCTACGTGGACATGAACTTCATTCAACCACTAGCTGGCAGCAATACACGCACAATCCCGCATTGAGGAGATTGAAGCCTAATTTAGCCTGTCATATGGTGTCATGCTAGATCTACAAGCTCTCATGCAATTTCCAAGACTCGTAGTCTAATCAACAATTCTAACAAGCTGTGTAAGTAATAAACATTCATGACAGTTTGGATCTGTTTTTTAAAGCATTGATGCATCCAAGTGTTGGATTTAACCTAGTCGTGGTAAAAAAAACAAAAAACATTCACAATGTACAGTTTGGAACCGTTTTTGAAAGCATGGATGCATTTGTTGGATAGCCTACCTAATGGTAAATGGTGCATTTATATAGCGCCTTTATCCAAAGTGCTTTACAGATTGTGCATTACATTCACCCATTCACACACACATTCATACACCGATGGCGGAGAAAACCATGCAAGGCACCAACCAGGACATCAGGAGCAAGTTCAGTTCAGTGTCTTGCTCAAGGACACTAACTCAGGGGGAGCCCAGGTTCAAACTGGCAACCTTGTGGTTACCATCCAGCCACTCTACCTTCCTTCCCCCCCCCCCCCCCTTTACCTTTTCCAGATGTTTCATGGTTTTATTTCAATGTTTGTTATTGTTTTTGTCCTGTTCAATTTATAGGCTTTTTTCTGTTCTGTATACATTTTCCTTGTTTTATTGCGTGCACTTTGTGAATCTTCTCTGTGAGCAGTGCTATATAAATAAAACGTACTTACTGATCTTTTCATCATTGCCTGTGGAGGAAGTCCTGCAGGCTCCGTGTATCTGTTGCTGAGAGTGTTCCCTGGCAGATGAGCCTGAGAACACTGGTAGAAGTCTAATAACGGAAGCCATTCCTTGATTTTAACTACCGGTAGTTAGAGATTTGATTAATACTGTGACTGTGGTCATAGAAGACTTTGAGCAGTACATCTAGTCGGACTGTGGATGTATTGAAGCACTTCAAAGGAAGCAACTGGGGACCTAATCTGCACAAAATGTCATGAAAGTCAATACAGAATAGTCAGAAACAGATTTTATGAAATAAGACGCCTTTTTTATTATTGAAGACTAAAGATTTATTAAACTTATGAAACATCTCAGTGTGCTCATATGAAGTCATGGATGTTGCTGTATGTACATGAGAGCTGTATGTACATGCTAAATCAGATTGCTTTTTTCCCCTCGACTTATGAGAATAATTAATGTAAAGCTTGTTCAGTTAGCAGTTTATACTCGTGTTGTGAGCCTTATCAGACAATCTGTGGAGGTACTTCCTTTGAAATGAGAATGCATGTTGCAACAAAACTGACATCAAATGGAAAGGATTCGCTAGAAACAGAATACACCAAGAGCTATTTTATGATAGATTGAGCATTTTCATTAGAATACAATTGTTGAAATAGACTTTACCTTAGGGCCAAATAGAAAGGTGCTCTGTATTCCAAACTACTGTAGTTGTCTTCTATAAGTTCTGGATTTGCTATGTATTATAGACATAGTCCTGCAGCCTCTTGTCCACTGAGAATGGAACAGAACAACTATAATTCAGTCTGGTGCACACATTAAATGCAGCAGAAAATGAGGAAAGAAGGAAGCCAGGCACTCATTCTCATAAAGATAAAATATAAAATAAATGTACCTTGTATTTTGATCATGCTGAACATAATCAGATTTTCTATTTCTATAACTACTTTGCTTTCAGTAGCTCATCAAAGTTGCAACTTTACTCATCACTCTCCATTGAAGTACTGTAGGTCTGCAAAGCAGTCTTAACACATTCTTCAATCTCCTAGAGTCCTTGGTCAGAGCAAATAAAACCTTTTAATTGTATAGAACATACAATTAAAATGATTCGTTTGTTAGGAGATAGTTGTATTTACTGAAACAATAACCTGTAATAATTTGTAAACCCTCTCCGGGACTCCTGGACCCCACGTGGAGGACCACTGATTTACAGGACAGCAAAAATAAAGTCAAAGTCGTACGATTTGCCACACACGTTACCGCAGTGAAATTTGTTCTCCACATTTGACCCATCTCTTGGATTCTTTCTACCTTTGCATTCCTCTACATCTACCTCTGACCTTACAGGATTGGGCCATGTTCTTTTTCTTGCTTCTCTGCCCCGCTGGGTCAAAATCTGAGTCACTGTCATGCTCTTGCTCCTCTTCTGCCGAGTCACTGCTGCCCTGACCTTCCTCATTCTCATCTCTGATGCATATCTGTCTCTTCAATTGGTTCACGTCATCTGAAGTGATCACTGCATTTTTCGTAGGCCTTCCTCTAGGTCTGCCTGTGGGCCTATTATATTTAAGTGTACATCCTTCTTCTTTTTGTACCTCCTCCTCCTCCTCAGTGTTGCATAATGTGTCCTTAATTTTCTCATCCTCCTCAGCATCAACAGCACTGCTTTCCATTTCATTTGTCTCATCTTTTTCTGTTTCAGACTCATTTCTACTTGTCTTCTCCATCTGAATTTTCATCCCTGGGTCAGGGACTTGGCCATGATAACGCTGAATGTGACTCTTCAGGCTAACATTGTGATTAAAGGACTTGTCACAGTGGTGACACTGATAGGGTTTCTCTCCTGTGTGGACACGCATGTGGGATTTCAGGTGGTTTGACTGGGTGAATGAGCGCTGGCACACCTCACATACAAACTTCTTTACCTTTGTGTGCACAGCTACATGCCTTTCCAGATAAAAATTATTTGGAAAATCCATGTTGCATATGAGACAAATATATCTTTTGGGACCTCTGTGAGTCACCAGGTGGTCATTGCGCTCTCGCATCTTGGCAAACACCTCTGGACAGTCAGGACATTGATAGGGCTTCTCTGCAGGGAGATGGCTCTGCTCATGGACAAGTTTGTCTGATCTTGTTCTGAAGGTTGCGCAGCAGTACTTACAACCATGCTTGTAGCCATCCTGGTGGATCTTGCTGTGGGTTTTTAGATTAACCTCACAGTAATATCTCTTTCCACACACAATACAAGAAAGGGGCTTTTTGTACCTACATGTGTGAGACTGACTGTAGAAAAACATTCCGCATTCAGAACACAGCTTGCGGAGATTGTCATGTTTCTCATCTGTATCCGACTCACTGTTGTCTGGGAGATCCCAATCGATGTCTGAATTGTGATCTCCACTATCCAGCTCGCCGTCTGGTCCTTCATCTGGAAGCTTGTCGTTTGTATTGTGGTGCTCCAGGGGATCAAAAACAATAACCTCAGCGATGGCATCAGCAGAACTCTCTGGGTCATTGGTGGAGTTCAGAGCGTCACCTGAGGGCACTGCCTGTAAATTATGGAGAAGAGATGAGCAGTTACTGTATGTCTGCAGTTGGAGTGATTCCCTCATTGTTACATTTCTATTGTCAGGGCAAAGGTTTAGGCCTATATGGATTCCTAGTGGGTAGATAATGGTAGGTGATATAGTTTTAGTTAGTTGGTTAGCAGATTCATTTACAAAATGTTCAAGTTTAATTGAGATCAGGACATAACACACAGCGAGCAATTTAAATACCTTCTCTATTTGCTGACTCCTCCACTTTCTGCATGAGAGAGAAAGAGGACATGAAACACTAAACAAATGATGTCATCAATATCAAAAGTGACTGTTATATTAGTACTATTATATTATACTACTACACTAGTGCAGTAGTTCTATTCACTGGCCATTACTGTTATGCATTGGAGCTGACTTACGATAGTGTGACCTCAATGGAGTCTCCATAACATTCATCATCATCATCTAGGGTCAGCCTGCATTTTGAGGGTTGAAAGGACTCTGGGTATGTTGAAGTGAGGAGCGAAGGTGATCTTTTCCAGTCAACTGGTGGGCCAACGCCAACACTCTCAGAACACAGACTTGTCTGAGTAGCTAATTAGAAAACATAGCATGGTTAAAGAAGATGAGTTATACCAAACTATAAAGGCTTCAGATAGCAAAAATTCACGTAGCTACCAAAATTACACATTAAAAGAATAGATATTCTGACAGGCCATAGAAATAACTAGAATACACACTTACTTGCTAAATTACCAGAAATATTAATTTCTATGCCCAGCTTTGAGTGTTTGTGTAAACACAAACATTGAAGACAAGTGAGGACGCAAATTGTGATCGGCCGGAATGAGATGATGATAAGACCGCATCTCACTTCACATGGGTGTGATTTTTCTTTTTTTCTTTTTTACAAACCTTCACTTCTAAAGTAAGTCTTCTTAATCTGGGTGCCAACAGATTTCTTCCTTGGGGGGTCAGTCTGGCAACCTATGTTCCTGGTAATAGTGCACTGTAAAAAAAAAAAAAAAAAAAAAACTGTTACACATCGGCCAGCGTTTACACGCTCCATATATGGCCAGAACATAATTCATTCCATATATTGATTTGACCCCCCAGCTTACTACCACTTTAGTCAACTCAGTTTCCTATATTATAGGCCTAATGTGTACAACCATACCCAATATTACTTTGTCTCTCTCTCTCGTACACACAATTACAGAACATATGGGTGACTGCAAGCAAAATATAACTTTGATTGCATGACAGACAGACAGACACACAGACAGTCACACACACCTGCGCTTCTTATCTGTGGTTTCAGATTTGCTTGCACATTGGCTGTCTTTTTCACCACCAGTACAACGCACTGGCATCCAAAGTCTCTAGTGGTTGGCTGAAAACACATAAAAGAACAAATCATTACTTAGTTCATATACCTCTGAAACGACTACATTAACTACAAATGAAACGAGAGTAGAATTACTTACCTTTGGTGGAGGAGAGTTGCCAACCGTGTAAATAGATGGTATCGCGTCTTTGGACAGCAAAAGGCGGCTTGCGAATCCTGCAGTGAATTGGCCTTTGTTTTCAAAGCAGCCATCTGAGAAGTGCCTCTCACACAAACGCGAGTTGTTGAAAACACCCCCTTCATCAAAATGTGTGAACTCCAGCCATTGTTGCCGAAGCCGCGGATAGGGTTCGTTATGGGGAAAGGGGAAAAGAGTGATGAAATTCGCGCAACCAAACACACAGCGACGATGTTGAGGCATGATGTGGAAACAACAAGTTCACAACTTCACAGCCGGTGTCGAGGAGTGAGCTAGGATAAGGTTTCCGTTTCCGGCAGGCCTCCTATCCTATCATAGCTTCAGGCAATGAGAGCGAGATGATGAGACTGCATGGCGTCCAACATTTCCATGGTGTTGATGGTGAGTTCTGAGTTTTAATTTGCTTGATTCATATTAATCGACGGCCCTCGTCCATAATTAGTACGTTTACACTTTATTTTTGAGCAGATTAAACAAACGAGAGACAATTTGAGGTTTTGTTAGGTGTTGTAGAACTTACTGTACATTACATTCCGCAGTCTGAACTCCTGATTTACCTGGCACAAAAAACACCCTCGGACACTTCACTGTCTGCCATAGTGAGTATATTTCTACAATTGAAAAATGATGTTGATGGATGGGTGATAATGTTTGTTTCCTCTACCCTTTTCGAACTTTGCAGTTTACTTTGCACGTGGTCAGGTGGTCTCTGCAGTGCTAGTCTGCTTGGCCCTGAGTAGACCGTTTCCACGTTATGCAGCTTCAAAATGATGAACATCATGTCAAGCCAAACTAGCAAATAAATACATAATTTATCAGCAATTAAGGTGGTGATACATTGTAGATCAGAATTTTTATGTTTTGCATTACTGAAAAGGTTGATTAATTTAATATGGAAACTATATGACTCAGCTCAGCAGTAGCATTACTAGCCCCGCGAGTCAGAACCCAACGGTACGTAAAGTTTCTGACATTTTTAAGACTGACTCGCGGGGCTACAGTTACTGTACTAGCATAACCATACACCACTTCACTTATTTAGTTGAAATGGTTTGAACTTCTACCAAGTTTAGTGACCAATTGCATATAGTTACTTACAGTACTGAGCTGTACAAATTATAAATATGTAATATTTGTAATAACATGTGTTATTGGAGAAGGGAGAGTAAGTATAGTTGACTTGGGGAGTTGCACCACTCAGTTAACACGGTGACTGTAGCCTCGGTACCAGGCTTTCATTTTTGTTGGTGCAAAAATTGAAAGCCTGGAGGAACGCATTGGCCGCTCTGGTCTAAAAGTGGGAGTCAACCCTTCTGGGTGGGCGTCGCTCCAAATGATGTGACGTAGTGCTGCACTAGGGGGGAGAGGAGGGGCCGGGGGTGACGGACAGATCGATGAGATCCAATCAGGGCGTGCGCAAATCTGAGCCGCGACCCGCCCCTCTAGACCAGAAACCTAACACGTTAGCTCAGGCTAACACGGGTGTGATTTTTTTATAATGGGATGAATCTAGAGTTGCAATACCCTTGACTCCCCATTCATCCAGTTTGCGATCTGCTTGTATTAAACAACGTTAAACTCACCAACATTGCAGCTCTAGGCCAAACTTGAATTATCCTTTTTCAATCTGCCAAGCTTTTGTTTCATAAAAATCCACCGTAGACATGTTATGAGCTACTTTCTGTCAAGAAATTCTGTGCAGGTGATTATTTTTCTAAGTTTGGAAGCACTCGTCGAAGTCACTGAACAGCCCTGCGCACCACCTGTTTCAAATTTGCACGTAATACAAGCAGCAGCGCGACCCGTTAACAAAAACGAGTGCTTCCAAACTCCAACACTTTGAAAAAGAATTACCTGCACAGAAGTTCTTGACAGAAAGTAGCTCATAACATGTCTAGGGTGCATCTTTATGAAACAAAAGCTCGGCAGATTGAAAGAGGATAATTCGAGCTTGGCCTAGAGCTGCAATGTTGGTGAGTTTAATGTCGTTTAATAATACAAGCAGATCGCAAAGGCAAATTGGATGAATGGAGAGTCAATGGAGGGTATTGCAACTCTATAAAAAAATCCCATTATAAAATAATCTAGAGTGAAATTGCGGCTAGGGTATAGGTAGGTAACGAAGTAGCTGCAATTTGCAACTCTAGATTGTGTGTGTGTGTGTGTGTGTGTGTGTGTGTGTGTGTGTGTGTGTGTGTGTGTGTGTGTGTGTGTGTGTGTGTGTGTGTGTGTGTGTGTGTGTGTGAGAAAGATACAACAGAAAACATGTTTATGACCAGAGAACAAATTAATATGATCAATGTACTTGAAATTTGAATCATTTCACGCTGCAAGTTATGAAGACCCTAGTCTGCTTAACGTATTAACTCCTAAGTCAACAGTTGGTTCTTAGTAGAGGTTCACTGATTATTATAAGTCATGGTTTGCCAAGTCTTTTGAATAGTTAAATTAAATCCTCTTAACAGCCACTACTGCTACTGCTACTCATAATGTTATTACTGTTGTTTCCTCTGCTAGTTATCCTGCTGTAACGTTGAAAAGCACCAGTGACTCGGCCTCAGGTAAAATACCAGTGGAAGGGCTACGAGCAGACTTTATGGCTTCCAATTCGACTCAGGAGGAAGAGGAGTTCCACTGTGCTGTGTGTCATGAGATCTATAAAGATCCGGTTATCTTGTCATGTAGCCACAGCTTCTGCAAATGCTGTCTACAGGAATGGTGGACAGGAAAACCAACCAAGGAATGTCCTTTTTGTAGAAGATGCTCCAAGGAAGAACCTATTACCAATTTGGTGTTGAAGAACCTATGTGAGAGACGGAGTGCTTTGTCAGAGAGGTTGGACGTTCTCTGCGTTCCACATGGCCAGAAACTCAGACTTTTCTGTATGGAAGACAAAGTTCCTACGTGTCTCGTGTGTCGGGATTCTAAAAAACACAACAACCACAGGTTTAGACCCATTGATGAGGCCACATTAGAGCTCAAAGTGGAACTCCAGAAATTACTTAATCCCTTACAGGAGAAAATGAAGGTCTTTGATAAAGTTGAAACAGACTGGTATAAAAGAGAAAAACACATTAAGGTTCAGGCTCAGCACATAGAGAAACAGATGAAAGAGCAGTATAAGAAGCTTCACCATTTTCTACAACAGGAAGAGGATTCCATGCTCCTTGCAATGAGGAAGGAAGAGGCACAGAAGAGTCGGGTGATGAAGGGCCACATTGAGCGGCTGAGCAGAACTAAGGCAAAGCTTTTGGCGACAATCAGAGCTGCCAAGGACCAATTGAAAGTCAACAATGACATTTCATTCCTGCAGAACTACAAGGCCACAGTGGAAAATGTCCAGCTCACAGTCAAGCTGCCGAACCCACCACCAGTCCATGGAGTACTGATGCATGTGGCTCAACACCTGGGTAACCTGACCTACCGTGTCTGGTCCAAGATGCAGGATATTATCTCTTGGACTCCTGTTATTCTGGATCCAAACACTGCCCATGATAGACTCAGCCTGTCTGAAGACCTGACGTGTGTGAAACGTTGTTTACCACAGCAGCTTCCTGATAACCCTGAGAGGTGTGGCAATCTCTATGTCCAAGGTTCTGAGGGCTTTAGGTCAGGGACTCACAGCTGGGAGGTTGAGGTTGGTGACCATACATCCTGGAAACTTGGCGTGTCAGAAGAGAGTTACCCGAGGAAGTTGCAGGGTAGATGTTGGATAATAGGGTTTTGTGATGGCAATTACAAAGCAAGCTCAACAGGAGCAGTGTCCACTAAACTCTCTGTTAACAAGAAGGTCCAGAGGATCAGGGTCCAGCTAGACTGGCTCAAAGGAATGCTGTCCTTCTTTGACCTTCATTCTAACACACACCTACACACCTTCAGACACACTTTCACTGATGTTGTCTTTCCAACATTTGGGACCTACATGTCCCTCCCCCTGAAAGTGTTGCCAAGGAAGCTCCGCATTTGTAGCTAAAACTAGGAGCGCCATGACATGGCTCATCAGTATATTAGTAAAGACAGAAGTGAGGTAGGAGGCATTTATAGCTTGACAAATCTAGTTTGTGAGCTACTGTACACTTCAGAGAGAGATGGCCACCATTCCAAACCACAAACTTTCCTATACAGGACAACATTTCCGGTTCCATCCTAGTATTATTTTATGGTACCCACTAGTGACAGAACCACTGTGTGATGTTGGCTGCATGACTATAAATTACATAAAAACAGACAGGAAAGTTGATATTTCTATATTCTTTGTTCGACATGTTAAACATATACAGGTATTATACTACATGTTGCATAGCTACAGTATGTATCACAGACAATTCAGATTTCTTTCCCCTTGCAGTAAAGAAAAAGGCATTACGGAAAGTCTGTTAATATAACACATATTAAAAGTGTTGACTTTGGACCTTTTTGAAGAATGTGTACAGTATCTGTGTATACTGGGAAAGGTGGTATATGGGATAGTGAGATTTATTTTAAGACAAAAGTATATATTTTGTCAGTTCATGCTTGTTTATTTTTCAGGATAATGCTTGGGTCAGTGGCAGCCATATTAGTTAGTCTAGAGAGCACAGAGCAGCTACATGGCATGTATGACCACTGTTAACGGCATGTTGAGTGAATGCTTGGGGTTTGGGTTGGGACGGTACAGTAGCAAGGGGCTATATTTCTCCGACTTTTGTTTTAATGGCCCAAAAACGAATTCTTAAATAAATTTAGGTTCTGCTTAATCATTTACCAGTGTGAACATTATACTGTATTATGCTTAATGTATGTCTCAGCTTGCATCAAGGTTATCTTTGTGTTTTGATGATTCAAACCATGTTTGAAATTTAGTTTTGGGCAGCTGCAGCACCTCTAGGTTTTGTTTTGTTAAACTATTTGTACATACTGGCAGCTTGTACTTTATTTTTTATATTCAAGCTCAAGGTGTAATTTTGGTAAATAAATGTTCATTTAGCAGAAGCTTTGTGGTGGAGTTTTTTGTTCAGTTTGTTTTAGTTTGATCAGTTTCAATGTTTTGTTATCTCTATTCTCTACGATATACAGTAGAGTAGACTCAAGGAATTCTGGACGAGCTGACAGACCACCATATGGGACCAAATCATGTTTAATGACTATCTTGAATCTTCAATTGGGGTCCCATGATAAACATCTAATCAAATGGTGGCTTAATGTGCATATCAAATGTGGGATCCTTAAAAGTAAAAGTTCAGAATCACTTGGTACTTGGAACTGGTAGAACACACAACTGCGTAAAAAAACAATACCATCAGTATAACCACTAGATGTTAACATTAGTCAAATGTATGTTTATGTTATGTGTGATAAACGGCCTGTATTCTCCATATTCAGACCGCAGCCATCTTGCCAGCAAGGTGATACCTAGGTGACACTTCTCATAGACAGCCCATTCATCCAAACAGAAAAGTCTCCTCTAATTATATTAAACAACGTCAAAATCACCACCATTGCAGCTGTAGGGGAAAGCTTGAATTATCCTCTTTCAATCTGTAAAGTCTTTGATTAATAAAAATCCACCGTAGACATGTTATGAGCTACTTCCTGTCAAGAAATTCCTCCTCGGAATTTGTTGACAGGAAGTAGCTCATGTCTACAGATTTTTATGAAACAAACACTTTACAGATTGAAAGAGGATAATTCAAGCTTTCCCTACAGCTGCTATGTTGGTGATTCTGACGCTGTTTAATATAATTAGAGAGGTAAAATGTTTAATCAACCCTGTAGAAATTTGATTAGCAGGTGCATTAACAGTGCAAGTAGCAGCATTCTCCAGATACAACAGAAAAATCGCTATTTTACTGTGAACTTCATAACCAGGCCATGTTGAGAGACCCTTGTCCTCCCAAGCAAAACACTACTGTAAATGAAAAGTGTTGTGAGGTATATGCTGATAGACTAATATTTACAAGCCAAACAGAGTAATTGATCCTCATACATGTACACACGAATAGCAATGATTATTATACATTAATACTGCACATGTACACATGTAGTGCAGGTCAGTTTTGAAAGAATGTCTTGTAATGTCTTTAAGCCCGCGGCTTCTCTTAGAACATTGAGAGTTTGATCCTCACCTGTGTTACTTCTTAGAGGAAAGTTAAGCGTCAAACATGCAAGGTGAGGAGTGCGTGAACATTTGATCATCTCAATTTACTTCCTCTATGGCTTTACATATATATTTTAATAAGTGTTAATAGAATCACGAGGTAAATTATTAATGAAAATCCTCACCAACATCTACCATGTCTTCCTCTTCTCATAGCATGAATACAAAAGGAGGATTCCTTAAACATGAAAATCTATGTTTAAGAGGGAGTCTAATACATTTGTATTCACTGAGACAAAACCAATGGCATGAATTTAAAATAAAACCTTTTCAATTCAGCCCCACCCCCATGGTTGTCTATTATAGAGGGTATGCGCGTGACATCATCATGCCAGGAACACCGGAGTGGCAAAAAACCGACTTTCTGGCCTCGACAGCCCATATCCAAACTGAAAAGTCTTATCTGATTGTATTAAACAATGTTAAACAACATTTAACAATGTTAAACTCACTTTGTCACTCGATTTGCCATTGACTTTATGCAAGCGCATAGCCTACCCTCTATACAGACAGCAAGTAGAAGCAACACACACCAACGATAGTTGGCAGTTAATAAATCCCTTTATTGATCGCATAGTCTATACAAGTTCTCATATAGTGAACATAGTGCAGACAAGGGTCACATTCACTCTAAATTAAGTGGCACTATTGGTGTGCTATGTTCACAAACAAGTTAAACAACAGAGGCACATAAATACAGAATATATTATTCATACTTCACACACTGCATAATGCCAGTGCTTCATACAGTATGAACTGAGGCAGTTTAAGAATGATGGCTTAAGCCAGTAGTTTTCACACCACAATCACCATAAATGTTCGGTTGATTTTCGTCATACTGTTCTTCAGTGCATGCATATCAGTGTAACATTTTAGCAGGAGGTTTAATCCTCGCTGCACAGTGCACTGTGGCGCAAATTGTGGGGTTGACACAGTCTCTGATTACCTTTTTGCCTTTTTACCAAGCTCTTCTCTACAGAAACCAGACAGCAACTAGCATGCAGCCTTGATGTTTGGAGTCATGGTCCCCATTTATCTACTGCTGCTGCAGGCTCTGCTCACACTAGTGGTGGACAGTGCACATATTCACACAGACAACGACACAAAAAATCAGTGTATAAATTAACCTCTGTGGTCAAGGTTGTGAAACATACAATTTCAGTTCTAAGTAGTCTTCTAATTACAAACACGGAGCAATATGTGAATAGTAATTCATTATGTTAGTGGATCACTAGAATTCATATTTAAGTGTTAGTGTTATATAGTTAGTGTTTGTGTTAGTGCAATCTTTTGTCTAGGAGTACAGAAGGTCTAGGTACAGCATCTTTCCTGAGGAAAGGAATGCAGGAGTACTGATGTGTTTGGTCGAGGTGGGGAAATGGGTTTTGTCATGCTATTCTCATGCACAGTGAACTACCATCTTCAGTTCAGTGGAGTGCAAATCTCCACCAGGAGGCAATTAAGCCCCTACCTCTCTCGACATTGACGTTGGTTTGGCGTTGAGTGATAAAAGGCCATTGGCAATGTGGGAAACTAAGGTTATGACAAAGGATACTGTTCTTTAATGACCAGTGACAGTTATGTGTGAACAGGTCCACACTGAGAACACAAATCAGGGCAGGAATAAATGACATTGGCCACACGTTGGAGCAGTTAGCAACGCTCAAAAACAAAGAATCCGGCAGAGCTACACAATGAGACAAACAACGAAAACATTCTAAATGTAAACGTTGCATAGCAACCACTTGGTTGAGGTGGCAGAGGGACTATGTTCTTGTGTAAAACTATTCTTTGTAATGAAATCAAATAAAAAACTGCTTTAATTGGAATATGGTTTTCATGTTTGGTAACCATTTTATAAAAGCAATAACTCCAGTTCAGGATATGGCATATTGCTTAGCCTTTGGCTGAACACCTAGCATTCAGAGGAGATTTCTGCTCAAAGGGATGAATTCATCATTGGTTTATCTCATTATTTTAAATTTATAATGAACATCTGACATCGTAAAATTATATAAATTACATGACTGAATCTCCACTTTAAAGCACATCCAAGATTCCAACATCACAATTGGTCGATTCCCTACCAATCAGTGCAAACTCTTGAGGACGGAGGAGGTTTACACTCCCACAAACGCCGACCCCTTAAAGGAAGTTGATTTTGTCCGAGGTGTACACGTCACAAGTGGAAGCACCTGAGCTGAGGGGGGACTTGTTGTTTAGGAAGTCCCCCGGCTCAAAGGTGGGGGCGGAAGGCATGGTGCAGCTGGGACCTTCGTCATCCAGATCCTGTACAGAGATAATTAAAAAAATCACACTCGTCTGAAGTGAGTTGTGCTCTTATCATACATCATACATCACATTCCGTGCTCAGCAAATCAAATCATCACAAATGTCATTCCGGCGAATCACAATTTGCGTCCTCACTTTTCCGTCTTCACTTTTCTGCACTCACTTGTAGTTTCAATATGTACTTTGCTCAGCCAATCAAATCAAGCCAATGTTTGTGTTCACACAAATCCGGAAAGCTGGGCATAGGAGGGGCTAGCGGCCCCAAAAAAAACATAAATAGAGCTTCACGATTATCGCAAAAACTTTATTCATGATTATTCGTGGCCATATTGAGATAAAGATTATCAATAAAAATGTCAATCTTTTTTTGTTTTAACTCAATCTGGGTTTTATCATTTTGAAAAATAAAATAAAAAAATGAATCAAGAATAGAACATTCTCTCCTTGTTTTGCCTATTAGCAAAAACAATAAGGTTTTCCCATTCAGACTGTCAGATTGAGTGTTAACCCATTTTGGGCGGGAACCCCTTTTGGTGTTAGCATTATGTTATGCTTTAGCTATTGAAAAATAGCAGATCTACAAGCTCATAGCGCGCCACCGAGTGGCACGCTACGAGCGGCACGCTACGAGCTTGTAGGTCTGCTATTTTTGAAAAAAGAACGACTGACATAGAAACATAGCTTTTTCAGAACACTGTCAGGATGTAGAAGACATTTTTTTAATCTGATCTCAGGTCAAAATGGGGAGAGAGAATGATAGGACAATGAAAGAGAAGAAGCTCTTACCATCCTGATAGCTGGATGCTGAAAGCTGGGAGGGCAACTGTCATCTTCTGAAGCAGGTGAAGTAGGTGGCTCGATGATGATGTTTGGAGGATGATGTTGCATCATTTCCTAGGAAACAAGAACACAGTTTGACCTTCTTTTTTTTCTTTCCTTTATTACAAAGCAGTAAATAGGAGTAAAACAAAAATGAACAGATATGGTGCAGTCACACGGGCAGATGCATAGATACAGTCTACCATTCATTATCAATGTAAGCCAGCGAGATGAAGATGTAAAGATACACTCGACGTTTGTAGCTGCTGCAAAAGATACAAAGCTAGAAATCTACAAAAAAGATTAACTGGTTTCAACTTCAGATACAAAGATACAAAGCGACAAATATGCTTTGAATCTTTGCATCTGCCTGTGTGAACGCAGCAATAGAGAGAAATCCCATTTTAAACTTTGATATAGAATCTATTGATAGTGTTAAGAGGAGTACATGCACAGATCCCACACAGTCCAGAGATCAGAAAAATCTATAAGCTAGAACATAATTCATATTTTTTCATCCTATGTCCAGATTTTATGTGCAAACACAAACATTGTGAACACAAACATTGAAGACAAAGGTGATGACGCAAATTCTGATTGGCCGGAATGAGATGATATATAATGAATAATGATGTATGATGATAAGAGTGCCCCTCACTTCACACTGGTGTGATTTTTGTTTCACATGCAGGCCTTGTTGCAGTACACATGCATTACACGTCAGAGACAACATCTGAGACTTTTCTCAGGTGTTGGAAAGCACATCAAGCACAGTTACTTTGACATAAAAGTATACCTCCTCTATCTGGTTGGAAACCGGAGGTGCTTCTGCATCCTCTGAACGTTTGGAATTGCAGCACTTTCGCAGACAACACAGCAGATTTACGATAGCGATAGCGGGCAGCACATGCTTCACAATCCACCATAAAATGGGCTTGGCAAGTTTGGTTACTGAGGTTACTGGGGAGTGAAACATGAAATAAATCACTTTTCTGCATGTGTGTTCTTTTGACTTATTCCTTGAATTGTGCTATGAGCTAACTGCAATATAACATGCTGAACACAGATTGTCTCTAACATGATACTTAGCATTGATACTTGCATTATGTAACTTTCCTGTTCTATCCCAGATTTGAACCCGATTTTCGTGTATAAGTGCTGACATTATTACCACTGAGCTAATAGCTGTTTGCTCTGGGGATAAATATAATTTTGACCTTTAGGTCAAAATAAGGTCAAAATGTCTGTCAAACCAGAAGCAGGATCTAAATGTATCAATAAAAGAGCAGGGAGTCCAAATAACTCCAATTGTTAAATTGTATTAACATATACTCAAAAGATCACTTAGTCCTGATTTCATGTTTATTCAAAAAGCCCACTGGGCTCACTTACTAACTAGGCTACATGTTGTCTCAGTAAGACAGCCTTCCCCCTATCCACAAGGAGGAGCAGTGCACCAAAGCATTATATATTTTTTTAATATATATATTTTTTATCCCACGATTTTGTAACCCATTTTTCACCCCTGTGTCAATCATTTAATGTGATCCTGGGCTCTACACATCCTCCGCCAACCTGGGGAGAGCAACGGACTTAACTCATGCTTCCTTCATGCTTGAGTGTCCAAGTTGCTCCTTTACACCTGACAGGGGGGAGTTTCCCTGGTTGGACGTAGCGCGTGGAAGGAACACGTTATTCCAACCAGTTCCTTTCCCCTCCATCAGGCGCCCCGGCTGGCCAGGGGGAGGCAGTTTAGAGACCAGGATTACTGCATGTTTTTGTGAGGGTACCTACCCTAGGGGACACGGGGAGAACATGCAAACTCCACACAGAAAGGCCCTTTCGCCAACCCCACCTTCGGGTATGGGCACTGATGACGCGGAGGAGGAAACACGCCGCCAGCACCCACAGCGCCCCGAGCGGGAATTGAACCCAGGACCTTCTAGCTGTGAGGCGACAGCACTACCAACTGTGCCACCGTGCCCCCAAAGCCACCGTGCCCACCAAAGCATTATAGTCCAGGAAGGAAGTGAGCCCAGTGCCCATGACATCATGGACAATTTGAAATACTAAAATATCTAAAAACTACTCACATAAAACATAAACCCCAGGAAAGTGTTTCTTGTCTCCCAAACATCATTAAAATAAGATCTGGTTGCAAAAAGGGTGTCCCTTAAATGACGGACGTTTCGGCCAGATTGGACAAAATAACATTGTATTCACTAAAGAAATTTACATAATACAGCTTTAATGACAGTGGCACATAAGTCTAGCCGCCATAGTCCTTGGAAAATAATTATTTAACAGAGGGACCGTCTACATCTACAAGCTATTAACAGGAAAATGGGGTCCAAGGAAAGAAAATTACCTTCTCTTCAACATGCCAATCTGTGACACATCCTCTTAGTTCCTGTGGGCCCAGCCACGTTTCAAAGTGGAACGTGATGCATCTGCATTCTGCTGCTGCCCGGTCCTGGATGATGTTACCATCCACAGTGACAGAGGGCAGGGAGCAGCAGAACATGTCGTGATAAGCAGTGGTTCCCAAACCTTTTAGCTCGAGACCCAAAAAATACATTAGACGTTAGTCACTAGTTTGGGTCTAGGACCCAAACTAGTGAAAATAGCAGATCTACAAGCTCGCAACACGGTGCGAAGCAACGTGTTGCGAGCTTGTTGATCGGCTATTTCCATTACTTCTTAATTTGTTTTCTAATTTATGGAATTTCTTTGATTTCTTCATGAAAGTACTGAAACAAATCATAGATTTTTGTTTTTTTAATTCATGGAAATCTTTGCTTTTTTTGGAAATGTCTTTTGAAAATGTTTTTAAATTAACATTTAAAAACAAAAATGAAGGAAACAAAAAATAAAGGGACCCATAAAAATGTGTCCGTGACCCACAAATGGGTCCCGACCTTAGAGTATATATTAATAGAGACGGCACTGGATTTCTCCTCCCATCCACGCATTAAGTTGCTCAAAAGCGCATGAGGCGATTTCACTCCTCCTTCCGGGTAGGAACAGAGTGCATTCTGGGATTGATTGCCCCAATAACATGAACGTGCTGGCCGTTGACTATCATTGCGCCGTTTGCGCGCGTTCACGTATGAAACATTCGTTCACATGTCTGGGCGCAATAACATGAACGTGCACAATGATAGTCAACGGACCAGTGCTGGCTCGAGCTGCAATGACAAATTCTCTATTAATATATACTCTAAGGTCCCGACCCAGTGTTTGGGAAGCAGTGGTGTAAAGGGTTAAAAACAGCAGCCACCACCACTGCCTGTCTCCCACCCAAGCCCATAAAAGAGGTGGGGAGGTTTCTGTTATGGTGGCTGGCTAGCACACTGAGTTACAGTTACTCCTTCTTTCATGGACAACCTACCTGACTGAGTCTCACACACTTACATGTAACGGTCAACTCCAGGGTCAGAAAAAGGTTGCCCTCCAGATCAAAGGCTTGGTATGTCCCAGAGTCATAATACTGGACATCCTTGAGGGTCACCCCATCGGGCATTACATTAGCAACGCGGTTCGACGAAAGCGTGCCATTCTTCACCAGTTCTGTAATGGACTGACCAATCCAAGGCTGACCAATCCAATCCTTTGGTCGGAAGGTAAGATCATACGTCCTGACAAAGTGCCCAAAGGTAATTTTCACGTCCTGGCTGCCGTTGACCTTCCTGGATTGTGTCTTCACTGGAAGATAAAATAAATGTTAGAAATTAACATTATCTGGTTTAGTCAAACTGTCCAAATATGTATTGAACTAATGTATTGAATTATTTTTTCTTCCATTTAAAATATTGCTTTGATGCTCATATTAACCTCAGGAAGTATTAAGTTGTTTTTATTAGCATACATTCCATAGTGTATATGAACATATGACATCATCAACTTGCGACAGGAGCAGTTACTATTTAGTGAAAGATTCTCTATTTATGAAAGAAATTAAAACATTTAGGTGTTTTTATTTTCTTATTTTAGTTGTAGACAGCAAGTATAATGTTTTAAAGTCATATTTGTCTTATTAGCCAGGGATCCTTTTCAGACTGTTCACGCACAGACATTTACAAAGTAACACATCGTTTTTGCTGGATGCCGAACTGCCATGTTATGAAAATTACCTTTATAAAGGTTATAGTAGCTATGTCTTGGTATTCATTGGAACAAGGATCTTTAAAGTAACTATATGGTTTGATGTTCTTTAATACGAGAACATTTACAAGAACTATGGCGTGCATTTATTTGGAACAAGCATAGAGAAACTCAGTGTTGCGATTACCTTGCACAAAGATCTGGAACTTATGGATCAGCCTGCCATTTTCTCTCCGGGCGACATACATGCCCTGGTCTTTTTGGGTTGCTCTCAATTTTCGGACGTACCAGATCTCTCCTCTCTTCTCTGACAAAACATCCATCCATTTGATGCCATTTTCAGCCTTAACAAACCAATCGCACTCATAGTCTTTTCTGGTGCACGGCACTTCACCCTCAGACGGCTTATTAAAGCCCCAGATCTCGATCCCCTTTGAGGTGTCGTTGGTGGGGTAGAAGTGATGTTCGTTGGCGGGGTAGAACATCAAGAGAGTTGGTGCCACTGTCATTTTGATGTCCACCTTATCACCGTAGTTCACCTTCCTTGTGTCTGTGCATTCTGTGGATTGCAAGGAACATCAGTGTACCACATGATTCTTGCTACATTGGAAGATCACTGATAATTACTTCATATTCACTTAACTCCTTGATGGCCAAGGCTACGTCAAGCCCATAGACTGCCATGTTAATTGACGTAGTAAATCAACAAATCCCTCCAAGCCAATGACGTTATCTGCGTAGTAGACGTACTGCCCTGTCAGTACGTCTTTTTATAACAAAATATTGCAATTGTTTGACATTTTTGTAATTATTTTTATGTAATCTACCAAAAACCGGCCGAAACCCGCGCGATCGTGCACTATCGTGCACGCGCGCCGTCTCTATGTGATCCGCGGCAAAAAATGTGATATTTTGGGATGTTCCTGGCCGTTTTTAAGCTTAATCTGACTAAGTTATGACAAAGCTAATGTTAGTTTAGCAATCCGGACGGACAAGCTATAAGCTAGGGGTCAAATTAGCTTCCTTTGTTTACCTCGTTTGACAGGAAGTGATTTAGCCAGATTTAACACTTTTGTCAAAATCAGAATAATGGAACGTTCCTGCCATCAAGTGGAACTTTTGGGTATTACTTTGAAATCGAAAGTAAAACTTAATGTATTGTATTTAGATCGCTGATCCCTCTTATTGCATTAAAATGACGAATTAAGAAATGGGGCATTGGCCAGCATTGGCCAGATTTGGCGACTTTTTGAATGGCAATCGAAAAATGTGAGATATGACCACAATGTCACGAAATGTCTCATTTTATAGCTCCAAGTCACTACTTTACAATGAAAAAATAATTATGATTATAGCTTGTTCCATCGTTTACTTATAAGCTTTTTAGTAGACCTTGGTTTCAGTGATAAGTCAAACCAAGGTGTACTAAAGTGCTTATAAGTAAACGAAGGAACATGCTAGGAACATATTTAGTTTTTCGGTGTAAACTAGAGATGTGCAGCTTTAAAATGAGATATTTCGTGACATTGTGGTCATATCGCACATTATTCTATTGTCATTCAAAAAGTCAGCCAAAGCTGGCCTAAGGCACAATAAGATGTTATTTTAGGTTGGCAACTTGGCCATTAGTGGGTTAAAAACCTTTTTATTTAATGTTATACATATTCAGTCGTCACTTGTCATTTGGGCTATATATATTATCTTGAATCAGTTACACTAATACTTGGAATGGATATCCACTATTTCTAAGTAGTAAGTATAAGTAGTGAATGGGCGGCAGTGGCTCAGGGGTAGAGTGGCCGGTAGAACAACCATATGGGAGCCGTGAGGTTCCCAGTTCGGTCCCAGGCTCCCCCAGAGTTAGTGTTGAAGTGTCCTTGAGCAAGACTCTGAAGTTCTGAACCCCTAATTGCTCCAGATGTGCAGGTTGGTCCCTTGCACTATATAAATGCCCTATTTACCATTTATGTCAGAGTCGGTATCAGCCAGAGTCTATCCCCGTTTCACAATGTGCTAGACCCCTGGGAGACACTATTTCTATTACATTGCTATTAATATTTAAAACACATTTTTACAATACTGAGACCTTCAAGCTGTGCAGGTCTTGACTTGGCTCAATTAACAGTGTGGATGTCACTGTATGCCTACCTGTAACAATAAGTCTTAGGAAGGTAGAGGCTGTGGTAGTCTTGTCTTGTTTCAATATCTTGTATTCTCCAACATGCTCTTCTGTTACAGATTCAATAACTAATGAGCCCAAATCCCACACACAACCAGGCAACTGACACACACACACACACACACACACACACACACACACACACACACACACACACACACACACACACACACACACACACACACACACACACACACACACACACACACACAATAAAATACATATAGGCCTACTGTAGGCCTACTGTGTTTATATAATGAGAAGAGAGAGATTGACTAAGTAGATCCAGTGGTGGAAAGTAACTGAGTACTGATGTACTGGTGCTCAGGTGCTCAAGTACTTTAGTACAATTTTACTTTGTAAAACGTTACTGGAGTATTATTTCCAGTACATTTTACAGTTTTACTTCTACTCCACTACATCTCAGAGAGACACAAATAACTAAATACTGAATCGAGCAACTTAAAAACTGTTTTTGAAAGTGAAAATATGAAATATCCCTAAAAAATGTGAGTACTTTTTTCCACCACTGAGAACATCAAAGGGAAGGCAAGGGAAGTGTTGTGTGATAACTTACGGTATTGTGTGGATATATCTCCAATTCTCTTCTTGTATATCTTGGAACAAACCACACCTTTCTCGGTAGCTCCCACAGACGACGATATTGTACTCCCATAACAAAAGTAGAGCCAGAACAGACCGTTGTATTTCTTTGTATTTCTTTCTTATTTTTAAACAAAGAAAATTTCACTGAGACGAAAGAAAGAAAGAAAGAAACAATTTTGTAAACAAATCCAAATAATTTACTGTGGTAGTCGGTAGCATGTGGTTTAGGCTGTAAAGCAGAAGATGTGGAATTGTGTGATTAAACTTAATGATTGACAGCTGTGACAGCCAATCGATGGGTCCACTTACTCCACCCGGGTATTAGTGGAACTGTAATTTCACCTGGGCTTCTGTCTAAAAAACGTAAAAACTAAAAAGAAAGAGCTCCGAGACCCGAGACGAGACATACGGTAGCGGTTCAGACCCGCTCCCGGAGTCACTTCTCATGGATGGACCGAGCCGGGTCGGATCCCAAGCCCCCAGTGAGGCTCTCCAACATTGAGGCGCTCGGCCCTAGTGGTAAGAGTGGGGACTGCAGGCGGACCCGTGGAGTTATGACGAGGCAACCCCGTGCAGCTGGGCTTTAACATTGAGCGCTCGTTTGCACTTGGAAGTAGAGGTGCTTCAAAACGCCACTGAGCAACTTCCACTGGAATAAATAGCGGGAGGGCGGGGCTATTGCTCCGGTTCCATCTCTATCCTTTTTAATACTCAGATCCCAGGAATTTTCGAATCTCGGGTTTACCCCATAGAGTATTAAAAGGATAGAGACTGATCTGGCGCGAAGCTCCGCCCCTCCGCAATTCATGTCAGTGGAAGTTGCTCAGTGGCGTTTTGAAGCAGCCTGAAGGACCGTTTATTTCCGCCTTTTTGGGCGCAAATCTTGGTGGTCCAAGATGCTTGGTGGTAGTGCAACACTGCAGTCCTTCCTCTTACCACTAGGGCGCCGCGCTTCAACGTTGGAGTGCCTCACTGGCCCCTTGGTTTACCTGAAGACCTCTATTGGCGTGATGATGCAACACCACCGCTCAGAGTATGGGAGTCTCCTCATTGGCTTAAATGACAGCCAATGATGAAAAAGTGTTGACTAGTTGCAGCGACTGAATATAGACCAGCTAGCACTTCAAGCAAGCTGGTAAAAAAAAATCCCAGTTTTTCAGTTTTCTGACGCTGACGCGCGGCTCAACCGGGCGCGTCAGCGTCGCGTCTCCGTCACCGTCAGGGAATGTTCCCTTTTTAATCAATGAAGGGTGGCTCCACTGCCCGCGTTGTGCTGCGTTGCGTGACTGCATTAAAATTGCCCCGTTTCGTTTTTTGACGCACGCACGCGTGACGCGACGCGCCCGGTGGAGCCCCGGCGCTGCTAGCCACCTGCTACACACGTTACTTACTGCTGGACATCATAGTAGAATGATCATCACCATCAACCACACCCACAACAACCCATGTAAGTGTGGCCTATGGAGAGAGACAGTCAGAGAGAGAGAGAGAGAGAGAGAGACACACACACACACACACACACACACACACACACACACACACACACATAGACACACAGACAGACAGACAGACAGACAGACAGACAGACAGGATGAGAGAGATAGAGAGGGCGTTACGGGATGTGAAGACATTTGAATTTTGAGCTACTGTATAGGCTAAGAAAAGACATGCCAAAATCTATGCATGAACTTGTAATTTCCAATACAATGTTCTCATCTTGCCATATCACTGCCAAACTTTCTATAAAGCTATAATGTTACACAAAGTCCTGCACACTGTAAAGCAGGGGACACCAGGAAATAATTCCCCATTCATTTTTCCCATAGGCGTTTCAAAAAGTATTTATTTAAAGATCTGTAAGCCTTGGACAAAGCCAACAGCCGAGTTGACAAATCATGACATGTTTGGGGGCCGAACAAATAATTAGAAAGTGTTGTACCCTGCCCCTTTTTCTTCTTGGGAATCTTTTTTCTTTTTTTCTTGGGAATGTTCTTAGGAATGTTATTTATTTTGTTTGTTATTTAATCAAAAAATGTGAATTAGCATGAATCTAATTATTATTAACAAAGGTAATTTGAAAACAAACCCTCGAACACTAATTCACACAACCCTCATAGTGCCGTCTAATTAATCTATGACGGCATAAAAGTGCAGTTGTGGAATTACAATTTCCAAACTAATCTTGAATCTGTGTGTGTGTGTGTGTGTGTGTGTGTGTGTGTGTGTGTGTGTGTGTGTGTGTGTGTGTGTGTGTGTGTGTGTGTGTGTGTGTGTGCGTGCGTGCAACTGTGCGCGCGTGCCTGGAAATTGTAATGAAGAAACCCATGGGACCCACAAAAGAAATAAGATAATGCTTTAATTGATCCATACACAATACTCCCATCAATGACCGAAAATAGCAGATCAAGCTCACAACAGAGACTCTACGGATCATTCAATCTTAATAGTGTGTCCATCCATCTTGCAGAATCTATGTAGATATAGGCTATCTCGTCGTAATACTACAGTGGCAAGCTGACAAGATCCTCATACTCACGATTAGAAGAATGGATGTCTGGTACATTTTGATTTGCTGCGCAAAAATGTGCTGGCAAACAAAACATTACAGTAGGTGTGTGCCGACATCTGTGACCTATGCAATTGTGTGACTCCAGATGTCGCTGTTTTACAATAATCCGTTATTCACGCGCACGAAGAATGGCGAAAGAATGTTTATTTTGATCACAAGTGGTCGGTCTACTCAACGAGGACGGAGGCCTATCACATTTTATTTGTTTTAAATCCTAAGTAGACCTATGCAAAAGTACAAATTACAAAGAACATTTTCTTTAAATAGAAATATAGAGAAAATATATTTTCTTAATAAATTGCAATGTTTATGTTTATTGAAGGATCCACATTAGAGACACATGACTGAGCCTCTAGTCTTCCTGGGGTCCTGAATGGGGACCGGCAATGGATTGGTTTACAGTCAAATTGCCAACTGCACTAAAGACTGCCACCCCGGAGCGGGGCTAGTAAAGGAGGGGCTGTCCAGCCACAGCCGCCGGCCCGCCACTGCAAGAATTAACCTGACCACTCAAGCGCAATCCATCGTCATCACTGACACTGACGGACGCCATTGCCTATGATGAATGATTCAGCTAAGACCAGACAGTCACCTTATTCTGTACACCGTAGGCCTACAGTTTACTATGAAAACCTGCATCTCACCAGTGTCAGTCCGCCTGTCAGTCACGCCTTTGTGACACGCTCAACATGAGTTAGACTTTAATATATAAGCGCCCCTCACTTCACACGGGTGTGATTTTTTTGACCGTAGGTCACAGTTTACTATGCAAAACCAGTCACTCCATATATGGCCATCTCCATATATGAAGATCACGACACTGACTTCATCAAACCCTGGATAGCCATACATGGAGAAGACTGGATCATCACCTACAGTAGATCTGCATATTATGGATCCGGCCGGCAACTCTACATCTGACCTCACGGACACTATGTTGATCTGACCTCATCAAACCCTTAGATCTCCATATATGGAGCTGACCTGTTTTGACATTCCATATGTTGAGCTTTCCCCAACCGTCGTTCCTCTTCGATGTTTTGACTGATACCTGACTGTCCATTCAAAGTCTAGACAGCAGCCGCACCCGGCAGCTGAACTAGAGTTCTCAACAGGCCCCAGAAAATGAACGCATACCTGGGCCCGGCAGAGCTACACAATAGACAAACAACGGAAACATTCTGAATGTAAACGTTGCATAGCATCCACCTGGTTCAGGTAGCAGAGGGACTATGTTCTTGTAAATGTATTCTTGCAATGAAATTGTTATCAAAAGCTGCTTTTACTGGTATACTTATATGATTTTCATGTTGGCATATTTGGTAAATGGTAAATGCTATGGTATATTGCTTAGCCTTTGGCTGAACAAAGCCCCTTGATAGTAGAAATGAAGAAAAAAAATGCATTCAAAGGAGAATTTCTGCTCACAAGTATTAATTCATCATTGGTTTATCTCATTATTTGAAACTTTGGCCATGTTTAATATGAACACCTGACATCGTAACATTATATAAATTAAAGCCGATTCGAGGTCTGATCATCATCCAACATCAGAATCGGTTAATTCCCAATGAATCAGTGCAAACTCTTGGGGAGACTTTTGAGGAAGGAGGAGGTTTACACCAATGACACTCCCACAAACGCCGATCCCTTAAAGGAAGTTGATTTTGTCTGAGGTGTACAGTCGACATAGACATATAAAGGCCCCTTTCGGCTGTGGAGCGTATGTGATCAAGGGAGGGCAAAAAAATCCTGAGATTCCTTGCGAAGCACCGCGGAAGCATGAGTGTGCGTCACAGAGTGCATGTTCGGGTCTGATAAGTCCCGGAAAAGATGTGCTGTGATTGGCCAGTAGTCACTTGAGTGGCAGCGTGCCTTCCATTCTTCCGGTGTACTTACTCCCCCAGTGTAAATTCTTCCGCCCTCCCGTCGACACACGGCTCCAACGAACTGCAGCAGTCAATGAGGCATCTGTTTTGTTAATATCCGCACGTCACAAGTGGGAGCACCTGAGCTGAGGAGGGGCTAGTTGTTTAGGAAGTCAGTTTCCTTCAGCTCAAAGGTGGGGGCGGAAGGCATGGTGTAGCTGGGACCTTCGTCATTCAGATGATCCTGTACAGAGAGAATAAAAAAACAAATAGAGCTTCACGATTATGGCAAAAAGTGTATTCACGATTATTCTTGCCCATATTGAAATCAGGATTATCAATACAATTGTCTATCTTCTTTTTAAAACAAAATCTGGGTCACGGTTTTATTATTTAGAAAATAATCAAGAATTAAATAAAATTCTCTCCTTATTTAGCCTATTAGAGAAAAAATTAATAAGGTTTTTCCATTCAGACGTTATGGCAATATTGGACAGACAATCTTTTTATACAACAACCTGCAACAAGAGTTGTGACCCAAGGATATAGGTAAATATTTCCATTTAAAGTGCAGGCATCGATTCATATGAACAAATGTCCCTGTCAGATTGAGTATTAAGTGAAATGGGACTGTGAGAGAGAATGATAGGACAATGAAAGAGAAGAAGCTCTTACATTACTGATTGCTGGATGCTGAATTTGCTCATAGCTGGGAGGGCAACTGTCATCTGGCATCATGTTTGGAGGATGACGTTGCATCAATTCCTAGCAAACAAGAAGACAGTTTGACTTTTCTATTTTCTTTTTTTTAACAAATCTTCAAGTCAAGCTGTGATCAGTTTAACCAATAGTAAAACCAAAAGGAACAGATAGAGATGAATCCCATTTTAAACTTTTATATAGAATCTATAGATATAATGTTAAGAATAGATAGTACACTTTTTTTAAATTGCTGCTCAACATTTGGTTCTCTCAACCTTAAAGGGATAGTTCAGATTTTTTTGAGTGGTGCAACCACTCCTACATCCAGCAACGTCCGTGTAGTGCGTGTACCTAGGTAGGTAGGTAGGTAGGTACCTGTATGTATGTATGTATGTATAAGTGAGCACGAGTATGTTACTTATTTATACCAGTAGGGGGCACCAGAGTACAGAGAAGAAATTGGAACGATACAGAGAAGAAATTGGAACGATACAGAGAAGAAATTGGAACGATACAAATTGGAATGATACAGAGAACCAATAGACGGGAGTTGCACCACTCGGTTCACACTGGTGTGATTTTTAAGCTGTATGAAATACTTGCCATTAATATAGTGGTTGTAACTGTATTAATTGATTGCCCGAGTCCCATGGTGAGAGTTCTGCTCTGGTTTTGGTCTTCTAAAATGTTAGCGCAACTTTCGTTCAACTTTGACCCCTCTATCACATGGAACTATTTTTTGGGCGTAGTGATATGGACAACAACATAGTTCCGTGTGTCGTGTGATAGAGGGGTAAAAAATGAACGAAAGTTGCACTAATATTTTAGAAATAGGTCAACAATACAAATGACGTTAGTTTTGTGGATTAATTTACTTTTAATGCGTGGCCCTGTGCCCCCCAGAAAATGTACGGAACTACTTCATATTTCACCAAAACCAGAACAGAACTCCCACCACGGGACTCGGGCAATCAATTAATACAGTTGCAACCACTATATTAATGGCAAGTATTCCATACAGTTTAAGTTCTGAACTATCCCTTTAAGTGAAATGGGACTGTTAAGGAGAGAAAATGATAGGAAAATGAAAGAGAAGAAGCTCTTACATGACTGATTGCTGGATGCTGAATTTGCTCATAGCTGGGAGGGCAACTGTCATCTGGCATCATGTTTGGAGGATGACGTCGCATCAATTCCTAGTAAACAAGAACACAGTTTGACTTTTCTTTTCTTTTCTCTTTTCCTTTTTTAACAAATCTTCAAGTCAAGCTGTGATCAGTTTAACCAATAGTAAAACCAAAAGGAACAGATAGAGATGAATCCCATTTTAAACTTTGATATAGAATCTACAGATATAATGTTAAGAAGAGATAGTACATGCACACATCCTAATCAAGTCACAGGACAAACGGCTGAACAGTAAAACAAATAATAAAGTCTGCTCACTGGTTCTCAGCTACACTTTTTTTTTAATTGCTGCTGAACATTTGGTTCTCTCAACCTTAAATGGCGAGAGATCAGCTAAATCTATAATCTTTAAACTGGAAAATAATGACTTTTCTCAGGTGTTGGAAAGCACATCAAACACAGTCACTTTGACATAAAAGTATACCTCCTCTATCTGGTTGGAAACCGGAGGTGCTTCTGCATCCTCTGAACGTTTGGAATTGCAGCACTTTCGCAGACAACACAGCAGATTTGTGGCAATAAGGAGTGTTACCATTATCACATACCAATACCAGTCCAACACAGGCCTGGTATGCTTACCAAGGTAGATAGGTTCGGTTACTGGGGAGTGAAACATGAAATAAGTCACTTTTCTGCATTTGTTCTTTTGACTTATTCCTTAAATGGTGTTATGAGCTAACTGCAAAACAACATGCAGTTGTAGACAACACAGATTGTCTATAACATTTGATACTGTACTTAAAGCTGCATTATGTAACGTTCCTGTTCTACCCTTGATTTAAACCCGGTTTTAAGTGCTGAATGACATTATTTCCACTGAGCCAATAGCTGCTTGCTGTCAAACCAGAAGCAGGATCTAAATGTCTCAATACAACTCCAATTGTACAAGTTATATTGTGTTAACAATTAACATACTCTTAGAAAAGATCACCATGGGCCTAGGCCGTGGCTCAGTGGTCCAGGCACCTTAGCTGCCAATCCAGACTGTCAGTGTGTCACGGGGTTTGACTCCCAATCCCGACGGCCTTTACTGCATGTCACCACCCCATCTCTCTCCCCATTTCCTACTGTCTATCCCTCCATATAAAATAAAGGCGAAAGCCATAAAAAAGATCACTAGCACTCACTCCTTTTAGGATTTCTTGTTTGTATTCATTCACTAAAGAGAATGACATAATACAGCTTCAATGACAGAATAAAATTGCACCCTTCCTTAACATCGTTAATCGTTTTGCCGTTGGCAAGCATTGAGGAATTGAAAAAGTAAATATAGATTGCTTTGAAAAGTCTAGCTGCCATAGTCCTTGGAAAAAGATGATTTAACGGAGGGACAGTCTAGATTAGAAGCTATTAACAGGAAAATGAGGTCCAAAAAGATGTCCTTACAATTTAGAATTTAGGTAATCCAGAGCAGTTTATAGTAAGCAAGAACAATGATGGTAATACATCAAATACTTTTGGTAGTAGATTTGTTCATTAGAACAAGGATCTTTAAAGTAACTATACCCAGCAAGCCAAATGACGCCATGAAGACATTAAGATGACGGTGACATTCAGGACGTTCAGGACTAGGCCAGATCCCAGCCCATATGGGGATGATCTTTACGTCATTTCCAGGACGTCTTCAAGAGTTGAAATAATACAGTTTATTCTGGGCCAGATCTGACTAGTTATGATATGACTTAAGTTTTACTTTATCAGACTCTTTCTGAGTCAGTCCGTCTTAGTGGGCAGGATTTATGTTGGTTGAAATCAGGTGATATTCTGGGCCAGATGTGATTCTGGACTGGCGCCAATCGAGACGTCACTAATTCGTCCAGGTCCTGACCGTGCTTGCTGGGTATTGGTGTTCTTTAATACGGCAACATTTTTAATAACTCTATGGTTTGGTGTTCTTTAATACGAGAACATTTACAATAACTATGTTGTGGTATTCTTAGGAACAAAGACTTTTACAGCAACTCAGTGTTGTGATTACCTTTCACAAAGATCTGGAATTTATGGATCAGCCTGCCATCTTCTCGTCGGATGACATACATGCCCTCGTCTTTTTGGGTTGGTCTTAAATTCCGGACGTACCAGATCTGTCCTGTCTTGTTGACCAACATCGTTGCCCATATGAGGCCTGTTTCGGCCTTAACAAACCAATGGCACTCATAGTATATTATGCCGGTGCACGGCACTTCACTGTTGGAGGTCTTGTTAGAGCTCCAGAGCTTGATCCCCTTTGAGGTGTCGTTGGTGGGGTAGAAGTGATGTTCGTTGGTGGGGTAGAACATCAAGAGGGTTGGTGCCACTGTCACTTCGATGTCCACCTTATCACCGTAGTTCACGGTTCTTGCATCTGTGCATTCTGTGGAGTGCAAGTGGGTGAATGTAATACACAATCTATGTAAAGTGCCTTGGATAAAGGTGCTATATGAATGCACCATTTACCATTTATGTTAGAGAGTCGGTATCAGCCAGAGCCTATCCCCGTTCCACAATGCGCTAGACCCCAGGGAGATGGATTTACTGCGGTGGAGTGCAACACCTACCTTCATCAGCTCCCATTAATTACTGCACGACATGCCACACCCTACTTATACTGTTGGCACTGCCCAGGATGGAACCCATAACCTTGTGGTTTAAAGATGAGTGCTCTACCAAGTGAGCTACCCAGACACTATTTCTATTACATTGCTATTAGAGACATAATCCAAAAGAAAGAACGCACATCTCTAAAAAGCTTTCAGGTGCTGAACTGATTTGTTGTAGCTCCCAGGTCATACCTGACGAAGACCCATTTGGGGTTGAAATGTTGTCATCCTTTAACTAAATAAAACTTTCCTTTGGTAGTTACAAATCAGTGTGTGGACAGCTCCTTTTCCTATTACATTGCTATTAACATTTAAAACAAGGTCTCAGCTGTGGTCTTGACTTGACTCAATTAACAATGTGGATGTCACTGTATGCCTACCTGTAACCGTGAGTCTTAGGAAAGTAAAGGGTGTGGTAGAGCCCCCTTCTTGTGCCAAAATCTTGTATTCTCCAACATGCTCTTCTGTTACATATTCAATAACAAATGAGCCCAAATCCCACACACAATCAGGCATCTGAGACGCACGCACGCACACACACACACACACACACACACACACACACACTTTATTAGTTACTTTGTAGATTTTGATTTTTTGATTTTTATTTTTTTAAGATATTTTTTGCGGCTTACGCCTTTTATTGATTTTTGAAGGGACAGACAGTAGGCTGACAGGAAACGGGAGAGAGATGGGGGGACGACATGCAGTAAAGGCCGTGTCGGGCTCGGGAGTCGAACCCGCGGCACACTGCGACTGGATCACCAGTCAGGTGCCCAGACCGTTACGCCACGGCCTGGGCCGATTTTGATTATTATTACAAAATATACATTCACCACTTACTTCAGCCCTATTTAAACTTTGGCAATTTGAAAATAGCCGATCGACACAACACGTCGCAATGCGACATCGCCGACATGTGTTCTTGTAAATCTGCTATTTTCTAAATAATAAAAAAATAAACATTTTACACACAGATATTAAGGTTGTAAAACGGGACATTATGCACTTTTGAGTACTATTTTGATTTTAATGAGAGCTGACTGTCCAGGACAACACAAAGGTTCTTGGCTGTTGGAAACGTAAGTGAGAGGAGTACTTTTTTCATATATATAGTAATTGAACAAACACGGGCACCTCACAAGTTTTATCATCACAAGTAGCTGATAAAACGACCAAAAGTGTCAATTAATACAATTAAATAAAAATAATAAATGTGAGTACTTTTTTCCACCACTGAGAATATCAAAGGGATCAAGTATTGTGTGATAAGTCTGATAACTTACGGTATTGCGTGGATATATCTCGAGAGTATCTCTTGAATATCTTGGAACAAACCACACTTTTCTTGTTATCTCTGTGTACCATCGGTGTACCACCTGAACATGAATAGAGCCATAACAGGCCGTTGTATTTCTTTGATCATTGTAGATAGCAGAATCATCATTACCATCAATAACAAAAACCCATGTAAGTGTGGCCTATGGAGAGAGACAGACATAGAGAGACAGACAGACACAGAGAGGGTGCAGGGTGGGGATGAGAGAGATAGAGAGGGGGTTACGGGATGTGAAGACCTTTGAGCTACTGTATATAAGAAAATAATCTCTGCATGAACTTGTAAGCTCCAATGTTTTCATCTTGCCATATCACTGCCAAACCTTCTATAAAGCTATATCACACAAATGCACAATATGTCCTGCACACTGTAAAGTAAGGGAACTTCAATAGGGAGTCCGGAACCTAGGCCGAGGCCCTAACTCTGAGGATCCCCTAGGCCGTAGGGGGTTGCTATGCAGGTCAAGCTTTCTTCGCTGCCAACGTGCCTATTGGACAATGATGGGTTGGGGAGGGACTTAGTGAAGGGCTAATTAATATTAGCAATTATTATTGTTAGATATTTAGAAAACAAAACAAAAATCCACGCAACCCTCCCCCCCCCCCCCCCTCTGTCATCTTGGTGACGCTAAAGTGTGCCTACGCTGACTGTGTGTGTGTGTGTGTGTGTGTGTGTGTGTGTGTGTGTGTGTGTGTGTGTGTGTGTGTGTGTGTGTGTGCGTGTGCGTGTGCGTGCGTGCTGCATGCATGTTAGGCTTTTAGCAGACACTCTTAATCCAGAGCGATTTACAACAGTGGAATATATATACAGTATAATATAAGTATATAACTCTGCGTACACACATAGGTGCTATCATGTCTACATAAAATTCCATCTACTAAATTACATAAGTTAGTTGAGCCTTTGCATATGCCTGGCTGTAAGGTCATCGAGGCCAGAGTGTAGAGTAGGAGAGTAGCGACACGCTTTGATCTCGCCGCAAAGTGGGTGCCTATGGGCTATAGTTCCAAACATGAGCACTTCCGCATTCCATTGTTAAAATGGGAGTCAACTCTAGTGTCGCCACTCTCTTAGGCTACTATAATTACTTGCGCAAGCAGAGCGCGCAAGTAATGTTTTCGCCCGGTCTCTTCCGCCGTGACAGCTGTCCCGCCATTCGATGTTTATGCAGAAAAACATCAAATCTGTGCCTGTTTTGCTGGGACCAAATGACCACAAATGACCATATTTCTTACGTCATCATTTAGAGCTAGTCATACGTATACTATATACATAATCAGTAAAAAATAAAATAGCAAATTGTGCCTGATCTGCTGGGACCAGAGTACGTGGTGTGTATATGTATGACTAGCTCTTAATGATGACGTAAGAAATATGGTAATTTGTGGTCATTTGGTCCCAGCAAACCAGGCACAGATTTGCTGTTTTCTTGCATAAACATCAAATGGCGGGACAGCTGTCACGGTTTTTGGCGCAAAGTAACCACAGTATACCGCTAATCAACTTACAACTACACACTTTATACAGTATAGAGTATATATGTATACGTATATAGTATATGCCTATATACTATATATATACTATACATATTTCTTACGTCATCATTTAGAGCTAGTCATACGTATACTATATACATAATCAGTAAAAATAAAACAGCAAATTGTGCCTGATCTGCTGGGACCAGAGTACGTGGTGTGTATATGTATGACTAGCTCTTAATGATGACGTAAGAAATATGGTCATTTGTGGTCGTTTGGTCCCAGCAAACCAGGCACAGATTTGCTGTTTTCTTGCATAAACATCAAATGGCGGGACAGCTGTCACAGTTTTTGGCGCAAAGTAACCACAGTATACCGCTAATCAACTTACAACTACACACTCTATATAGTATATATGTATACGTATATAGTATATGCCTATATACTATATATATACTATATATATTTCTTACGTCATCATTTACAGCTAGTCATACGTATACTATATACATAATCAGTAAAATTGTGCCTGATCTGCTGGGACCAGAGTATGTGGTGTGTATATGTATGACTAGCTCTTAATGATGACGTAAGAAATATGGTCATTTGTGGTCGTTTGGTCCCAGCAAACCAGGCACAGATTTGCTGTTTTCTTGCATAAACATCAAATGGCGGGACAGCTGTCACGGTTTTTGGCACAAAGTAACCACATTATACCGCTAATCAACTTACAACTACACACTCTATATAGTATATATGTATACGTATATAGTATATGCCTATATACTATAGTATATGCCTATATAGTATATGCCTGCTTTGCTGGGACCAAACGACCACAAATGACCATATCTCTTACGTCATCATTTAGAGCTAGTCATACGTATACTATATACATGTTTTTACCTCTAATTTACTTTTGTTGACCTTTTATCCAACCACCAGATGAAGGCAAGCTGCAATGTCCTACATTCCTATCCTGGTGGAGACCTGTGCCCAGAAGGGCACTTTTTCTAGTTATTATTACTCTGGTCGAGGCTAGGGCAAGTCACAAGTGCTACGGTCAGCCGGCAGCCCCACCATATTATGACCGGAAATAATAGCACTGCACTGACTGCAGATATCAGCTCACAAGAGACTCTACGACTACGTTATTCTTATAGTCTGTCTGTTTGTCGATTGATTGGTTGCTTGTGTCAATTTCCTTGCTTGCTAGTATTATGTTGTGACTCTTCTTCATGGCGTGCAGACTATGGGTTGTTGCTGGAGACAAGGCCAATCAGCAATCATATCAGAAGCACGTCAGTATGGTTGCTAGTGTTTCCAACTGTCGTGGCAGACATAAGCTAAACCAACCTCCAAAATCCAGCCAAGCAACTGTGAGGAAAAAAACAATTCAAGTTTTGCTGGAAATAAGCGGACTTGGCAACACACTCATTAGTAGGACTACCGGTGTCGGTCTGATTGATTGATTGATTTATTAACAGTTTGCAGAATTACAGTACATTTCAAGTACAGCTCAATACAAAAACTGTTAACTGTGAGACACCATAAACTGGGCTCACCATTTTCAATTCATCAAAACTTTTAGAGATGCACGAATATACACAACTATAGTCAAAACAGGAAATCATCATAGGTAGGCTTGGGCAATATATCGATATTATCGTTTATCGCGATATTTAAAATCAATATCGGTAATATCGTGGACTATATAAATAATATCGAAATCGAATATCGAATAATATCGAAAATAATACCCAATATCATAATTTTACCGTCATGTAAATATGGATTTTCTTTTAAATAAACATCTACATAACTGTATGTGTGTGTCTGTGTGATGAATTTACAAGTATTTCATTTTAAACGACTATAATTTGCCTAATAACTTAGTGTCCATGCATTGACTGGCACTGACGCTGAATTACGGCAACGAGGCGACAGCAGCGTTGTCGGACCGCCTCCGCCCAGGAAAGTAAACAAAACATGGCGCCGGTGAGAGTAACGAGTCCTAGCAAGTTGGTTCATAAAAAAACATCTGGAAATACTGCTGTTTGGCAGCATTTCGGGTTCCAGCCAAATTAAAAAGGCTGATAATCGATAATACCGATAATCGCGATATTATTCACGGTATCAATACCGATATCCAAAAATCAATATCGCCCAAGCCTAATCATAGGAGGTAAAAAGGGAAAAGAAACATATGGGGGGAACAGGGGTCGGGGAGTGGGGATTCAGATTTTACGGGGGCCAGTTTCGAATTGCAGCCGTCTGTAGGTGCCCTTTGAGAGCAGTTTTGAAGGATTCAAGGGATTCGCATGTCTTAATGTCTGGTCGTTGTTTCAAAGGCATTCTATGACCAATTTAGCAGCTGGTAAAAACTGTTAACTGTGAGTGGACGACCCAATAAAGCACTACACTTGTTTACAAGAGTCAAGAGGGTCCACCTTGTTCAATTCATCATAACATTTAGAGACATACAAATATAGCCTACACTTCTATATAGAGGGTATGCGCGTGACATCATCATATTCATTAAGGTAACAAGACAACTCACCCTTTTTGCACCTCCAAGTGAGTTGTCTAGACGTCTCACCCCGAAAGTTCGGATAACTCACCAGACACCTCACCCCGGTGAGATGTCTTCACTTTCGGGAGTGAGCTGTCTTCACTTTCGGGCACTTTCGGGGTTAGTTGTCTTCACTTTCGGGGTGAGTGAGTTGTCTGACTGAATATGTATACCCTTTGAGCTCTTTTATATACTTTACTGAATATTTCCCATTTATCCTTAATATAATCTAGATTAATTCAACCTTATCTTCCTGAATTACGGCATAGATCCACTGTTCTTGATCTCTCTCTCTCTCTCTCTCTCTCTCTCTCTCTCTCTCTCTCTCTCTGCTATTCAGTATTCAGTCAGTAAGTAGGCCTATTAGAACTGTGTTCGTTGGGAGTGCAGTCTAATTAGCAACTTTGTACAGCTGTGAGACTGCCTTTGAAGCGCAAACATTATCCCCAAAGGATCCCCCAATGACAACGTCCCCCTCAATGCTGCATAGAGTGTGTGAGAGAGAGAGACGCTCTGCCTCTACTCCTTAAGGCCTATTCATAGTCTGGATTTTCGGTGGTGAGCTGACTACCGCGACCACCGCGAAATAATTTTGAGCGGTGGTGAGTAAAAACAGAGAGAAGGGCTGGAGCGGTGGCGGTGGTTTGCTCTTCACCACGGCTCGTGACGTCATGTTGTAGTTCGGTGGTCACCCCACCACCGCACGTCTGTAGGAACCGATAGTTAGATCGATAGTTAGATCTGAAATTGAATTACTGTAATGGGTGCCACAGAAAGTACAGACAACTCACCCCGCAATGTCAGAAAGTGAAGACAACTCACCGGGGTGAGTTGTCCGGACTTTCGGGGTAAGCTGTCGTCTTATACCTTTACCAACTCGCCCAACTTGCCCCAGCGGAATGCCGAAGTATAGCTTACTGAGTGGCAAAAACTACTTTCTGGTCTTCACAGCTCAATACATTAAAACAGAAAAGTCCTATTTGATTACATTAAATGACTTTAAACAACATTAAATTTACTTTGTCACTCGATCACTTTGGCACTCGATCTGCCATTCACTTTATGCATGCACATATTCTATAGCCAAAACAAATAGTCCGTCCTGTTGTAGTATACAACTATGCTGTGTACTTGTACAATGTACTTGTATGTGAATATACAATGTACTTGATATGTATTGTGTACTGCCTGAACTGTAACATACTTTATAGTCAACTCCTGGAGTGGAGACAGCAGCAAGGTCAAGCGTGCTGCACGCAGATAGATTGTGATGTCTAGTAGTCAGTGACGTCATTAGAACAGGAGGATCCAAGCTATATATGTTCTGTATGTATGTAATAAACTTTGTGAACGTCTTAGCGTGATACTGTCTCGTGTCATGTTAATGCTTCACCCGGGCCGGCCCGTCCGTCCGCCGCCGAACCAAGGAATGATTCAACCGGGTCGTCACTCAGCCTACACACACACAAGACCGCGGTCTATCAGAACCAGACGAGGGTCCAGTACTTAGTATAGAATCATAAGATCCATCTTGCAGAAATATCGTAGGCCTACTACTACAATGACAATTAAGATCCTCATACTCACGATTAGAAGAATGGATGTCACAGTCTGGTACATTTTGTGCTGGCAAACAAAACTTACAGTAGCCTAGGTGTGTGCCGACTGCCGACATCTAGAAACCTGTCAAATTGTGTGACTTTAGATGTCGCTGTTTTACAATCATCCGTTATTCACGCGCACGAACTGGCGAAAGAATGTTTATTTTTTTGATCACATCTAGTGGTCTAGGGCTGAGGAGGACCGAGGACGGATCGGCCTATCACATTTTATTTGTTTTAAATCTTAAGTATGCCTATGCCAAACTGAAAAGTACAAATTACAAAGCAGCACATTTTCTCTATGTCTAAATTACTACCCATAAAATGAATTACAAATATTAAGGACAAAGGACAAACTGGGACAAACCAGTGTTTTACTCAAATCTGTGACCAATCGATTTGTGTGACTGGCTAAAGACAGTAGCGACTCGCACTTTCACACCGTGTATAAACTTACATGGGATAACAAAAGGTGTGACTTCGTTACACAAACACTCAATGTCATATATTTTTTAACAATTATCTTAGATGTTAGAGTTAGAATTCCATACTGGAGATTATGTTGTTATTATGTATTATAGGACTACACAATGAATGACTCCATGTAATTCAATATAGGCCTACAAAGATTGCCCTTCTTACATGAACTGATTGTAACTACAATAAACATAATGTGTTTAAATTCATTCCATATAGACTCATTCATGCAACTCGTCACCACCGTGCACGTGAATGGACCGGCGATACATTATGTGGCGTCACACAGCTTGACAAGTCACCGAATTCGGCGCAACACCATATGCATCGTAGGCTAGCAGAAACCAATTAAAATGCACCAGGCATCCGCTCTTCAAATTGTGAGTATAGGCTTTACACTGATTTATGCTTTACACTTGTCACTGTGACCGCCTAATGTAGTTAGTATTGCTTAACGTTATCTATATGCAATTCTGCAAGAGGGACGGACGGGGCGTAGCCATAATTATACAGAAACGGTGGACAAATTGTTCAACGTTGATTTGAATTATTAATTGAAAATCCTATTCGATAATCTCAAAAAGAAATCAACAGATTTAAAATAACCCCTTAATCTACACAAACAAAAGTCTTATTTGTTGAGCATATATAGCCTCTTGTCTTAATGCATGGCTTAAGTGAAGCATCATGTTTCACGTGCATCTCCTTAGCCGCATTGTTATATTGTTATTTTCTACACTTCAGCATCATATAAAGACTGAATTTAGACCCACTTGCTGATTACATTAGGCCTTAATGGCATCTTTAAGTGAAATAAAAATCCCCAAACGTCAAAAATGAAATTATTTAATGATCTTAATAACCTAATAACAAAGAAATACATCCGCTGTCAAGTAGGAGTCTGCTGCCTGCCTGCCTCATGATAATAGGATGATGTAGGCTATAGCTGAGAAGCCTATATTTATCTCTGTGGATAACTGGAAGTGACACACAGCAACAGCTGCTGGGTGAGCTGAGTGTGACTGTGTCATTGTGCTTCAGAGACTGTTTTAGGTCAACCTCCAATAAGGAACACTAATAGCAGGTGGCTCGCAGTGAAAAGGAGCAATTGTGCAATGCAAGCATTTCCACTTAATTTCCACTTAATCTTCTGGCAATAAATAATATTCCATGCAGGTTCCCTGTCAGACTCTGAACTTGAACTTGAACTTTAACAGTGTTTATATCATTCATCAAAGCTCTGAAAGGGATCCTATTTCCAACAATATCATTCACCACTGTCATCATCATTATTGTGGTATATGGCCTCTGCCATCCTCTTGAGTTAAAGGAATGGGGTAAGTGATATTCCTTTGTTAAAATAAATGTCAAATAATATTTTGATAGTAACCACTGTTTGTTTAGGAACAGGGGTCTCCCTGTCTCTCCAGCTCTTTAATGAAAAGAAAATGCATTGTCAGGTTGGGATACAAATTTTATCAGGAGAGATGAGCAGACAAAATTGGAACTGGAACAATATAAAATTGAAACTGATAACCAGAAAAATATATGTTTTATTTATTAAAGACCTGGAGAGATGGGGGGGATCGAGGGGGGTGTTATTGAACAAACACTCAATAGAGTAAATAGTGCTTTAACCTTTTAACAAAGTATTTTGTTTTGACCAAGAAATATCACTTACCTTGAAAATTATCTTTACAACAACATATTTATAGGCGGAACCACCATGTGCATCCAGCTTGGCCGAGCATCTAATCTGAATGTAAACAATAAATTGTCACTGCACTAGAGATTCCTAAGTTCTGGGGCTGCGTGGGGCAGCGCTCGTCAGACAGGGTGAACGTTTGGCTGTGTTTGGGGGACGTAAGCCTGGCAGGTAGAGCCATCTTTGTTGCTGCCCCTGCACCAGCTCTAACCAATTCTGACCTGAGATCAGATTCTAAAAATGTCTTCTTCATCCTGACAGTTTTCTGAAAAAGCTATGTTTATATGTCAGTCGTTCTTCGATTTTTCAAAAATAGCAGACCTACAAGCTCGTAGCGCGCCACTCGGTGGCGCGCTATGAGCTTGTAGATCTGCTATTTTTCAATAGTTAAAGCACAACATAATGCTAACACCAAATGAATGGGGCTAATGAAGGCATTAGAGCTATGGATCAGAGATACTGTAAGGCTACATCCTCTAGACTCTAGTGTGATGACAAACCTTTTAGCCCGGGACCCAAACTACGTGGCATAAAGAAAAAGCTTGTAGTTCGGCTATTTTCACTACTTCTTAAACATTTGTTTTCTAATTTATGGAATTTCTTAGACTTTTCTTTTATTTCTTCCTGAAATTACAGATTTTCTTTGTTTACTTTTCAATTCATGAAAAATTTAGCTTTTCTTTGGGAATGTTTTATGTAAATGTTTTGAAATAATAATAATGAAAAACTAAATGTAGGAAGCAAAAAAGATAAGGGACCCATAAAAATGTTTCCGCGACCCACAAATGGGTCCCAAACCACTGTTTGGGAGCCAGTGCTCTAGTGTACTGTGTAGGCAGATCTGCAGGCCACAGCTTATCATAAACATTAAATATGGACAGTACATCTGCAGTAAGAAAAAAGAGGAACATATCTAACCACAGGAAAAAACATTTAACAGTTGTTGCCTTGGCAGGCTCCAAAAATGATGCCAGTGAAAATCACAGTAGTCTATGAGCTAAAAGCACCAGAGGCAACAAGGCAATAAGGCATAATCTTTGTTGTGGTGAAGAGTCACTTAGTTTCATAGCTTCATTGCTAACTCTTATCTTCACTTTGTAGAAGAGAGACTTAGCAAGTCGGCAAAACCATTTGCCGACTTGGCAAGCTCAGGACTTCAAGACATCTCAAGCGAGCTCAGCTGTCATGACTCTCCAGGAGGCCAGTGAGGCTTACCTAGACACCAATCTGGGTGCCATCCAGCATCCAGCTAGCCCGTGTGTGGAGAGCCCGTTTAACCCTTGTCTGGCCTATATAATATACAAGTTTCAGCTTCTGCTGTATGTCCTGTTCCCATAGGGTCACATTCACATAGCTACTTCTACGTGCTGGATGGGAATCCCTTTTTGATTTTGGGTTTTTACCTTTCAAGACGGGAACCCATTTTTGGGTTGTTCAGGAATTAGAAGGCATTTTTTGAATTGACCTTATAGGTCTAAATGGGTTAAGAAGACTCAGCCAAGGGTTCTTTATCTATAGCCTCTCAGATGTGTAGACCCAGATATAAATGATTCCTGGTCCTGGATGATTCACCTGGCCTCCCAAAACACTTGACCCGATCCTCTTTAATCTGTAAGAAACATCATATTCGATACATAATGCAATGATGTTTTCTAATACATTCGAAACTTAAACATTTGAGATACGAACAGTAAGATACAAAATGAAAACTAAAATAGAGAACTGTCTCTCTCTATTTCTCTCTCTCTCTAGGCCACGCTTGCATGGGTTATCACGTGTGCTGTTGGTGATCGTTATGATAAAGGTAATGTGTGTGTGTTAAGTGCACATAGAGGGCACTCGAGTGGCGCAGTGGTAAAGTAACTGTCCACCACCGCAGAGTTCAAATCCACTGCGGTGCATCCGGCTTTGTCGAGCATATATAGTACGAACAGAATTGGCCTGTGTTCGGGGGGACAGAAGCCGAGTGGGGAGGGCGATATGTCACTGTACGACGTACTCCTACAGGCTGGGGCAGCAGGAAATGTTGAATGGGAGTAGAACGGAAGGTACGTCCTCCCAGTGGGACTCCTCACGGGCAGGTGAGCCAGTAGGGTACAACAGCAGTGACAACACACAGAAATGTGTGCGGAGAAGAATTAATTAGCTTGATGACAAAATTTGGAATAAAAAAGCTAAAATAATTTGATATGAGAATCCAAAAATGTAAACAACAAACACGTTTGTTTACAAACATTCTGGTCTATTAGACAACCTGAGTTCAGCATATTGTATTGAATCTACCTCAAGTAAAACAGAATATACAAGTTGCACCATGGGTACTATGCAGGACAGTGATTTATCTCCTGTTTTACTCCCCATTTAGACAATGAGCCCATGATAAGTTTCATTGGAAAGCGTCTGGGGGGCTTATTGCTGTCCATAAGTTTCCTGGTTTGTATATACAAGTGCTGCTGTGGCGACGACAGCGACAGCGACACCAAAACACCAGAGGATGCAGAACAACCTCCAGCTTCCAACCAAGATGGAGGGCAGGTAATTTATGTCAGCACTTCCCACTGGTGGGCCGTGGTGTTTTTAGACAATGCGTTTTAACTTTTAACTGTGATGTAGATAAATAGGAACTGAAAGTGAAAGTATATCGTTTGATTACATATGATGTCAGATGGGTGGGCCACGAACACCTTTGAGAATTTGAAGTAGGCACTGATCCACAATAGGGTGGATTCTGCTGTCTTAAGTTATGTCAAAGTGAATAGGACTGTGTCTGGTATGCTTTCCTTCAGCAAAGTCACAGGTGTTGTCTCCTGTGACGTTGCTGTCTCCTGTGACTTTTACATGCAGGCCCTCACAAGGCCAGCATGTAAAACATGTCACATGTTTGTAACGACAATTTTTTTCCACTGTCCATATTCTATTGCTGTTCTATTACATACAACCCAGTGATGTTCATCTAACGCCTGCCACCAGGTGTCCAATAATCATACTACAAAATAACCAACATAATATGCCTACAACATAAATGATCCTACGTTTTTATTGTATAAATTGTACTTTTGGTAAAATCTGGACCCCGCCTTATGTTTGACTTGTAGCTTTGTAAAAAACTAAAATGCTCAACCTGTGCTCCTGTTTGCTAGGAATCAAACCAACTTCATCAGCCCAACAAGCCAACGGTTCCTTCATACAACACTTGCCCTCCCAGTCCCACCCCTCCCAGCTATCAGAGTCCAGGATTCAGTAAAGTAAGAGCTTCTCTCAGTGCAAAATAATGTCCCATTTCACTTAACCTAACAGTCCGGCAGTCGAGGTGGACGGGTGGGAAATTTGGTATATCTTTTTTTATTGGCCGAAAAGCAGGAAGCAAGTGGATTCATGAATGTATGTATATAGACAATATTTTAGGCCAATAAAAAAGACTATATACCAAATTCCCCACTTTAAACAAAAGAAGCCTGTCGGAGCATTTGTTCATATGAATAGACACATTCATTTCAAATGAAAGTCTACCTAAAGTAAAATCCTTGGGTCACATCTCTTGTAGGTTGTTGTTCATATGAAGAAGGTCGATCCTCCTCAAAATCTGACTGTTGCTCACCCTAAGGTTTGTTTATGCATTAAACACACACAGACTATACAAAACATCAATTTCAGGCCAGTTGATCTACTGTTTGGTGATAGTCTGTTCTTTAGAACTGTCTACTAGTGGTGAGAGCATAACGTATATTTGCAGTGAGCAAATAGTTGTTTTCCTGACAATTCCTGAGACTTTGTGAAATAATCTCACCACTTTAACAGCTTAATATGGACATGCGGTACATCTATCCAAACCAACAACATGCAACATGATGAGAGTTAGAGTACACAACCTTTTATAACCCTGAATTCAGAAAAGAAAGCACTAGTGAAAACATGTACATCCTCCTACACACAGCATACTCTGCAATACATCCAGGAGCTAACATTTACAGCTATATATGCTAGCAGCCTCAGTGCTATGCTGATCTGTTCTATTGTTGCTCAACACAGAGCCCTGTGCACCCGGTGTACAATGGCGTCACTCCACGGAGTCCAGGTCCACGGAGTCCAGGCAATGTGGCTGGTGCTTCCTCACCGTACCGACAGGTACTGTGTAAAGTAGTCTTTTCCCAATCAGTAGGCGTTCCCACATAACTTCCGGCACGCATACACGCATACCCTCTATTGTTGCTCATGTCATGTCACTTGTTTAAATGTCATTGTTCTAAGGAGATGCACGGTGGTAACAAAACATTTTTCTATTGTTGCTCAACACAGAACCCTGTTCCTGTGGCGAACACTCCACGGAGTCCACGGATTCCAGGCAATGTGATCGGTGCTTCCTCACCGTTCCGACAGGTACTGTGTCTACAGCACTGGTCCTCAATGTCGACTGTAGATCTGCTATTTAAAATCAGACCCGTCTGAAGTGAGTGGTGCTGTACTGTACTATACTCGTACGTACTGCCTCCCTGGCCTCTGTGTGTGTGAGACGCTGCTCAACAGTGCCATCCAGTGGTATTAGCGAGGTGTTTCATGTGTCCATGCTCGGACACGCGTCCAACGCGTACACATACACAATACATACAGAATATCTTTATTGTCATTGTACAAGACAACCAAATTGATTTGCAATCCAGCTTAGCAAGTGCATTTAAAACAGAAGACATAATACTCTATATAAAATACATACATTTAAGACATATTGCACAGTAAGTCCCTTTAGTCCATAAAGTGTCAAGTGTCAGAGTTCAAGTGTCAGTGTCTGGGGTAGAAACTATTTTTCAGTCTGTTCGTCCTTGCATTGATGACCTTATAGCGCCTCCCTGAGGGCATAAGTTGCAGCAGGTGATGACGTGGGTGGGATGGGTCCTTGAGGATGCTGTTGGCTCTTCTGCTACAGTGTCTCTTGTAGAGGTCCTCCAGAGATGGACATGCCATGATCCTCATCATCATACATCATCTCATTCCGGCCAATCGAATTTGTGTCCTCACCTTCATCTTCAATGTTTGTGTTTACACGAACACTCTTGTATTAGCACTTACACTAAAAGCTGGACATACTGTAGGTGCCCCTCAAAAAATAAGAAATCAATCAATCAATAATCGTGATATTGATTTGAAGTCATATCAATCGCACGATATATGATCAAGTGTGAGATCAGTCTTGCCCAAATATGGAGTTCCACACGGCTCCAAACTGACTTCCAAGCAAGTAACAGCCGGGTGCTGCCTACAGTATGAATGGACTGTGACAGTATTTCATATTAATCGATTATGAACACTAGAAGTTGATTCACTGATAGAAATTATTTGTGTCTTTTAATTAATATATTATATTTCAATTATATTGTTTTTTTTTTATGTTTGTTAAACATTGTTTCATAATTTAGTATATATTCTTGTCTTGTTTTATCACATAGAAAACTCTTCAGGCGTAATAGACGTGTTCTGTGTGCGTGTGATTCTCTCTGTACAGGGACCAGATCTGGATGACGGGCCACGCTTTGAGCCAAAGGAGCTCCAAAACGTCCGGCTCCCCCTCAGCTCAGACTCTCACATCTGTGACGTGTACACCTCTAAAAAACTCAACTTTCTGTAAGGCAGTGGTTCCTAAACCTTTTTAGCTCGAGACCCAAAAGAGTCATTTGATGTCTCCCCCGGGGGACCCAAACTTGTGAAAAATGAAAATTGCAGATTTACAAGCTCACCTTGTGAGCTTGTAGTTTCCACTATTTCACTTTCAATTTTCTGAAACAATTTTTCTAATTCATGACATCTCTTAGATTTTTGTATTTATCTATACAATTCGTTAGATATTTTTTTAATTTGTTTTAATTCATGATTTCTTTAAAAAAAATATTCTTTTGGACATTTTTTGAAAGATCTCTTGAAATAACAATTAAAAACAAACTGTAGGAAACAAAAAAGTAAAGGGATAAATATTTAGTTGCGACCCACAAAATGGGCCCACGAGATGATCCACTGTTTGGGAAGGTGTCGGACTCGGAAGTCTTGGGACTCACTTGTGGGGCATCGGCCCATTTTGTGGGTCGACTCGCAACTAAATATCCTTTTATTTTTAGAGGGTCGGGTGTGTGGGAGTGTCATTGGAGTAAGAGCAGACCTGAAGGTATCAGTGCAGTGTCATGTATGCGCTTTAAAGGGGACCTATTCAAAATAAATGTTTTTGTTTTTTCTACTTTCAAAATGAGCTGCCGGCAACTCGTGATACATTACTTTTTATTGTTGTTATGCAACGTTTATTATATTTTATTCTTAAAGTTAGACTTCATACCCATGGTATATGGCTAATATACCACACCTATCACCAAATAGATTTGACCGATCTTGTTTTATATTATGCATTATAAGTTGTTGACATAATATATTCTAAGTTCAGGGTTCATAATTCTTTGTGGGACACATTCTGAGTGTGATGGCTGATGGGAGGCCGCTTAAATGAGCTCCTGTGAACTGTAACGTAACGTAATGCAACGTGAGAGGAGAGAGACTCTCACTCTTAATTATTGAGGCCTCCTTATTATCTCCGGCAGGCCAAAAGTGCTGAATGATAAGATAGTATTGGAGATTATGTTTTTGTCCTAGTCCGTGTGTCTGTATGACTGTGTGTAATTGCTGAGCTAATTTTGCAAACAACTCGATCAATCACCTCCACATTTTACGTGCACACTGCCAGTAGGCCAAGGAAAACACTAAATGTTTAGTGTAGTGAGACTATACCAGACTGATTTACGTTCTGGCCTATAACTCTTGGACTGCAGGTCATACAATTCTAAACCATGTAGAATACATGTATTTGATACAGCCATACCCTATCCTATACCATAGTTTGTAGGAGGGGCCTATGTACAGAAACATGCCAGAAATAATTAACTCATCATCCAACAAACCCCAAATGTGACACTCCTATTGAGGGGCCACACACACACACACACACACACACACACACACACACACACACCTCTGTAGAGCACATTTCCATGAGCGCAGGGAAAAGTTCTCACCTTGAAATCTTTTACCATTCAAGATGTTTTTCTCTGTTAACAGCTTTTACATTCACATTGATTCCATAAGGTGTAGTTCCAAAACCAATCTAAACAATACCTCATTTTATAGCCCTGATTCTCTACTTTTATATTAAACGAAAAAACTAAAATGATAACATTTTGAATGATCAAGACTTATAGGCCACAACATGAAGTGATCTAATATAGTGACACCATGATGCCGATTGGTGTTATAATTTCAGATTGTTAACCTCGCTATTAAATTGTGTGGTTGAATAAATTGGTGCCGTTAAATTTAATATACTGTGGATACCACACTAAATACAATATTGGTATTGGTGTTGAACTGTATGGAGCCCTAATGTCCATTGCTGCGTGTTCCCATAAAAGGGGGGAAGGCCACAGTGATCATAGCATTGTTGCTGTAGACGAGGAACTGCAGGACGTTTTTCTTTGTAAAAATGGATTGAGATTGTTGTATCTTGTTGTACCTTGATGTATTCCTTCTGCACTGTGCATGAGAATAGCATGAATGAACCACCAGGCCCAGGGGACCAAACATATACCCCCTCAGGAGACTGATACTGTAACTCAACAGTCAAAAACTGTTTAAAGAGTTGCGTTTCTGGTTGAACCTCACCTGGATTAAATATTGCACTAACTAGCACTAACTAATACACTACACTTGCCTTAAATAGGAATTCACAAGTGACTCGCAAATGTAATGAACTACTAATGCCGTTACTAACTACTATTAACTGTTAATGTTTGTCATTGCTGTAATTTACGACTGCTTAGAAATGAACTTGTGGTCGTCTTCATGATCAGAACCTTGACCTGCTCCTGAGAGAAATGTTACATTAACATTTCATGGACACATGGATGTAAAGTACGGTAGGCTACGATCAAAATCAACCACAGGACTTTGGTGATTGTGGTGAAAACCGCTAAGCCAATAAAGCCATCCTTCCCAGACTGCCTCAGTTCATACTGTATTTGTAATTTACGTACTGTATGTGCCTCTATTGCTGTATAGAGCACACCAGCAGGTTCCTTTTTTTATATTTATTTAGAGTCAATGTGACCTTTGTCTGCGCTGAATTATATATGTTCACTATATGAGAACATGTATAGACAATAAAGTGATCAATAAAGGGAACTGCTACCCATAGTTGTGTATTGTTTCTAAATGCCACAATGTTTCTTGCTTCTGTGTGGGGTGATATATCACTGTGTGGGCCTGGGGTGATATATCACTGTGTGGGGTGATATATCGCATCACACTGTTTGTCTGCCATGATATAAAACTGTGCAAATCCAACACACCAGAAACCCTGGTATACAAGGTAGCAAGCTAATAACTTGTTCCCACACCACTCATTCAAACAAACAAACAACAGAACAGATGTTACTATAAGATCCCTGAACATTTTAAATTGTCGTTCCAGTATTAAGCTGAGCTGCCTTGACATGACTCGTCAATCATGACTATCACTATGACAGCCATGCCAAACAATGTCCATGTTGGATGTGTCCAAATATGGAGTTCTATGATGTCAGACTGGTTTCACATGGATGCAGTGAACGACACCAAAAGGTTATGACCTACGGGGTGACGTTGCTTCGTTGATGAATTTGGTCCTCAAAAGGCAGGTCACCAGCCAGTGACTTGTTCATAAGAGTACACTTTGCTGAAGGTCTGTCGCTATGTTTCGTGGAGTAGCAGTCACAGGAGGCACAGGGGGAGCCCCGGCCAACAAGCCAGAGTTGTATGAGGAGGTGAAATTGTACAAGAACGCAAGAGAACGAGAACAGTATGACAATATGGCTGATCTGTTTGCTTTGGTCAAGACTGTCCAAGCCCTGGAGAAGGCTTACTTCACAGACTGTGTCACACCTACTGTGTACACGGCATCGTGTTCCAGACTTCTGGTTCAGTACAAGGCTGCTTTCAAACAGGTGCAAGGCTCTGACGTGGGCTCCATTGATGACTTCTGCAGGAAGTATAGACTCGACTGCCCACTAGCCATGGAGAGGATCAAGGAGGACCGACCGATCACCATCAAGGACGACAAGGGCAACTTGAACCGCTGCATTGCAGATATCGTGTCTCTCTTTATCACGGTGATGGACAAGCTGAGATTGGAGATACGGGCCATGGATGAGATCCAACCGGACCTGCGGGAGCTGATGGAGACCATGAATAGAATGATCACCATGCCTCCCGACTCAGAGGCCAAGGAAAAGGTCAACCTCTGGTTGACCACGCTCAGCAGCATGTCCGCCTCCGATGAGTTGGATGACTCCCAGGTGCGACAGATGCTGTTTGACCTGGAGTCGGCCTACAACACCTTCAATCGTTTCCTCCACTCCTCCTAAACCGGCCCTAGTCGTCCATGCATATATCCAGATTCTTGCCTGTCTGACTGACGTCTGTCTCAGAAAAGGGAACAAACACCCTAGCTTTCCATTGGTGGTGTGTACATATACATGCCCCAGTTGCTTCTTTATATGCCATCATGGCCATGTGTTCTCTGCCATCTAAAATGAAAAGCACTTTTCAGTCCACCGTTTCTGATACGGAGGTGGCACCCTGTCTTCTCGTTGTCCGCTCCAGACCAGAGCCTTGTCCAACAGGCTCCTGCAAGAGGCTCCATTCACCGTATTCACATGTCTTGCCATTAAGTTAATGAAATGCCACCGCGCTTTTTCAATGTGAAATGCCAACATGGCCGCCGTGTGAGTATGGTCTATTAGTGTTAATTGTACCCAGGACCATGTGATTACAACTTCTGCTTTATTTGCTCTCTCGTTAACCCATTTGAAAAAAAGATTTATTTCCTCTGGGATGCTTCTGTGTTTATTTTTACTAACACCACTACATGTTTATGGTGCTGTCATAGGTGCTCGGTCTTGTGTTTTCTTTCCCCATCTATGCTGTTTCATGCTTACTGATAAAGTACACTTGAATTGACAGATCTTCTGTTTGTGTCTTCAATGTCAGCCATATATAGGAATTTGCTTTAAAGTAATAATTTACCGAAAATGACTTATTTTCTATCAATTACACACCCGTTCATGGGGTGTATAATTGATGGAAAATAAGTCATTTTTGGTGAACTACTCCTTTAATGGACATCTTAACTATAAATGCCCTCTGTGTCTCTGTGTGTGTACGTCTGAAATCCACGTAACACGAGAACCATTCGCTCCACCGACTTCAAATTCAAAACACGCATTCCACCCCACCACAGGGGTTGCAGTGCCCAGTGTCGAGTCAGTCGGTTGTCCAGAACCGCCCCAAAAGGTTTCTGACCAGGCTCTAGGCAGGGCCCCTACCAAGTGTCCATATATGGAACTGGCATGTGCTGACATCATTCTGACGTCTGCATAGACTCCATATGTGGGCATGCCTGACAAAGAACGTTGGAACATCGTTCCAGGTAGGCCAGTGCCCAATGGGCACCGCTCTAGTAACAAAAAAAGTGTTTTAATGGTGATTTTACGATTTCATATTTAAGCCTTCATGAATTATATTATTTGGGTCTGGGAGAATGGTTTTGGAAAATGTGATGCTGATAGTCTGATTGACAGGTTTATCTATCGATGCAAAACCATTTTGCGAGAGGGGGTGGCTGTTGGAGACCAGAGTAGCCTACTTAAATGATGACTTATTTTTTCGTTTATATTTATTTATATTTGAAAGAATTCAAGAAAGAATAAACAAGCAATAAATAATGAACTGCACTTTTGGTCCCCCCACAAAAACACAAGAGGGAAATGCAAGAAATTCACATCATAAAATACTTTCTAATGAAAAAAGAGATATAAACATGTTTAACATAGAATTTGTGACTTACACAATTTATGTGAGTCATAAATGTTCTTGGCCCCTCAGCGTTGGGACAGTTTGCAATGCATTGCCAGCATGTTTATGCATTCCATTTAGATTGAAATCACATTTCCTGTTGGAGATACAAAGGAACACCCAGGGCCACAAATAAATACAAGACTTACACATAAACCTCACTTGTGACACTTAGTCTCCGGAAAAAGAAAAAACGTACTAGGTACCAGTACCCCCACCCTAATGTTGGATGTGAGGGGCAGAACCTTTTTAACCCTTAATTATTTGATAACTAAATGGGCAGAACAGCTCTGTCCAATCCCCGTTTGTCACAAAATTACTGTAGGCCTACACAATAGTGATAATACTGACACATCTGTATGACTCCAACCATATGGATGTTTCATAATGTGTTCTTTGTATATTTCTTAAAAGTCTTTGTAATTATATGTTCTTTGGGTGATCACATATCCTCGTTACGTGACAATTTTTATTAGTGAAAAAATTCACATAAGTTGTCCCTTTATAGAAATGACTCTCTTCAACAGGGGTGGAGCCATGCACAATCCACCAGCAGTAGATACCGAGTAAGGCTGGGACCGAGGCTAACTAGATACAGGAATTTAAATTAGTCTTAATTGCCACCGCTTCCTAACAGACAGTCCATGCTTAACAGAGGGACAGTTCACTAAAAGGTAGGTCTTTGAAAACTTTTATTTATAGGCTATGCGTTATGCAAAACAACTCAATTTGTTCATATGAAGAAGTGCTAATATTCTCATCTTTTGAGGCCCCCAAAGCCTTGTAATTATGAGACATGCTTTAAACTGTTTTCATTTAATTGATTTAATTACATTAGTTACCAAGTTGATAACAAAGTGGCTTTAACTGCCGTTAAGCCCAAAATGTGACCAAGACGTGTGTGCACAGTTCAGTTCTATTTAACCCATTCTGGGCGGGAACCCCTTTTGGTGTCTTACCCCCTCAGGCCGGGAACCCATATTTGGGTTCTGTACAGTATGTACAGTATTCAAAAATTACAAAAACATTATGCTGCTATATAAATATTTGAAGTTTTTCAGAAAACTTAGGTCAGGCTTTAGAAGGCGTTTTTAGAATCTGCCTTAGGCCTAAATGGGTTCATTTGGCTATACGTTTAAAATAAATATCACAATATTCATAAAATGTACAAACCTTCTTATCACATACCCTTCCATAGGTTATGATGGAAGTGAAGGTGTGTGTTGATGGCTTCCCACGAGTAGTCTGTGGTGTTACTGACAACACAACCTGTCAAGAAGTGGTCATTGCACTGGCTCAATCCCTTGGTATGTATTTGTGTGGTTTGAAAAGGGGGGAGATGGATTTAAAATGTTCAACTAAGATGATGACCACTTCTGTCTTACATTCTGTTCAGGTCAGCCAGGCCGTTACATACTGAGGGAGAAATTCAAAGATTTTGAGAGGAGCATGGCCCCGAATGAACACATTCTGGAGTCGCTGAAAAGATATGGTGTGCAGTCACGGGAGGTCCAACTCACTCTCCTTCACAACACAGCATATCACCTTGAGGGAGCAAGCAAACCGAAAAGCAGCAGATACCAGCCTGGCCCACAGCTGAGAAAGAAAGACGCTGGGGCTAGAATGCGGCGTGGTAGCGGTTTGCAAACTCTGCATCGTCAAAGCTTGCCACCACTGTCCCGCCTGCGACTGGATGCTGAGCAGCCACCAGAGGATGTGAAAAGGCCCAAAAGAAAATCTTTGACGCTGATGGAGGAGGCTTGGGGATGGCTGGAGAACCTGGGAAAAGGCAGAGCTCATTATTCAACCTCCGACAGCAGCAGCAAGAACTGCAGCTCTATGGATGTGTCCGTTACTGTTCACAGTGACACCTCTGCCTCAAGCACTTTGCCGAGCAAAGGGAAAGGGAAAGGGGAAAAAAGTGGACAATCCCTATCTGATGTGGATCAACAGATCTCCTGCTGCATGAGAAATCAGTACAGGGATAAGGAAAGCAAACATTCTGAGGAATCTGCAGCTGTGGGGACAGCTACAATGAAAGCTGAAGACCCATCACGTTCAAGCAGCAGCAATGACATCGAAGAGGAGAAAAGGAAACTCAGAGAGACCATTAGGCGGCAACATTCTTGCTTGCAAGAGCTACAGGTTCAGATAAAGATGACAGACAAACAAATCAGGGAGCTGGAGGAAAAACAGAGGGCCAGGAAGGCTGAGGAGGACACTCAACAGAAAGTTATTGAAGAGGAGACAGAGCAGCTGTTGTTTTGGGAGAACGAACTAAAGGCGGAGGAGGGTTACGGGAACGACTTGCAGGTTCAGTTCATGGAGATGAGGGGTAACGCTGTGGAGTGCAAAGCCAGGTTGGAGGAGTACAAAAGCAAAATGCAAGGGTTTGAATTGAATAGGGTTCAAAATGTAGTGCAAGAGAGACGAGATACGACTACAAGGAAGAGTTCAGCTAACACTGCCACAGAGAGTTTAACTGCAAATAAAGTCCTCAACCAACAGAGATCACATCTTACCAGCGATGTAAATATCGACAGGAAGTTCCCACCCAGAGACGATTTAAGTCTTCCTCATGCTCTAGTTCATCCCAACGTGATAAAGCCACGCCGGCCCACGGGTCCAACAGAGCTTAGGGAATGGTGGACACGCTGGTCTGAAGCACAAAGCCATCCATCCGAGACTAAACCCAAGGTGATACATCGCTCAGAGCTCACAATATATCTCAGTACCCATGTTTAGATAGCAAAACAGAAGTTTTAATCAAATTAAGTGTTGTACTACTTCCGTAGTTGTTTCTCATGTTGCCACTGATGTAGTCATGAAACATCCAAGTTCCTCAGTTTAATCACAAAGTGTTTTTTGGGTAAAACAAAGTTGTTTAAAAGTTTTTTAGTAATCATTGCTAGTTTATTCAGCATTTACCACATCTCTATAATAAACAGAATATAAATTTCAGGTGAGGTGGGTTGCAAATCTACCAGTAGATCACAAAGGCTGTGCAGGTAGATCACAGGACATGTCCCTAAAGAATATTTAATTTAAATAATTAAAAACTATTTTTGGAATCTGCCACTTGAGTTAAAGGTGACTTAAGAAACCCCCTAACTATTAGATTTCTCCCCCTCTATTTCCCATTCCAAGTGCATTTGTCCTATATGTATTGCCAGCGCCCCTATTCTAAAGCCCCATCAGGTACATATTTAAACTATTTTCACCAATGGTGGGTAGATCTTGTTGAGCTGATCATTTTTTAAAGTAGCTCTCACGTCATAAAAGTGTGGGCACCCTAGTGTTTCAATTTTGTCTGCCTTAATTTGATCACTTCCATGTGCTCCTGTATGAGTTTGGGTAAAATGAATGTCCCCAACTGAAACTCTAATTTCTTTTTACTAAAGAGTTAGTTAAGCATTTACACAAGCTTCAAGCACCATTTTATACTTTGTTGTAATGCGAAAGTGGCCCATCCACAAGCTCAATGTATCGCAGGACAACATGCAAGCTGGTTAAACATAATTAAGGTTAAACATTAGCATTTTTGAAGTTATTTTAAAAAAAATTTAACTCACTTCTGACATTAAGTGATTGAAATAAAAGAAAGACATGTATGGTTTTCATAAAACTTTATTCATGTTGTTTCATTCAAGACCATTAACAAAAGTACATACATAGGATAACCTCTGTATGTGGCTCCTCAGGAACCCAGTGTTCTCCACAGTTGAAAGTAATTCTGACTGTAACTGTACTTATGTGCATAGAGGCACAACATCTCTCCCACCAATGTCTCCAGAGCACAATACATCCTGATCTTCTTTTTTTTTTGTATTTTTTTGTATTTTCGTACTTTATTTTTTTTTCCTAATACGTTACCATTCCCCTTTTTTAAGTTAAATTTGTTTTTGTTATTTTGATGTTTGAATCTTTCACTAAGGAAAAAAGCACACATTACATACAGTATATTTCAACCCACAGGTATTTGGGATGCATACCAGTATTATTTCTACTAGAAAAACAAAAGCCACCCTAAGATTGTTCTGAATATTTTGGCGGTTGGCTGGGGGTCAGAGGATACATCTAATTTTTTTATATTTTTTATTTTGCTTGTAGTTTTTAGGCACCTTATTCTTACTTTATCTTATGTATTATTAGCAGATCAAGTTTCGATGAAAAAAAAAGAAAAGAAAGAAAGAAAACAATTAAGAAAATATGTGCAAAGAAAAAAAAAGTATAAAAGAACTGCTAGATATAAGATGGCATAAGGAATTCTGCACCTGGGAAAATTTGCTTAAATGAGCATGTGAATACCAAGAAGGCATCTAAGGACTCATTGGTAAAAGTAAATCCCCATTTGATAAACTACATTCACATACATCACACGCGCGCACACACACGCACACGCACACACACACACACACACACACACACACACACACACCATGCTTTCACTTCAGCTCTTGAATAAAGCATTTTAAAACTGCTCAAAAAAACGAGCAGAGAAGTAGCCTCAGTTTAAGCTCGCACATATGAGAAATATGATCCTCCTTATGGAGGGAACTTCGCTTTGCTTTATATGTTTTTGTAGGAAAGCATACAGTAGTGGAAACTCAATGACACCATTTTAAGTTTCCTTGAGTAAGGAGAAAACTACAAGGGGGAGAAAGAAAAAAAAAAAGAGCGGATGGCTCAAAACACATGCCAACATCAAACACACTCCCACACCAACAGGAAAACAAAACAAACAATGGTTGCAGGTGCAGAATTCCAGACAAAGCAGAGAAATCAAAGGAGATGGGGACAAAGACAGTCACAACCGTCACTCTTGATTTGGAGGGCCAGGACCCTCGAAAAAAACAAACAAATACCCCCATTAACATACTTTAAGCAACTCTAGGTACAGCACACACACACGCACTCGGAAGAGTTTCCCCATGTACACTCTAGTGCAGAAGTAGACATGGGAGGCTGGGAACTATGGAATGAGAGGGTTCCCTTCGTAGATGTGGACAGGGACATGGGTAACACATGCTGATTACTCTATGTATGCGCATGATTTTGTGTATGAGTTTGTGTGTACAAGTATGTGTCAAAGCAAAACACCCTTATCCCCTTTGAGTTGGGGTGATATATATATATTATATATATATATGTTTTCGGGATAGCGCTTTTTAATCTAGGTCCGCCTACTCTGGATGAGTTGGAGTTGGGGCGGTCTGTATTGTTCAGTCGATGACACCAGGTTGACGAGTCTTCCATTCCACATTGAAGCCCTGCACACAAAAAGAACAACTTACGGACTTAAAACTTAAGTTGACTTCAGCTTGATTTATACTTTATCGTAAGATGTGTCCTTGCCGGGCCGTGGCTCAGTGGTCCAGGCACCGTGGCTGATAATCCAGGTTGGCCTTTACTGCATGTCTCCCTCCCATCTCTCTCCCCATTGCCTGTCAACCTACTGTCTATCCCTCCATTAAAAATAAATATATATAAAATAAAGGCGAAAGCCACAAAATAAATCATTTAAAAGATGTGTCCTTGCCAAAAATAGTCCATCTACAAGCAGAATCGTCAAACTGTCGGCCACAGCAGCTAACTCCACCACCTCTCGCATGCGTAGCACATAGAACTGCTGCACAGCGGAAGATACACTTTACAGAGGCAGGAACTTTCGCCCCGCAGTCTGTTAAAGCTAACTGTTGCAGTGTACTTGTTAATCAAACTTAGCACTAATGCTAATGTTATGAAATCAATTCATTCCCTACATTAAATCTATGTAGTGTTTTCTGAGAGCAATGTGACAAGAAATGAGTTCATATAGCATTTCTCCCGCTAGTTCTACTGAAACAGCAACTCTGAACCCCTCTTGGCAGAAGTTATTATTATTAACCCATTTTGGGCGGGAACCCTTTTTGCTATTTTAAGCATTCAGTTCTACTTTAGCTATTGAAAAATAGCAGATCTACAAGCTCATAGCGCGCCACCGAGTAGCTCGCTACGAGCTTGTAGTTCTGCTATTTTTGAAAAGTCGTGAAAATGTGGCGCAAATCTTTGAATATATATTTCAGAGCGAACATTTTTAACTAAAATATTAACTTCTGGGGGGTCCCTGGAACTACATACTTTGAGATAGGGGTCCGTGGCTCAATAGATAATTCTGGGGGTCCTTTCTGGGGGTTTTTCAGAATTCGTTTAGGATTTAGAAGCATTTTTTTAAGTCAGAGCATTAATTCACACATCGTGATGCATTGTGAGCTTGGCGATGCATCGTCAGCTGTTCTTATAAACTTCCTAACTCCACTTGAGCTGGATTTGGGTAAAGTGGTGATAATATTATGACACCTGCAAGTATAACTGACAATATATAAAGTCGCAATACAAACAGTTTATGCCTGACAGCAGTGATATACCGATATGTGGTACACCAAGTTCAAAGTGGTTAAAGGCTGTTGGACCAAAAGGAGGCAAATGACAAAAAGGTGTACCTTTGAGTTGTCAGGACCACGGGGCTGCCTCACAATGACAAGGCGGGGGGCACTGGCGTCGTCCAGGGTGATGCTCTTGAGTCGATTCACCAGCCGATCGGGACGTGGAGTTGCAACCGGCTTAGGCCCTTCACTATACGGAGGAGAAAAACAAAAAATAATGTAGTTCAACACATTAGATGAGGGGTTCTGAATTTTAGGGGGGGGGGGGGGGGGCGACCACATACCTTAATATGCAATTTGAAAAAGTGGAAATAAAGAATATCTTAAAATAGAAGCACACATTGACGACTTTTGAATATGTGAAAATGACATTAAAGCAATTACTACTACAGATGTATAAGTCTAAATTATCAATGAAATGAATAAATATTGGATGAATCACGTCTTTGCGTCGGTCGTCAATATTTTGCTCAGCTTAGACTGAAAATAAACTTGCAAGTTGTCCATTAATGGAGTTTCATTAACAACTTAAGCCCCATTATATACTTGGTCGTAAAACTTTAATGCACAACATATGGATGCTGTGTTAAAAGTGGTTAATGAGGAGACTCTGCCAACTGCTGTCCTTACCAGACTCTGCGTACGTTGCAGGCACTACACTTTCCTGTGCGTTGATTGAGGATGACTGAGAACTCCACCTCATCCCCGGCCTGGAGTTCCAGTCCATCTTGCACCTCTTTGACATGGAAAAATAACTTCTTGCTCTCGCCGACTTCATATGTGATAAAACCAAACTGGGGGAGAATGGCACAAAACATCCAAGTATCATTCACAAGTTTATTCCAGAAAAACACAATAAAATGTGTCATTCACAGTTCATTACTAATGCACATAACTTTGAAGGAGGTTTGCTTCAATTGATATGCCTTAGTAAAAACATACATCCCTTTAAAAGAGAACACTACCTGGTCTTTGACACACTCCACCAGGGCTCTACGATGCGGCACCACACTACAAGCCATCTTCTGTCCAGTCTGAGCCACAGTACATAGCTGGAACTTGACCATCTCTCCCTTCTGCAGACAATCAACCTTGTTTGCCATGCCCATGATGCCAAAAGGGTAATTCGGGCCTTTAGCTCCACCTGAATGAGCAGAGAGAGCGCGCAAGCAGGATTATTTAGGTTCTACCGTGTCGTGATACTTTTGTTCAATAACCACATTCAACCTGGCACCCCTTGCGAACTTGGTAGAGCTGCTGACACTATCACACAACAGAGTATAAAAGAGGTTAACTGAGACGCACCTTCTTCTATAACTTCAATAAGTCCTTGGTACTCCGTTTGGGAAGGGTCCACGCTACGCAGAGGACGGACCACTTTTCCTAGTATCACTGTTGCACTGATGTCCTCTCCGACCCCGACGCCATTCACTAATAATACAAGAAAACATGGAACACAAGTATGCTTAACCCATTTAGACCTGAGGACGGTTCTTAAAAATCCTGAAAGTTCTTAAAAATCCATGTTTCTCTGTCTTTCTCAAACATTTTCATGTCAAGGACCCCCAAAAATATATGTAATTGGCCCGCCGACACCCATCTGAAAATATGCTGTTCCAGGGACCCTCCCAGTAGCAAAGATGTGAGTTAAAAAAGCAGACCTACAAGTTCATAGCGCGGCACTAGGTGCCATGCTATGAGCTTGTAGATCTGCTATTTTCCAATAGCTTAAGTATAACATAATGCATGAAACACCAAAAGGGGTTCCCGCACAAAATGGGTTAATCATGCACAGACAGAAGTAACTTCATATGATCAGAGTAGTGAGTTCCATAATTTAAACAAAAACACCAGGAATTTAAGCCCATCCTACCTGCTGCCACTTTGGTAACTTTCTCAGCACTGACTTTGTTTCCCTTTCCCTTGGACAGGATGTATTCCACCGTATCGCCCAGCTCCATGGTCTCCAACTCTCCACACACCTCACTAAAAGGGAGAAATTTGATCAACTTATAGAGACTCAACCTTAAAATTATGATCATCATTTCAAGGACTGCCAGTTGGGCCATGGAGCCCCATTTCAGACGATTTTTAATTAAGAGTATTTTACAGGGTACCAGTGATAATTTAATGCATGAGTATGCAAATAGAACCAAATGTTATCTGTCAAGATTCAGACCCATAAGGGTCCATTTGGCTCCAATTAACAATTATATGGACCCCTTGGAAACCCCTTAAGGTCTCCTTGGGGTCCCCAGAGCAGACCTTGAACATAAATGCGTATGCCACCTTCTGGAAACCCGAGACTACAGTTCTGCACAGTGCCTATAGAGCGTCGCAGTCCCGCCCCCTACCAGGGCCCAGGGAATGATTCTCCGTTCATTTTCCTCATAGACTTTTCAGAAAGTATTTATTTAAAGACGGTTACGCCGCGGACAAAGCCAACTCTTGTCGTGACAAATCATGACAATAAACACAATGTTTTGGGCCAAACAAAAAATTAGAAAGTAGAAAAAACAGCAGGTTACAACAAATTTTTTGTTGTTTTTCATTCTTTGTAATTGTTTGTTTGGTCCAAAATAGTGTTTGTCATGATTTGTCACGACTGGAGTTGGCTTTGTCCGCGGCGTAACCGTCTTTAAATAAAAGCTTTTTGAAATGTCTATGGGAAAAATGCATTGGGATTCATTTCCTGGGCCTGGCGTCGTCATGAGAGGGGGGCGGGACTGCGACGCTCTATAGCAGACCTATGTGACAGATACTAAACCTGAGACTACAGTTCTGCACAGTGCCTATAGCAGACCTATGTGACAGATACTAAGACATCAATTGTGTGAACATTTTATGGTATGCAATAAAATCGCTTCAATGTGTTGGAACGAACAATTACCTGTAATGGAAGAAAATCTCTTGGTCGTGATTGGCCGTCTCGATGAAGCCAAAGTTGTCCTTGAGCGTGGCGACAAAGCCCTGAAGTTTCTTGCTGTTGTTGCTGACCGGACGGTTGAGGACCTTGATGTTGACAGCGCTCTGCTGGCCCGTTCTCTTCACCTCGTTGATGGAAAACTCCACCTAGTGGCCAGACACATTGACCAAAGTCACATATCGTCACTTCACTCAATTCTTTGTGAAATGTTCAGAAGCTAATACATTTAGAATGATTAGTTATGCATGGATCAAATTTCAGTTGGGCTACTCTGTTTTTATTTCTCAATTTACTTCTATATTTGTAAAAAACCAAAAATGAATAAACAGAACATAAAAAAATAAAAAATAAATCAGTTGGGCTTTTATAATCCTGCACATTACTTCATCCAACAGCTTAAGTGCCGTAGCCGAAAAGACAAGCTTACCGTAACTTTGTCCGGGCTGCCATAGCCGTAAAGGAGTTTTATTGAATCCACGTTAATCAGCATCGAGTTGGCATGTTTGTAGAATTTTTAGCTAGCTACAGACACGGATGACGTAAAAATGGCCAAAAATGTGCTCGCACACAAGCCGTCTTTATATGCATTATGGCTCATAATCTGCTCAAAATGCGATATTCAGCACTTGATTAGAGCTTAATTTGACTTAGTTATGACAAAAAAAATACGATCGCCCAGTTACACTGGTCATCTCACAGTGTTGTGAGAAGGCCGACTTTCAGTTCCGGTTCAAACTGGTGTTTTCTGAGAAGTTATTCAAAAACGTCTTGCACCCAGCACCTCCCCATCTAGTGGCCACCCGGCAGAACAGCACTTAAGGTGTTAAGACTTTGTGAGACAGAACAGTGGAGGAAATATTGACAAGTAAAATACCTTATCTCCAGGTTGTGGGTAATAGGATCCCTCCAGATCCTTGACATGGTAGGTCACAGTCATTTTCACTCCGCAGTCTTCATATGCAATCACTCCCTCCTCAGGTTCCTTCAGAGGACACAACACAAGACACAGTACAGCATTAGACCACTTTACCAATACAGGCACCAACAGATCAGTAGCCATCACTAATGGACCCTTTTTCACTGCTTAGTCCAGCCTAAAACCTTTTGGTTTTCCAATTTCCACTGGGCAAAAATGGTGGAGTGTACCTGCAACGGTTACTTTTCTTTACATCACATGGGAGTAGAGGCTGAACTAGTCTTACGAAGCCAGATGAATGAGACATCTAAATTCAATGTAGGGGCTAAAACTGGGTGTAAACAACTTAAAAGATAAAACAACTATATTAGGACGTACTTTCCTAAAGAGAGGGATGGATGTCACCATTACGACCAGCTACACTGAAGATGGTCCTTTCTGCAGTGAAGTCGAGTCTGTACCATGCAGTGGAATAGCGCCATGACACCATGTACACACTAGCAAAGAATGTGGTTGAAGTAGTTGTTATCCACAACTCATTTGTGTGGACCATTTGTCTAAAAAGTAGTGTATGGGATGAAAGGTTGGGCTGAACAGGCACACATTCAGTGGCACAACATTCATTGGTTAGCAATAACATTAGTATTAGCTTTGTTTATCTTAACCCTCTTATGACCACCCTAATTGTCTCCACCAGGCCGAAGGCATGGGGGGAGAGTATGTTTTGCACTCCGTCCGTCCGTCCGTCCGTGTGTGTGTCCGTGAGCAGCTAATCTCCGGCACCGTTAACCCGGTCGATGCCAAATTTTGCACACACACTCCCTGGATGCCAACGATGAACCTCTGCCCCAAAATTTCCAGAACGGCCTGTTATAGCGCCACCAGGAGGCCGCTTTGTGCCGTTAACCCGGTCGATGCCAAATTTTGCACACACACTCCCTGGATGCCAACGATGAACCTCTGCCCCAAAATGTCCAGAACGGCCTGTTATAGCGCCACCAAGAGGCCGCTTTGTGCAAAACAAGTTTTTGCACAGTACACCTACAGATTTTGTCCAAACATCGCGCAAATTGGTACACAGTCTCTCTAGAGCCATTCAACGAAACGGGTCTTTCAGATTTCTCAGACTCCATCCTGATTGGTTAAGATTGGCTTCCAAAGTTCACAGGAGTGCTCAGTTTCAAACAAAATGCTGCAAATCATGAACACATCGCGTGATTTCCGTGAAATTGTGCACGCACATTCCCACTAGGCCGAGGAAGAAATGCCACATGAACAATTTCAACTCAGCCTCAAGGTGGCGCTATAACTGGCCGAAAAGTGTTTTTTACCTCCAATTTACTTTTGTTGCCCTTTTATCCAACCACCAGATGAAGGCAAGCTGCAATGTCCTACATTCCTATCCTGGTGGAGACCTGTGCCCAGAAGGGCACTTTTTCTAGTTATTATATGGATTGTGCCTTCTACCTGCACTAATCACATGTTTAATTCGTCATTTTATTGCCAATAGAAAAATCTGTGACATACACACACACTATATCCCATTCTAACACGGTAATCAAATAGTATTATACCCAGTCCTGATGGTGGAGGTAACTTCACCATTAGGCCGATTTTGTCCAAATAGAGCGAATCTGGTGATTCACGTGATCACAACATCCGCTAGTTTTCTCCACTGTGCTACACAGTTAGATGTCCGGGATGCTAAGCTATCATCGTTTATTTAGATGTCCGGGATGCTAAGCTATCCTTGTTTATTTTAATAACTAAGTCAATATAAGCTCTAATCAAGCCCCAAATATCGCATTTTACGCAGCGATGCACATAGCACGCGAGGATTTCGGACGGTTTTAGGTAAATTACATCGGCCGTTAGCTAAACAAGCTAAAGGTTGCTACATTTTGCTACATTAAGCTCTCATTACGTCAAGGGCCATAAGTGGGTTAACAAATATTCAACTAGCTTGCTTCATTACTCATTTGACAATTCAGGTCTGAGACCTGTGTTTTATGAATATTGAAAATCAATTCCAAGACATTTAGGATGAACTGAAGTCTCCAACTTTCATTCCTCTTATATTCACAATGATTTCTTGGACCATCAAGTACCATCAACAACTTCGTATTGTCATGGATTGGCCAGTAATCCATTAACACCGGGAAAGCAAAAAAAACTTCGTGCCACGCTGCAACCTTGTACATCTGCTATTATTGAACATTTTTGAAAAATCTTGAAAGTGTACAAACTACTGATTTAGAAGGCATTTGTAGGATTAGCCTCAGGTCTTAATTGGCTAAAGCTTTTATCTGTATACGTTTTAAGCTCTCTCGACACCAGGGATTCAATATCGGGTCTCCCACATGTGGCTGTGATCTTCAGGCAGGACTACATCTCAATCAGTAGTTGTCCTATCCAACTCCGAGGATCAAAATGTCTCAATGGAAGAAAAGGGAGACTACACCACCTCTCTAACCACTACACGAAGTTATAGTTGCTAGTTATACTAGTAACCCTGCATCAAATCAATTTTATGCATCCACTGAAAAGCTCCTACACAGAAAATTAAGTATGGCTTCTTCCATGATGATCCCCATCCCACAAACAAAGCCTTCTTGAGTGAAAACAAATCAAACAAACTGATGTACGGTACTTAAAAAAGCTACTGATTAGTGTGAACACTGAAACATTGACAGATGAAAATGCTTTTTTTTGGAGAAGGCCAAAGTTAACTACTATATTATATACTAGTTGACTAGGGGTTCATACTTTCCGAAAATAGCTGATCTACAAGCTCGTGTCACAACGCAAGCTTATAGATCTACCATTTTTGCACAATGTTCACCCCAGAATAGGAAGCTGCGGTTCATGTATTAAAAGTTTGTTAAGTACAGTTGATATGTCATACATAAACCTAAATTCAAAGAATAGTTTCAATGTCATTACGGCCATAACCATGCAACCCCTATGATCAGAGCACATCACACATCGAACAACTCAATGCAGTAGATGGCTGTGTGAGGCAAACTGTGAAACAGCCGCAAAGGAAATAAGTTGGATTAAAGTATTTAATTCTAGGTAGCTCATGTTAATTGCTGATGCCAAGACCATTCCATCAACCATGTGGGTAAGTAACAGTCTACATGAGTTGGCCACAGGCCAGAAAACTGACCTTTTCTACAACTTTAGCCTTGAGGGACAAGAAAAGAGCCATTAGATAATAGTCATAATCTAGCTAACAGACAATTCTTGCTCAAGTAAAAATCAATGCGGTTAGGTCTAATAATTAATTTATACTAAATGTTAGTATATTCAGTAAAGGATTTCCAATATTGTTGATCATTTTGTTGAAATTGAGAAATGTTGCCCCGCCCCCCCAAATTGAGTTTGTTTGTCAATTTCTGAATCCCGAACACAATGTGTTGTCTTGTCACTGCTGCCCCCTACTGGTTGGCCTTGGGACTGGTTTGGTCTGGTTGGTCGGTGGTATATTGAGGAATGGGAGGATGTACCAGTGGAGAGGAACACACTATTCCTCATAACTTAACTCGACACCCCTGCTGACCAACCTGTAGAGTGGCTGGTGCAGCAACAAGGATCACGTGAATATGGCCAACTGTTTCGTATGGATGGACGCCCGGCCAAGCCAGATGCACCGCAGAGGATTATGCCTCTAGCCTCTGTGGTGGTGGACAGGAACTTTACTCCTGCACCACCCGAGCGCCCACACGTATGCTTTTCTATGTTATTTTACTCATCTCAGTGGGGAGGCATCATGCAAAAGCCCAGAATCCTACCTTGTTTTTTTTCTAATGAAGTGGAGTTTTGTGGAAGGAAAAAAGCAAAAAGGATTAGAAACTAAAGCCGGACAACTTAAAGCCCCAGTTGAACATATTCACAGCAGCCACTTTGCTCTCACATAATAATCTGTGTGGGAAACAATTATGATGTCAAGGTGGTTGTATACAAGTGCAAGAACTGAGCTGGAGGATCACAATGGGAACTAAGGCCCAGAAGATGGGAGAGAATAGGACGCACAGGGCACATTGCCATTGGTTTACTCAGTGACTTCCAGCTCTCATACCTTCTCCTTTCCCTTGGTGGGACTGCCAGTCTTGGGGGAAGATGGAGGCACTTCCTTCTCCACCACACCCGCAAAACGCTGCTCCGACTGTGTGTGAAAAGACACGGTGCCCTTTGGCAGCTTCTTGATGCGCACTGCGTGGTTCCTCTGAGCGGACAGCATGTCCTGGTTAGGAGAGAGAGAGAGACGGTTAAGTCACAGAGTAAAAAAAAAAGAAACTTGTAAAGTCCTGAACGTGAATTTAACTATTTTAACCCCTTTTTTGGGCAAATATTCCAAAAATGTTGTTTATAAAACACATTGTAATGAGACAGTTGCGAGCGAATCGTTTTGTCGTACAACAAAGTAACAGTTATGCATGACTGAAAAAGAGCGGAGGTATGACTTACAGGTACGACTGTGAACTCCACTTCGTCAGAGATGTGTAGCTGACTGTCTTCCAGGACCTCGCTGAAGTGAAAGAACATCCTGGCATCCCGATCCACGCACTTGATGAAGCCAAAGCCGTCACGCATGGCAGCGATCACACCCTAGAAGGCAGAAAACAAGAAATCCCTTCAAGTCACACAAAGCCAAACCAAGAATTAGCATTATTTAGCATTTTATTAGTTTTTACTTTTTATTTAGTTTCGACTTATTTTACTTTTTATGCTCATTTAGTTTCAAAAAAGTAAAAAAAAAACACAAACATTTACAGCTAAAACTTGATATGCACCATGAAAACGAAGGTTTTTCCTCACCATTTCCCGGACCTCCTTGGTGAAGTTGAAGGTGTCAGAGAGGATGTCAATGTTGGTGGCTCTCTCCAGCTTGTCTCTGCGGTCGGTGGAGATGTTGAACTGGACGTGGTCTCCCTCCAGGAGGGTCACCTTGGACTTTGTGTCCTTCTCCCCGAACAGCAGCTCCTTGTCAGTGAAGCCGATCCTTGCAGTGATACGGCCTGGTAGTGGGTCGTTCTGCCAGTCACAAGAGACAGTTTGAGAATGATGTGGCCGTGACTCAGAACAATCAATATATTCCCCCAATTAGCAGCACGGCCGTAGAAACTGACATCCCAAGCTCAAGGGGACAAAATAGGGACACTAGGGTTAATATAGTTAAGAATGGGCTCTTTACAATACAACATTAAGACCCAAGGGCGATTCTACAAATTCTCCTTCTAAATAAGTAGATTTTTCAAAATAGCAGATGAAAAAAAAACAAAAAAAACACACTAAGTGAACATAAGGCACTAAAAATAGACTGATAATTTTTGGAATGATTTTTGCACGTACCTGATTCTTGGTGGGAACTTTGGGGATGACCTTGGCGACGGTGCCTTCAAATTGCTCGATGCTGATGTCCTCGAAGATGACCGTTCCCTGGGGCAGCAGCCTCACATCAGTGGCCACTTCCTTACCCTTGGATAAGAAAAGAATAGTTCAAATCTTGTTTGTAGACATGTTGTGAGGATTTCTTTCTCGTAAATTCTAGGAATGACTCACTGTTAAAGTGACCCACCTAACCATCATTTATTAAAAAAGAAGCCAGATTAAAAACACAAAAAAGGTATATAAAATATCTTTGAAATGAATACAAATAAATTAATAGATCCATACACGGGTGCAGTACTTAGTTTAGACAGTACTTGGTTTAGACCAGTCATTAGTCCTACAACTACAACCACAACTTTGTCTCTCAAACCCTCACCTCCCACGGGGGAACACACCTAATGCACCCCCCATACAAAGGTGTGGAATCTGATGTAAGAAAGGTGTTGTGGGCCCAGGCCGTAGCGTAACGGTCTGGGCACCGGACTGGTGATCCAGTCGCGGTGTGCCGCGGGTTCGACTCCCGGACCCGACACGGCCTTTACCGCATGTCATCGCCCCATCTCTCTCCCGTTTCCTGTCAGCCTACTTTCTATCCCTTTAAAAAATCAATAAAGGCGTAAGCCGCAAAAGAATATCTTAAAAAAAAAAAAAAAAAAGTGTTGTGAAAGAGTGACATCTAGTGGCTGAATCTTGTCCTGTTCCCCTTTAAATGAGTACATGAAGACGCCTACATTTCTGTCTTTAATGGTGAATTCCACATCGTCTCCTGCCTGCAAAGCCTCCAGATCGCCCTTGAATTCACTGTAGTGAAAGAAGATTTCCTTAACCACGTCAGCCCTCTCGATGAACCCGAAGGCCTCCTAAGAAACACAAACACCAACACATGACCCAATCATGACAGTTTTCTGAATAACCTGTGTTTCTATATCGGTGGTTCTCAAACTATTTCATGTCAAGGATCCCAGAAATGATTGTAATTGGCCGCCGACCATCATCTGAAAATATGCTGTTCCAGATTTGATGGGGAGGAGCTGGCCTGAATGTTCGATTAATCTGTTTATTGCCGTTTTGTATTTGGCCACGGACCCCATCTGAAAATATTTTGTTTTATGGACCCCCCCAGAAGCAAAGATTTGAGTTAAAGACGTGCACTGTGAAAGAATATATATATATATTCATAATCATTAGAAAGCACTTTGTTTATTAGTCACACAGTGACTGAGTGATTAACAGCGAGTGATTAATCATGATTAAATCGAATCGTAACATAGCCTGATTAATCAGGATTAATCGAATCGTGACCCTCGGAATCAATATGTAATCGCATCGCCAGGTACCTGGCAATATCCGCCCCTATTAAAAACGTTAAACGTTAATATGCATTCAAAGATTTGCGCCACATTTTCACGATTTAAAAAAAATAGCAGATCTACAAGCTCGTAGTGCGGCTGTTTTTCAATAGCTAAAGTATAACAATGCTTAAAACACCAAAAGGGGTTCCCGCAACAGCTGACCATAATGTGTCAGGATTAACAGTGACAGGACTTACCTTGGTGGCACACACCACACCCTGGCACCTCATCTGCTTCTTCTTCACCAGGTGAATACTATGAGCACTGACTGCACCGGTACTGAAGAACACAACAAAAAGGAACAAATTCAAATCATGCGATTGTGGTAGGCCGGAAACCAGACGAATCTGCTACAGGGGGAAAAAAAGAACTGCCTTGGGCAGATTGGTCCGACACTAAAGTTGTGTGTGACCAATGAGCCCAGTATTCAAATTTCCAGTAAGACTTTTTTCGCTGTAGACGTTGGAATCTGTAACCGTCCCTCTTGGAAATAAAACTTCTACAGAATTCCAGACAAAGTTCCAGACAAATATCTACGCAGTAGAGACCTGCGGATGAGAATATGGACTATTATACTTAACCCATTTTGGGCGGGAACCCCTTTTGGTGTTTTAAGCATGATATAATTTTGCTATTGAAAAATAGCAGATCTACAAGCTCATAGCTTGTAGGTCTGATATTTTTGACAAATCAAAGACCGACTGACATAGAAACATAGCTTTTTCAGAAAACTGTCAGGATGTAGAAGACATTTTTAGAATCTGATCTCAGGTCAAAATGGGTTAATATCCATTATAGCTGCCATTATAGTTAATCATTTAGTACCCTTGACTTGTTTTGGGGTAGGTGTCATGTCACTGTACATTTGCTACCATCATTGTTTGTGTTATGGTCTTGTTTTGTGTCGACCCCATCCTCTCCTTTTCCCCTCGACACGGTCATGGTGGATGGCCACTCACCCTAGAACAGGGTAAACATGGGGGTCTCTGCTCAAATTGTAAAGTGTCTTTAGGGGGCCTGGCTATGATTTGGTACTATACTAAAATGGCAGATACAACTAGAAAATGATGCTGTGTGAACACATTAACAGTTAAAGCCCAATCATACCCTCAATTTTAACAGGACACATTGACAACTGATAACTGATCTTGCAGTTGAGGATTCAAATCGATTGCCTGCTTTCTGTGATATCCTTTTAGTGTAACCTTTGACTGTACCATCTGTAGCCTGGAAACCAGACCAATCTGCCACAGGGAAAGAAATCCCTGGGGAGATTGGTCTGGCTAAGATTAGTTTTTGGCTTTTATTGATAGTTCCAAGTGAAGATCGACAGGAAAGAGGGAGAGACACACAGCAAAGGTCGTGTGGCACTCCTCAGTAGTGTTTAAGATATTTTTTTGGCCTTTATTTGATAGGGTACAGTAATGTGAAAGGAGAGGGGGAGAGAGATGGGGGGGGGGGGGGGAAGACATGCGGCAAAGGCCGACTGGCTCGGGACTCGAAGCCGCGGCGCACCGTCAGGCCGGATTACCGGCCACCTGGACCAGTCAGCCGAGGCCCAGGCCAGCACTCGTCAGTTTTAATTACATTTCTCTTACCCCAGAGTTGTGGATGACCAATCAGAGCCCACCATTTAAATTGAGACATTTTTCTATCCATTTGGTTTGTAACCACCCCTTGGAAATAAATCTTCCACACCGAAGTTCCAGACTAATATCTACGCAGTCATACTAGTCTGGCCAGACTATGCTACCTGTACTGTTAATAAAGTATTCAATCAAACCATGTGAGACCATTCCGAGACAATAAAACACGTCAACGACAGCAAGTGCCATTGGGAAAAAACATGTAAAAGACATAATAATAATCAGCATTAAATGAGTTAATACAACAAATGTAGGCTTAATACTCACTGCTTGTTTGTTTCCATGTAGAAGCTGACTTTGTCTCCCGTGTCAAGATGCATTTGGCCCTCAATATCTTCAGGGGTGTAGGTAAGGTAGAACACTTCCTGTGGAGGTCATATAGACCAAATAGTTACAATCATACGTACAGACATGCCATGTCTGGAACCGCATCATATGTGTGTAAGCAAACCAAGCCAAAGTACAAATTCCTTAAGAGAAATTCGTCTGATTTGCAACCACTTTCAACCTGGCATTAGATCTAGAAGTTATAATCTACAGGCTCAAAACACAATGTGTTGTAAGCTTATAGACTGGCAACATTTAAAAAGAAAATAAAGAAAAAGAAGAGAACGGCAAATGCATCCACACCATAAATTAGGCTCTGAACCACTTTCAATCTGGTGTCCTTATTTTGTGAAAAATACCCCCCGTTTCTATAGTATAAATAGGGCTTAAGTGGATCGTCTCATAGTGGTTCTCAAGAGACTAGAGTCATCTGCCGAAACGTTGTGTTTTTTGGGGAGCTTTCAAAACGGTGTGCAGACTTATTCTCTCTTTTACTAGAGTGAAACCTCCCTTTCAACCATTATGTGACTAAGGGTCGATTCATACTATTTAGTTCTGGAAAGGTCCCAGGCCCGAATCTAGTTATAAAAGTCAATTAATACTCCCTCACGGTTAGTGCCTTGTCGATTGTAAATATTGGAGGTCCTTTGCACTGGATACATATCTGACTGACCCTTGCTCGTGCAGTGCTTCCTTCTACAGCCAGCTGGGTGTTGTGTTGCGTTACAAACAAGCCAATGTGTGCGCGCGTGCACCTGCGGTCTCCGAGGCCAGTAGTGTGTGTCTCAAACGTGGCTCGTTAAGAACGCGATGCGTTCAGGAATAGAGGTCTCTTGTGTTTAGTTTCTTATGTTTTACGTGAACATGTTCTTTGTGTAGCCTAGTATAGGTTTGTGAATTATTTTAGACAATTTGTTTTACTGTGAAGTTGAGAACGAGTGTGAGAGGAAGAGTGAGCAGCAGGTCTGAAATATATATATATTGCGCGCTCTGTGGAGCTCACCTCCTGGCCACAAGCAAGTTGGCTTGTGTCTCTTTTAAACTACCGGTGTTTCCTTGGCTTCACAGCTAACAAATTGAACTGGAAGCTTGGCTGAATGAATGAGGAAATGCCACTCTAGTGCCGAAATATTTTGGCTCGTCCGAAAATGTCAGGGGCACAGAAGTACCGACTTTACGACGGTTCCTCCCGCAAGAGACCTCGAATGACATCACATTGCAGTCTCTACAGAACCGAAGCAATTTTTTTTCCGTCTGTAAATTAGGAGAACATTAAATAATCGGCCCTAACTGGCCATTGATCTTACTAGAATTCCTCTGGGTGACATCTGATACGTACCCCATTTCTCTCATAGCAAACACTGCCAGAGGGCACCTGGCCAGGGGCTGCCTTTCCATCCAGGTGAGTTGGTATCGCTGACACAACCTATGTGAAGGAGGCAATGACAAGAAATTGGACAGTTAAAAACAGAAGGGATCTTTCAAAAACATACAATTCACCATGTATGGTTGCAATTACACACATCCTGCTTAAATGGCTGATTTTCAAATGTCTACACAGTGACAAGTTGGTACACTGCATATTTATACTTTCTCTCGTGAACTTAGTGTCCCTAATCATGTCTGAATAGGTGAGCAATCTGCAAATATAAGAGAACATTCAGCAAAATGGCAGCTCTAAAAGCGTTGTGAGCTATCAGCTATTTTCGCTATTTGATGTACAACAAAGTGGCCAATCAATTTTGTCCCGGCAGTGTGTTCATTTACAAATCAGCCTTCAAAATGAGTACATAGATGATTTTCAGCTCACTCTGCAGTTATATCAGCTCACTATCAGATCACTATGGTTAGACATACAACACTTTTGCAGCTTTGCACACCAAACATGCAGGTCAAGGACATTCAAGCTCATTGTAAACCCTGATGAAAAGATTTACACTACCAAATGCCAATAGATGACTGGAATGTGTCTATGGCTCACCATAAACGTGTTTTTTGTGTTTAGTTTTTTACCAATGGATAAACAAGTTTACAATGTGCTTGAAAAAACAATGCATTTCAAAAACATAACAGTAGACAAACACTGAGATGACAGACAAATAGACAACCAAAAATAAAATGGTATTCCTTAACTGGATGAATATAACCATGCAGGACAGTAAAGGGAGAGGCGTGCGAGTCTGGCCCCACCTGGCCCGAGATGCGCTCTTCTGGCAGTACCTCTGGCTTTATCTTAAGCAGCTTCACCGCTATGGGCTTGCCCGTGCGCCTGTCAGAGGACACCTCGAACTCCACGTCATCTGAAGTGTGGGACACGACAAGAACAACGACAAGAAGACAAGGCCAGTAGTTAGGTTAGTACACAACAATACAAGCACAGCTCTGACTTCTTGATATGGCTTCTAGATTGGGGTCCCACTGGTACATTATATCAAATGGGGGTCTATAGAATATGTATAGGCCCCCTTGAGAAAACGTACGTTTACATTGCCAAAGCAAGTGTCAAAATATAATAAACTCAGTTATATTTTTTCTTTTTGATGATCTATAGCTGTGTACTACCGCATGGTAATTGTTTAACAGTGTTTTACTGCGTTTCCTTGCTACTGTGTTTGTTGTATAACTTGCTGTGAAGTGCACAGAGACCCCTTGGGGTGATGTTGCACTATAAATAAAAATAAAAGGAACTGAAAGTGGGGCTCCTTAAATCGAACAGAGAGAGAATCATTGCGAGTAACACCTACCCAGTGTCCCGCAACGGCCAGAAATAATGTCAAAGAGGCCCACGGATTATGTTGCTAAACTTTGTACATGTCGACATAGATACAGAAATGCTCACCTCCTATCTTGAGTTCTTGCAGGTTACCGTTGTACTGGGAACAGTGGAAGAAGAGTCTCGCCTGCCGCTCCGAGCACTGAATGAAGCCGTACGAGGTGAGCAGCTTCTCCACCACGCCCGTCTCTCTGATGCTGGGCCCTGTGCCGTTGGCATACGCCGTATGCCCATTGTTGTGGAGCATGCCCGGGTCAAAACTCATCTGGGCAAGGGATAGGACAAGAAACTGTTAATTTTTGTACCGATTATAAAAAGGCACTTTTAAGCACATAAGCCCTTATTATGCCATAAAAATAGCTCATCCGACCATTTTCCCTATTTTTGAAAATGTCTGAATGTTTTCAGCTATAATGACATGCCCAAAATAGGGATGCCAGTTTGAAAGTGGTTTAGATGGGAAAATGAACACGGCACAGAAGGAAAAAATAAAAGGGGGGGGGGGGGTGTTTGAGTTGAATGAAATCTGATGTAGGATATATAAATAAATAAAAAAGGTTAATCTTTCCACACCATCTATCTACTTCACTATACCATGCAAGGAACAGCACACTTGGGGGTGGGGTACGGTCTATTAGAGCATTCTAGGGCTATCTAACCACCATTTGTGAATAGAGGTGAACACGGATAGACCACCATGATGATTCAGGCCATTCGCTGCCAACAGGATCACACCGTGTGGACCTTCTAGATCAAAACCATGCGGTAGGCTACTTTGTATCAAGCTTTGTCATTGGTGGTGTTTTAGGCCTATGAGACGCAAAAGCTAGCATTAGGCACCACTTCATACACTCCATAAGTTAAGTATTACACTGCACACAAAAACGTTTACGCTTTTCTACAAACCATCATTGAGAGCAATGAGAATAAACACCAATTGTCCTACAACTAGGTCTAGGTGTTCAACAGCATACCAATATAATAGTGAAACCATGCTGTTAAGGCATCATAGCTGCACACCGGGCTGTTAAAAGTCAATGTGGGCACAATTCAACATGCCCACTTACAGATCTCTGATACAGGGGAGTCCGTTTGTGTTTTTTACTTCCTGGGTGAGGACATGAGACGGAGGAGGAGCGGGGTATGGGCATTGGCCCAGTGGAGGTGGAGGGAGCAGGGACAGTCGTTTTGCGTGCCACCGGAGGTTCAGAACAGCCTCTCTCCATTTCTGACAGTGGGGGCAGGACTCTGACACGCTGTTGAGAGCAACCACTTTCAAAAGAGTGGATCTTTGCATATAATAAAAGAACCCGATGGTAAATGTTCACTCATTTCATTTTGGTACAAATACAATATGCATTATTCAAGCATCAAAGGTAATTGAATCTTACACTATCCAACACAAAAAGTGGTAATCCAACATGGGGGGGATTTTCAATTAAACTCCTGCTTTCCCATAAACAACAAGCCGCTTTCATAACCTCTTTTCTGTATGGTTTCTTGCCATTACCTGCATCTTACCCATCCTAGACTGCCACAATATTGTAGCCTACACAGGCCTATACTCCATTGAACTGGGTCCTGCGGGAGTCTACGCTGCTTGGCCCCTCCTTTTCACTTCACAAAATCTGTTTCCCAAAAATAGCCAATCTACAAGCCGACAACGGACGGTCTACAAGATCAGAACGTGTCCCAAGTGTCACGTTGTGAGCATGTAGATCTGCCATTTCCGCCAAATGCCCAGAATAGGGATTAGTGATCATGTGTTTAAATCCCTGTAGGCTCACATTTATGATGATCAATACCGGTGACAAATAGTTTATCAAACAAAAACAAAAATCAATGCTTAGCAAAGACGATGCTAATGCATTAATTCCAAGATTGAGATAGTAGGAAGATTGAAAGAACTGAAAACAAAACATGATCAACTGTTGCAGCCAGGAAGTGAGAAATGGCCACAGTAACATACTGCTAATAACACTGACTACGGTCAAGTAAGAAAAACTAAAAAGTGGAGAGGATTGGAAAATGCAAATGACGGGTTAAATATAGGGTCATCTACAGTAGACAGCGAGTTGGTGATGGGTTATGAAGGGTCCCAGAGAAGCCTCCCGTTAGGTCCTATACTGTGCTAACCGCTATTCTGAACACAGGACTTAACAGATGCTTAGATCTGTTAGCTCCATGTGCTCTAGCACAGGAGTACAAAGTAACACACCCAGGTGTCTGTTAGGTCCGAGTACCAAGTCCTACACATTTGGGTTTGATTATTCACCAAGCTAATTGTTCTAGGCTAAAAACGTAACATTTCTGGTCAAATTTAAAATAGCTCAACAGCATGCTTGTGAAGTGCACAATAAAGTTAATCTCAATTCAATATGTGTTCAGATTATTTTACACCTCAATTTCTTCTAGATTCAAGTGAATTGGTTTACCTGAAACAATTCAAATTTCCATTTTATATTTTCATTAAAGGCAGCTGTGTGGCACAGGCAAAATTTGGCATTTGGAGACTATTCAAGGAATGCCAAGCTTCCAGACCTTTGTTAAAACGCCAGTCACCCTGCAAAACTGCACCCGAGCAGAGGCTAGTCTTGGTTCCCGGAAGGGATGGAAGCGGTTAGGCCAGTCATAGCAGAGAGATGCAGGGCAAGGTGGGTGGATTGGGGCTCGATGGAGTGGGGAGGAGGGGGTCACGGAGGAAAGAGGTGGGAAAGGTGGAACTTACGGATCGACCGTACGGTGACAGGCTGAGTCCGACGGGGGAGGTGCTGCTCAGGTCAGCGCTAACGAATGCGGTGGGTGGTGACGCAGGCAAGGTAAACTCGACAAAGCCTTTCCAGGGGCTGCCCATATTTTTCCATAAACTCGGACCAAACTTGAGCCCTTGTTGTACTTGATAACTTGAATTGGTTTGTTTTGAGTTTTAGATTATATTTCTATGTAACCAATGTTACACCGCTGGATGTCTGCAAGGGTGAAGAGAGGGACAAAAATATAACGGGTAAGGCAGACAGGACAGCCAGTGTGCCAAGTGTTACAATCACAGGGAAAGAGTTGTGTGCTTTTTCAGGAAGGGGGAAGAACATGGCAGGATAGTGTAGTGGGGCAATGGTTGTGGACAAGCTGCCAAATCATCCCAGAAACAGGTGAAGTCAAGAGTATGAGTCTTTAGAGACAATTCAGTCTCTCACCCAGTTGATCTCCAGGATGGAAGAATGTATTTGTAACAAATTCCCAAGTCACTTATTGGGCATGAGGATACAAACCACATATTTACTGAAATGCAATGCATCAATCCAAACATGTTCAATTGATTGTTTCTACATATTTTTGAACCACAAATGCCCATTGATGAACCTACAAATCGAATTGCCAGTTTAAGTAAGTGCCATGTTAAACATGCTATAGATAAATGGTATAAAATGTGTAATTGTGTGTAGAGTACAAGAACAGCATATCACAGTCAAGCAAAGAGGACAGTCATGAAAAACATCATCTGCACTCCTGCCCCCCTGGACACAGCTTGGAGTAGATTTGAGAGCATCAGTGTCTGCCCATAGGCCATTTACACCTATGAATTCCACCCAACAAATCTAATTTCACAACCTGGCATAAGATTTTAAACCCACCTTTGATTGGCGTCTTGAAACTTGCAGTTGTCAGGAATCTTGATAACTATGTAGTTGTAGATCTCTTCATACACAGTTGCGAACACACACTTTGTTGTTACAGGTTTTCTGGCACAAGTTCTAGATGGTTGCATAAAGCAAAAAAAAAAGAAAAAGAAAACAGAGGGGGAGACTAGCACAAAAAAAGGCAAATGCAGGTGCAATAACACTGCTTAGAAAAATGAAACAAAATGAAGACAGTGGGAGGAGATAAGAGGAAGAGATGGGGAGACAGTTGGGGGACTGAAGGGGGATAGCAGCCCACTCCGCACCCCGGGGTGACTCGGTGGTGCGGTGAGGATGAGGGGGCTAGGAGCAGCGTTGGGACGTGTGCTTTGTCAAAGCTGTTGAGTAGGCACAAACTTCTGGTTTCAGATCAGGTATTGTCTTCTCAGTTATTCGCGTAGGCGTAGGATTGCTTCTCTTCAGCGCGTTTCAAAAATGGCGTCTTTGTCTTTGGTCGTTTAGTTGCTTCTTTTATTTCAATCCTTGAAGTGATAAATCCTTGAAGTGATCCTTTTTTTCCTTGTCTTGAGAGGTGCAACGTCTTGCTTTATTTTGGGATGTTTGGCTTTAGTTTTGTCGTTGTGATCTGAACTTGAAGAAGCAGTTGCGGATGGTACAAAAATTCTGTTCTGTTTCACTTCATACTGTTGAGAAAGAATAGAGAAAGTTAGTTTAATACTTAAATTCCAAAATTGTACTAATCCAAAACAGCAATTATGTAGGACAAAGATTTTGAGTTAACATGGCAGCAATGTTGATCGATTATCGCCGTTATCGATCAGAAATGTCACATTGTGCATCCTGTTATTTTGCGTGGTATCATGAACGAAGCCTTGCCAAGTCTCAGTTCCATTCTCTCTCACTTGCATCCAACATTGGCTGATAAATAATGCTTTGTCATGGACTAGTGGTGGAACACCCTGTCATAGGGCTGCACGTTTCTAGTCCAGCTAGTATTAAGCGTCCATAAAGTGGGCAACACTGTACCATTAGCCTAACTGATAAGACGCTTCATATTCTGTCACATGAGAACAGGAAAAGCCCTGTGGAGTCAACTGTGGACCAAAGACCATAGAAAGTATCAGAACACTATTCTTCTTATTAAAAGGATTTACTTATTTAATATCATATTGTTTATGCAGTCCCTCAAATGGTTTTCTAAAGGTTTGAGCCTAAATCACCACTCAGATATACCCAGTCCAAATTATTTTTCTCTGCTCCCAAGATTTTAAACTGAAATACCACATTGTCCTCATTTGGCAAGTGGCACCATTTAGCATGCCAAAATCACACTTGTGTGAACTGAGGGTGCTCCAACATACATCCCATTCCGTGCTCAGCCAATCATCATCACATTCCATGGTAAACACAGTGACACACAAAGCTGGGCATAGGACAGGCTTGCATACCTAAAAAGAAAATCTCCACCCAACCCTCATCCAAGCTACTCCCCGACCAGGCACCCACATCTTTGATATTATAATACTGTGAATACTTGGATTACAAATAATATATTTATTTATATTTAGTACATATAACATAACGAGCCGTCGGTTTGCCGATGAGACATTTTGGGCCGATATAGATATCCGGTATAATTAATTGCTGTTATGGCCGATAACCGATATTACCGATGTCGATATGATCTCATTCTGTATTGAAAAATTATAATAATTTTGTCCATTTTGACAAATACATGTAACAGGGTATCTGCACTGCAGGCTTAGGCAAGTCAGATGTAACTTAAATACCTTTATATTATATATTAATATTGTGAGCTTGTAGATCTGTTCCAGCTGTTACTTTGGGCTTGTTTATCTGTAAAGACAGACCAATTAATCAGACCTATTAATAATCGGTCTGATTGATTAATCGAACCAATGCAGATTAATCTAAAAACAACTCAAATCGGCCGACACCGATGCGTTTGCCGATTAATCTCCCATCACTACACCGCCTCGCTCTTCAGGGATTCTGTGTGTCTGAGGAGACCACGCGAAGCACCACCACCACCATTTTTCCCTCTGCCCGAAATGACAATGGCTGTTTATTTCATGGTTTGATGCTTCGCTATACTGGATCGACATTATTCTAGATACTGATTGTGTAAAAAGAAAGAAAATCAAGTCGACCGTTGGTAGACATAGGACTTTTTTTTTGCCCTAGTCAGGGAGACTGCATATGATATATTATGGTAAAGAGCCGTCTGAGAGAGGTCGATACACACCTCTGTGCCCAATGCCCATGCCCCGCGTGAGACCCAGAGAGAAGAATCGGCAGATATGCTGAGAAAGCCTGGTTGAGAAAACCTGATTGGTCAAATAATTTTGGAGATAGAAGAGACGTAGAGGCGGCAAAAAGAAAACAAATGGGGGAATTTTTTAATTCATGGTGTAGGTCCTTTAAGACTAGATTATTTGCCCTCAAGATTTACACAGCACAGGCATAAAAATAGGGTTCCCTCAGCTGCCTCTGGACAGCCCACAATGCCAGGCAGCTGACTAGATGCAGCAGGCTGGTTGTGTGGATCAACAAGTCCTTGTGCATACCTCCCATTCAGACCATGTTGATATTTCTGGCACAGTTTCTGACTAGGGACCGCTGCTTAATCATGATACAACTTTGATGTTGTGACACTAGCTATACACCAGCAGAATGTGGTATTGTACAGCTTGTCCGTGTTAAAAAGGTTAGGCTTTATGTGAAATGCAGCAGCTAATCTCAAACCAAGTCAGAGGAGATGGGTGTGTTGTGTTGTTAACCTTAATACAGCAACATGAAAACAATCTTGGCTGACCACCAGGCCAGAGATACATGATACCTATTCTGCTATGGCTGTGTCGCAATGGCTCCCATCCCAAACTAGGATGGTTCAAAAATACTGTTGTAAAATGGCATTCCAACTTCCAAGCACCCCTTCCACACACCCAGCTTTCTTGGTATTTCAGACTGGTAATTTTGGCATAATCCGATTGAACTAGTCTGAAGGTCAGATGCCGCAAAATATAAGACAAGGATGTACATGTGCATCTTTTCGTTTTTATCATACTTATAGTATTCTAAAACTAGGGCTTGGTAATCTTTTCAGCTTTTTTGAGTTTATGTATAGCCTTGGAGGCATACAGAAGCATGACCTGTCATCACAAGCTCAGTGGGTTAGAGGTTTCTGGCAAATAAACAATGGAAATCAGCCTTCTTAGACCTGATTTTCAGCCAAGAACACACTCCTCCCACTGAAACACTAGCAGTGATTGGTCATTTCAGCACTTTCTAACGTGTTACCATTACCAAACTACATCTTAACTGGGCAATAATTAAACCAAGACATGTGGCAACACTTGACAAAATGCAAGGTAGTAAACAAATGAACCCAGTCCCTGCCAGAGGCCTCAGTAGTAGTGCCCAACCTGATCAATATTGACAAAACATTACTGAATAGCCTTCCTCAAAAAAGTTACTTATTACATTTGAAAATACAACTGACATCCGTTATTACCTTTGTCGTTTTGCCTTTTAAGAACAGAGGAAAAAATGACGGTGGCGACGGCAAACGGGCTATAAAAAGTATAATTTCTTTGTCAACCAAATAAGCCAGCTCTGGTTTAGATTCCTGATTAAACACCTCGGTTGCCTTATAAATCTACCAATCAGATTTGAACAAGCATGTACCAAGTATGTGGTGTTTTATGAAATTCGAATACAAGCACCAGTACACACAAAAACATTTCGTTATCAATCGTTATTACATGGTTGGCTGGTGTTGGGGCTAATCACACCTGGGCCTGAATAACAAACCGGCGTCACTCCGAAATTGGTGACTCATCGAAATATGTAACTAGAGAAGTTTGTATAGAAATTGCTAGACATCAACCACTCCCGATTTATTTAACTGTCGTGACCGTGACTCGCCTATAGTACTTAAGTACAGTAAGCAAACCTCAAACAGTCCAGTGACAAGTCCATTAGTTCCCGTTGAACTGCTCTGGGTGGCCATATACTCCCTCCCTCACCCTTTGTGCAGCCAGGAACGGCCTTGAAATAGCGCCCTCTGGCGTCACATAATTCGAGAGGTCACTAATGTCGACACGACCGCAGCATTGACACCCAAGAGCAGCGCTGCCTGCCATGTGATTTCCTAGAAAACAACCGTTCTCTCATCTTCTCATCTCTGGGGCCTGAACAAACACGTTGCGGCTTGCGGCATGTCGCAGCCCCGAGTCCCCCCCCGCCACACGCACGCGCACACACGCACGCACACACACACACACACACACACACATACAGCTATTATCGGCAAGACAGTCAACACAGGAAGGCATGCGTGACCATGATTAGACGTTATATTAAATATACCACATATAACATAACATGCAAACAGCCGGCGTTTGGGAGTGATTGGGACAACGGCTTAGCCTTAGTGGAACAATATACAATGCTACTACCATCGCGACTGTGTCGGTCCGACCGAAGAGAACAGATTGCAATCCAACAAACAACGCATCTTGTTAGCCAGCTTGTAGATCTGTTCTTGTCGGCGAGCGACGGGATGGTGCATTATTTGAAGCACTATAAGCACATAGTATAACAAAAAGGAGAGCAGCGTCCGTCTGTGACAAGTAAGCATCAGGCCTCTATGTTAGCATGCTGCTAAGCCAATAGCCAACATGCTAACCGCTGTGTTGTGTGATTTAATAGCGACGAGGACAAACACCGCCGCTGCACTGCCCCCACCCAGGAGGCCCGAGCGGAAAAAAAACACACTACACTGCGAAACAGCGGACTCCCGTCGACAGACAACCACCGCTCGAATTACTGTCACATGTGCCGACCAGAAATATACACAAAGTGACTTTTATAATGATGAAAATAGCAATAAACTCACCCCAACAGCTTTCAGCACTGTCACCAGCGCCGCTAGAAGCAGCACGGCACATTACGTAGTGATTAATGACTGGGACTACCGCGAGATTTCAGCCTCCTCTCGGGGAGACGGAACAAAGAGTATAAAAAGGAATGAGAGCGCCATTACATTACTACTACTAGCCGCTGTTGTTATGGTCCCGCGCAATGAATCCTGGGGGAAGCCACGGCGTCACGTGCCAAAAATAGCCGATCTACAACATCACGACGCGGCAATCCGCGATCCATTGTGATCTTGTAGATTGGCTATTTTCTGCGCGACACCGTCGTAAACATCGGAGCACAAATTAGGCATGAGAGACGAGAGCGGACTATTTGTTTTCTTAGTAGCCTATTTCGCAGTCTCTGTGGCATGAGAAAACATACGTTTACATTGCCAAAGCAGGTGTGCACATATTTTTAAACAGTTGAAAAATGGGTAAAGTACCGGTATATACAGTTGGAGGGGCACAGCATTTTGTAAACAGAACTATGTCACTAGCTAATATTATGTCAGATTGTCAGTGTAAAGTTCTTGAACACATCCCGTTTGCTGAAATGCGGAAGTGACGTACAATCAAGGCATCTTGGAAATTCTCCATAGTTGAGTTTAGTGGACTTCACAACATAACATGACCGTACATTATCTGTTTACTTTACACTACATTTGATGTACAAACAGGTCAGGTATGTTGCATACACAGGCCTGACTTGCAAGCATTTAATTCGTTGCAAAGAAGAAGAAAAAAAGAAGCTTTGGGCCTAGTTGTCGACTCGTCTCTATGTAAGCTTATTATTAGGTGTCGTTACTCGTTAGTGAAAGATTACGTTAAACTGTTTTATTCAGTGTAATCATAATGGCGTGTACTTTAGAGAAGGTCCTGGGCGATGCCCGGACCCTCCTGGAAAGACTCAAAGAGCACGACACTGCAGCAGAGGGACTGGTGGAGCAGTCTGGACAGCTCAGCCTGAGGGTCCAGGGCATGAGAGAGGTGGGCAATGCCCTCCCTGACAAGGTAACATAAATAATTACACTTTTTACGGTCTGTGGATGTTTAATTACATAATACTGTGGTTCTCAATTTTTTAAGTGCCCCCAAATTACAGGTATTTAGCAGCAGAATCCCCCCCCCCCCCCCACAAACACACACACACACACACACACACACACACACACACACACACACATTTAGTGCCAGGGACCCCCATACAAGATTTGTGTTGTTAAAATGTTTAACACATAACATTTTCAACTAAATGCAAGATTTTCCAGTGTCACATTTGATCTAGTGTCATCTGATGAATGTCTCCTGTGTTTCCACAGTACATGGAGGAAAACTCTGAGCTTCAGGAGCTGACCAAGTACAAGCCTCATGTTCTTCTGACACAGGAGAACACACAAATCAAAGAACTGCAACAGGAGAATAAAGGTAACACACACCACGTCACCATGCTCATGTGTTTTGTCACTTTATGAGGCCTACATGTTTCTCCCCCGTGTTTGACTTCACTTCACGGCCACTTTAATAAGTTTCGACCTGGCTCCCCTATTTCGGGCATTTATTTTTCTGTTGTTTATTTTACATACAGTGGAGTAAATAGGGTTAACTACAAACTTTAATCTCTGCCACAATTACAGTAGGCCTATGTCTTTACTGTAGCCAGTGACATAACTGATTCTGATTTCTGATGTTTGTACCTGTATGGATTGTTTAATAGTGCTCGCTATTAAAGTGCAGTGGCTTAGCCTTAGGAGGTAGAGCAGCTATCTGGGACCCGGAATGTTCTGGTTTGATCCCATGCTGGCTATTCCTTTATTTCCATTTGTACCTTTTGAGCCTTGCACCTATAAGAATACCGGTACTCTACTAATTTGGAGTGTTGCAGGTTTTCTGCTTCTGCAGTATCTCTTCCTCTCTGGTTTGATCCCATAGTTTTTCCTGGCCTGTCCTTGAGCAAGACACTGAACCAAGAACTGCTTCCGACAAAAAAAAAAGTAGTAACTGTCTCCACAGAACTATGGCTGTCTCTCGAAGAACACCAGTACGCGCTCGAACTGATCATGGGTCGATACCGTAGGCAGATGCTACAGCTCATGATGGGAAAGAAGGAATTGGACACCGGGCCTGTGCTTAGCCTCCACCAAGACCATGCCAAGGTAAAGTGGGCTTCAAATGTGGTGCATTTTGCACCATCAGTTCCTAAAAGTAGGGCAACAGATAAGGGACAACTTACGATATTTTAAATGTCTCTAGCATTCAAACCAAGCAATATTAGCAATTCTCTGGGAGCCTTTCTAGTGTTAATATCTTAGTTGGGTAGAGTGTGGAGCTTGGGTGTTTTCTGAATGTTGGGGGTGGGGGAGATTAAGCTGTTCCAACACGTGAGACATGGCCAAAGCATTTCCGGGGTCCTCAGCCAAAAACGTTGTATTAATCAACAAATCGATCATGTGTATCAATCCCAAAAGTCCAGTATGGGTTGTGCTCTAACTTCAATTACATTTTGAGTGACAACTGACAACATCTCCTTGATCAAATGCTTCTCTCTCATTTAGGAAGTGCAGAGCCAGGTGGAGCGGATATGTGAGATGGGACAGGTGATGAGAAGAGCTGTCCAGGTGGACGATGAGCATTATTGTTCTGTCAGACAGAAGCTGGCTCAACTAGAGGTAAGAACAGTGTTGTGTTGGGGGACAGGTTGTAAGGGCACACTACACTCTGTTTAGAAATGAAATGTTCACATTTCAGTCAAGTAATTCATTTTTTACCGCTGTTTCAGATTGAGAACAAGGAGCTGCGAGACCTACTGACCATCAGTAAGAGCTCTGTAAAAATACCGAAGGAAGAACCAACCAACCAACCAGCGACAGCACAAGAGTCGGTGGAATCGCCATCGGTGGAATCGCCATCTGTGGAATCACCATCTGCGGAATCACCATCCGTGGAATCGCCATCCGTGGAATCACCATCCAGTGATTAGAATGGTATCTGGGGTCACCCCTGAGGAGCAATCAGACAGGGTGTGGCTGCATCTTCAACTTTGTTCATCACATTACTCTTCAATGTAGGCTGGAATTCAGTCCAGTCAGCATTGCAATATGTTTTAGCATATTGCTTGTGACTGTTAAAAACATCTACCTGCAGCCAGGCATACAGGGGTGATAGATACTCTTATGTTTCATGAATTGAGTTTAACCACATGAACCCTTGCGCCCCTACTCTGGGGAGAAAAATAATAATGGCTGATCCACAATCTCATGTGGACATGTTGTGAGCTATTTTTGGCAAAGATATTTAGTAGTGAGCTATTTTTGGCAAAGATATTTGGTATTTGGGGTTAATTTGAGAAATTAAATAAATTGTGTCTAACTGTCTACACAAGTGTCTGTGCAGATTGGAGTGAATTTGAACAATACCTTCTCAAGATTTGCATTGAGATGGTATTGTTACCACTATACCATAAAATATATAAGGAGAAGAGCTACAGCACTGTAAGGCACAGACGGGAGGAAAGGACCCTCAAATAGGAAAGTGTTAGTGGCATTGGTAATGGTAATTTTTATTTTATTTTAGCCAAAGAAAAACACGTTTGCTTTTAAGGACATAGTTTCTACCTCTTTAGTGTCCCTCTGCTGACCACATGCTTTTTTTTAAATGGTTACAAAATGCTCATTATCATCTATGCTGTTCAGTAGGAGTCAGTCCAGTGATGATACCTTAAGCCTGAGCCTGCACTGTTTTTCTTTGGAGGATGGATGTGCTATCTTGAATACAAGCCTTATAATCAATCACTCCTGTGCTAATATGACTCCTGGCTATTTCACAAGCTTGCCCATCTCACTTGCCTGGTGTAGAGTGACAATGGATTATTTGTATGTGATTGTCTGATATGTTTTTGATACGTTTTGTCAAAATCTGTTTGTAGAATTCATTAACATTTTCCAATCCTTTGACGTCCTTCAGTGTGTGCATATAGTAATACAATTTTTCTAGTTTTCAGATTTGGGATGCAGGGTAATCAAATATCTTCTGAGATTATCACATTGTCACATTTTTACTTAGGTTGTACAAATCACAATTTAAAATGGTCAATCCTTTTGTCTCGTAAACATCAAGCAATTTGACACTGTATGTAATTGCAAGTTGTGTATCATCTCAGGAAATCTGATTTTTTTTAAGGTAAATGTGCTGTAGTGACTTCATGTCAAATAAAAGTTAAAAAAAAATTGTATTCATTGTTGATATGACCCTCTACTATCAATGCCATATGTTTTATTTGTCTTTTATTATGCATGCATGGGTTGTATAATGCTCTAGAATGCTTTGCTTTACTCTGTTACTATTCATTTGCAAATTAAAAGGGACCTCTTAACGTCAAGCCCTGAGCATAATAATTATGGGCCCTGAGCACCTGAGCCCTCACAGCTGTGTCGCTAGAGGGCGACATCTATCGTGCCCAACAACAGATATCGCGAGACTTCACTCGGTGCCGAAAAGAGCAAATCTACAAGTTCACAACATGTAGCGGCCGCGACGCACTCTGAGCTTGTAGATCTGCTATTTTTGACAAGCGACACCTTCGTACGACGAAGTAAAAACACTGCCCGTGCTGACGTTTCAAGTTCATTTGAGCGGCGGTGTATGTGACATTTCGTAGCATCCATTCCACACCACAGCCACAAGAACAACATTAAAACATGTCTGAAAAAGAGCTGGTGAAGAAATGGGACCGGTGCCTCGCAGACTGTGCCGTCAAAGTCGGTAAATAGTCGGCTAACTAAAACCGCATGAAGAGCCAGTCTAATCTGACAGCTAACGTTAGCTCACAGATGTCATTGACTCACTATAAGAGGAGGCTAACTATATTTAGCCAAAGGTCTAGATAAGGACACAATTTATTTATTTTCATATAACATAAACTATATACATCTTTAACAATGTTATTTTCCCTCAATAGTGAGGAAAATAATGATTAAAAAATATGTTGCTTCTTAACCTGCTATTTAGAAATGTTGATTTCAATATTATGCAGGTACAGGTCAGTCAATGTGCTACATGTGTTGTCCTAAATTCACCTTAAAATGGACAATACAGACTTTTGTTTGTTCCATATGGTAGGCTACACTTAATACGAAAAAACAAACCTAGTCCAAGCTGAAAATGATATATGCTTCCACTTCCAGTTAAAATATGAGTATATCTAGACGCAGACTTGTGTTATGGATGCTTTTTTGTCTTTTGCATCTTATAATTAAAGTAAGAGTTAAATGAAAAGTTAGGGGAAGCAATTAGCTTTCTTGTCACCAATCCCTATTCAACAAGTATTTTGAGTAAACGAGTACTCGTGCTTGCCTACTGTTCTACTTGTCCTATAGCCTGGTTGCACACATTAAAATGTGTCTTGACTGAGTAATCAGATTCCAACAGGGAGAAATCCTGAGTATTAATTTAATAATAACTGTAATTGTAATAACTGTATACACTCAGAGTTAACTAACCAAATAAAGCCAGTTACACTTGTAACTAACTACACTGTAGTTATAAATGTAACTGGGTCCATTTGGTTACATTGTACACTGAGTTACAAAGGGATAAATTACTAACAAAGATGTCAAAATATAAATTAATCTGTAAAACGGTTAGAAGCATTGGAATCAGATTTCTCAAGCCACCTCTGGTGTGGTCAATACATCTATTAATGTGTCTGTCTTTGGTACTTAACATAGTTTAAAAATTATACAGATCTACAAGTGTATATTGAGTTGCAGTGTGACGCCTTGAAGCTTGTAAATGACCTATTCTTACTATTTTAGATTTACTTTGAAACTGTTTGACATGCCCAAAAGAGGGATCAATATTATTATTAATTGATTATTTTGGATTATTTAGTTTATAGTTTATTAAAATGAAAAGCTGTTGCACCCCTAATACTCTTCTTTCTTCTGTAGGTGCTGGCATGGGGCTAGGGATTGTGTTTTCAGTGGTGTTTTTCAAACGTGAGTAGTTTCAAAGCATTTCATGTTGCATGCCTTGTTAAACATTAAATTAGCCCCAAGGTAGTCTCTTGAGCAAAAACTGTTGACTCACAATTTTCAAATGATTCCGCCAAACAGTCTGTGCAACTGAAGAGACAGGAGTACGCGGATTCCCGCCTCCCCCCACTTGTTAGATTTGCACAATTTGTACTAATCTAAATCAAAGTAGTCGAAGTCTCTATAGTTTGCTGCTTTAAAATGAAAATGAAAAATATATTTTAACGGAAATGATAAACAGACAACAATTTTCAGGAGGCGTAGTTACAAACTCTTGTGGAATTTGCTGACTTGAGAGTCTAGCTCCAGGTTTTGTACAGGAATTAAAGCTGAAATCCGGAACTCATTTTAATGAATAAAATGCTATTTTAACAAATCTGTATGTCGAATATGTTAGTCATTATACACAGTATAACTAGCACATCTTGCAGTGGTTGCATTGACAAATGTAGACCATCGTATGAGGTAGGCCATCTACTGCCGCAGTAGGTCATTCACATATTGGGAGGTGAAGTGGCGAACAGTCAACACCAGCGTCCTCACTTCCCACATTCACACACCAATAGTGGCAACCACTGGAGGCAATGGACACTTTGAGATGTGGACACAGGACTAGGAGCCAGGATTCGAACCGCCGACCCACGTAACATTGGACGACCTGCTCTACCTCCTGAGCCACAGACACTCCCACAGCCTCAGGCTAACAGAATGCAGCTTTAAGCTACATTGTTAAATGTATATAATGACCTTTCAGTGGGTTTAATCATGGATAATTTTGTCTGGTTACTTTAGTTACTGATAACACAGGGCTGTACTACTGTAGGCTACAATCAAAGGATTGCATCAGGCTATACAATCAAAGGATTGTATTAAGGAATCAAAATGAGGGAGTGAAAAGAGCATGGCAGCACCACATTCTTTTGTTTGTTTTATGTCATGAAGTGTTTCTTTGTATTAATGAGCGTGGAATTAAATTAAATTAACTTCTGTGCTTCTATCATTCACAGGGCACACATGGCCGATTTCATTTGGCTTAGGAACGGGGCTTGGCATGGCATATTCCAACTGTCAGAACAATTTGAGATCACACTATTTAGTGCATAGAACAAAGGAGGTGAGTCTTTCCTACACATACAATAAAGTTTCATATCTTTATGAAAGTGATGTATTGTTGCTCCAGCTAATTCATTTTTTTCTTTTCATTATTTACAGGAGTAATAGCTGGCATGTCATCGTGGGACTGTCTTTTCTTTCTCCATTGCCTTTTTTGGCGGGTGGGGGGGTTCACCATTTGCACTGTTCTTTAGTTTCCACTTAATTTGACCATAAATTGACTTGAGTTTGCTTTGTACATGCCTGTAACAGGTCAGTTTGTGTTTATTAATAAAATAGTAAAGACAAAAGAAGCAGTCACTGTTTTATTCACAAAGCAGGCATACTGTACATTCGACAGGGTTTGAATACAATGAGGCACAGTTCAACCACTTTCAACCTGACCTCACCACTTGTCAATGAATGGTGAAACATTTCATAAATATTATTGTCAAAAATAGTGAAAGCTCACAAAGCTAACCATGCATCACATTGTGACACGTTGTGTAGTTGTAGATTTGTCTATTTTCAATGTACAACGCTGCTGTACAACAAACTATGAAATAGGGCATAAAGTGGTTGAAGTGTGCATTTGATTTATCACCAGTGGTTAAAAATCTATGAATAAACAACAAAGTGAGACAAAAACATAATAGGGAAAAAAGGACGTGGAAATAAACGAAATGCAACAAATTGTTGTGTATACATACCGTGCGTGTTTCTGTGGCTGCATGGAGCATCCCAGCGGGATACACTGAAACAGCATTCTATTCTGGATTGGACAATAAAGCAATAGCAAAGATCAAAAAACAGCAGTAAAACAAGCAAGGCAGTAAGAACAAACGGGTTTAACTCAACTAAAAGCAAGAGTAAAGAGGTGGGTCTTGAGCTGTGATTTGAATATGGCTACGGAGGGTTAAGCTGTAATGGGAGTTTATTCCAGGCTGTTGGCCGATAGAAGCAGAAAGCTGCCTCACCGTGTCTTTTAGTTGCCATGCCTTTAGGCACCTCAAGCAGGCCAACAGTGGAGGACGGCCTAGGACATAACTAGGTAGACAGTCGAGGAGGTAAGAGGGTCCATTTAGAAAATCAATCCTAAAAACTACTGGAAGCCAATGTAGTGAGGCTAATACTGGGGTAATGTGTTCTCTCATCTTAGTTCTAGTTAACATTCTAGCTGCTGCATTCTGTACAAGTTGAAGCCTGTCAGTTGTTTTCTTTGGCAAGCCAGAGAATAGTGCATTGCAATAATCGATACGAGAGAAAACAAAAGCGTCCAATATAGATATAGATATGTTCTAATGCGTGCAATGTTTGCAAGATGAAAGAACGCGGTCTTGGTAACCTGATTAATATGCGCATTGAAATTCAGTTCAGAGTCAATAATAATCCCCAGATTCCTTACTGAGTTATTTCCTACAGTGAAGTTACCAAGTCTGTTTCTAATTGATACTTTCTGATCATTTGAACCAACTATGAGAACTTCTGTCTTGTCCTCGTTTAGTTTTAAGAAATTCTCACTTATCCAGCATGTAATGCTGGATAGACAGGTCAACAATGGGTCAAGGGCAGAGGGGTCACCTGGGGCTACAAAAATATATAGCTGAGTATCGTCAGCATAAAAATGAAAATGCCCAGAATTGAGCCCTGTGGAATACCAGAACGGAGTCAGCTAGATTGACAAAATAGCTTCTTCCCGACAGGTATGAGGAGAACCAAGACAGATGTATTAAGAAATACATCATGAAACATAAAAACTAACTTATGGCAAAACATTTCATGACAAATGATTAAAGAACTTAATGTAATGTAATTGTATGCGCATGAGAACAGTCTAAGAATCATGTAAAAAATAAATACAAAGTATGTTTTGTTTTTCTAGTGCTCGCCAATCACAAATGAATACATTTACCAATAAGGCAAAGAATTAGAATGTACACAGGAGTCATGAAAATTAATTGAAACATTTCAAAGTCATTATGTATGAAAAGGGTATCTTTGAAAGACAAAGCTAGTCATTATGCATAACTTCTAATTAGCCCCTGATAAAACAAAGCTATATAGAAGCTGTACAATTACCATAATCCAAAAAGCACAAAAGACACACACCCACCATGTCCAGAATTAGCTAGATGGCTGTTATTGTGCATGGGCATGCATTAACAACACACTCCTCCTGAGATGCTTTGCGCTGGGAGGCACGCTGGAGTGGCAGACACAGGGATTAGAACGAGCGGGGATATAACCACTTATAAGCCATATTTTGTTTATACTTTGTTGTACTGCGGTATTACGCAGTGAAAATGGCCGATCTACAAACTAACAACGTGTTATGTGGTGCGTTATGAGCTTGTAGATCTGCTATTTTCAAGAAATGTTCAAAAGTGGCTAAAGGTACTTTTACCCCGACTGTCATACTTTGAGTGCACTTATTGTGAACAAAGCCTGCACTGAACAGCTGCACAACAACATTTGTTCTCTTTTGAGCCTCAGAGTGTAAAAGAAATAAAAAAAAATTCTAGGGTGAAAAAAATAAATTTCTGGCTGCAATGCAACAAAAGATGATCCAGTATTAGCAGAATGCCTCTGTGCGGTGTAATACACATTTTAAGTTGCCTCCTTTTCACCGGCTGCGTGCTCTCAAGCTCAGCTCAGTCAGAAGAACCCACATCTCTGCTGGCCCTCCCCCGGTCACTGTCATCACCGTGTGACACGCAGCTTAGAAAAACCCACCGTCTGCCACCGAATGTCTCACTCTGGCTGTTAGCCGTGGATGAGGCAGGGACGTGTTTGGTACGATGGAGGGATGCTGAGGTGGTGGTGGTTGTAGTGGACATATTTCACAGGGCACCAGGGGCGTTTTGCACCACCAAGGGATGACTAGTAACCTGGGAGCAGCAGTCCAGTTCACCTTCCCACAGAGAGTGACTTCTCAGTTCAGCGTTACAGTGGCTAGAATTATCTCCACATTCTCCTTGAAGTAGCCTTTTTGATTGTGATTGTGTCAACTGGGAGCAGACTCTGCACAGGTTCCTGTGCTTTTTAACACACGACGAGGAGGACTGGCTGAGGTGGAACCACTTCCTACCAACACCATGGGTGACCTCCCCTCACCAGACCTGGATGGAGCAGCGGTGGGCATAGATGGTGTAAACCTACCATGGAGCCATAACAGCAGCGTTTCAACCAACAGCGCCTGGGGTGTTACTGGCAGTGGGCCCTGGTTGCTGGCGTTCATGCTGACCTGCATTATCATAATGACCACTTGTGGCAACATGCTGCTCATTGCTTTGGTGTTCGCCCATCGATCCTTGCGTTGCACCTCCAACTGTTTCCTGGTGTCACTGTTCCTCTCTGACCTGATGGTGGCGCTGGTGGTCATGCCTCCGGCCATGCTCAACGTGCTGTGCGGATCCTGGGTTCTGTGGCCGGGCTTCTGCCCCGTCTGGCTGTGCTTCGACGTGATGTGCTGCAGCGCTTCTATTCTCAACCTCTGTGTGATCAGCCTGGACCGCTATCTGTTCATTATCTCACCACTGCTTTACAAGCAGAGGATGACCCCTCCGCGGGCCCTGCTCCTGGTGGCGGCCTCCTGGGGCCTGGCAGCGCTGGCCTCCTTCCTGCCCATCAAGATGAAGTGGCACAGCCTCGGCCACAGCAGCGGGCATGCTCCGATGCATGGCAGCCGAAGTGCCAACGCCAGCTCGTACTGGGACGCTCTGTACCCCGCCTCCTACTTCCAAATGTCACCCTCCGGCGGCCAGTCATTCCAGTGTCGCCTGCGGGTGACCTTGCCCTTCGCCTTCGTGGCGTCCGTCCTGACCTTCTTCCTGCCCTCCAGTGCCATCTGCTTCACCTACTGTCGGATCCTGCTGGTAGCCCACCGACAGGCGAGGCGGGTGGCGGCACTCAGCCATCCTCCCTACCCACATCACTCCATTGGGGAGCCTTCCCGGCCCCCATCGTCTGGGGCCGCCGCTGGGCACGCTCACCAGGAAGGAGATGACTACAGTCACCCAGAGAATTCTGTATCCCGTAATGTACCGGTAAGAGAGATGGATTGCTGAGGTGGAGCACCACACCTACCATCAGCTCCTATAGTAGGCCTACTTGTTTAAGGCTCTTTTCAACTCTTTTAGTACTACCCCCTGGTCAGGGCCCTAATTAGGTTCTGAGAACCTTATCTGAAATGGAACTGTATGAACACCAATCCAGTCTAAAAGAGTCATTAGTTACATAAGCCTTGCTACACTGAGTTGGTGCTACCCAGGGTCAAACCGGTTCAAAGGCAAGTGCTCTACTGACCGAACTGGACATTGTGAATTAAACAAACACTCCAGATTTCACTGTGATCGGAGTGCTGATTGTCAGTTCACTCGACACTCGCAGTACTTGACATACAGCGAGTGAACTGACAATCGGGAGCTGGATTCTACACTACAGAATAGTAGGGTAGTTAAAATCCTTTCATTTGCCACACTTCAAGAAATTAAAAAAATACCATCTTCCTTTGGAAGATCTGAGGAAGGGCTGCGGCCCGAAACGTTACCACATAAATATTTGGGAGCAGAAAATGGTGTGCGGATTTTTTTCCTTTCTTGATTTGTGACTTTATTTGATCCAGCACCCAGCCTATATAGGTAATAGATGTGTGTTCTTTTTGTCTGTTTGTTCAGCCTCCTCTACCACTTGATTTGCCACACTGCCACATTAATTTGATGTCCTCATTAACAAGGTAGTATGCTTGCTGAATACAAAAGAGAAGAGAGGAGAATAGGATAGAATAGGAGGCAATGATAATTGATAATTACTAATTCTACATGCAGACTGGAAAATTCAACAAATACTCATAATACTAGCTGGAAAATGTTATTATCCGCATTACTGTCTATTGATGGGAATCAAAACACAAATTCTGACCATCGGCATTCATTGTAGTTTAGGAATCTAGGTAGCTCATAAAGACACTGCTATCTTTTTATGAAATAATTTGGTATTTATAATAGGTCCAACATTTGGACTTCAGGCCAATTTGCAGTTGGCCTGCAAAAGTCAACCCAAACAGTTTGACTTACACATTTATTTGTATAAATATCAACAAGGCAATTCAAAGTCCTTCAAACAAGCTCAGTAAAAGGCTGCAGCAATAGAAAGTCCTGATCAGCTTGTAACATATGTTGTAACAGACATGCACCTATATGGTGCATAACAACTATGCACTGCTTCTCCACGTTTAGTTCTGACTCTGGGTTCAGAAATACATTATACAGGGCTGGTACAGGTATGTACCAGCCCTGTATAATGTATCTAAAACCATCACATTACCCGGTGTGTTATGCTGTCCACAGTTGTCTATGAACACAGAGCGTCGTCTAGCACACAGGCAGGGCCGGACAGCTCTTAAGGCCAGTCTGACACTGGGAGTTCTGCTGGGCCTCTTCTTCAGTGCCTGGTTGCCCTTCTTCATCACCAACATGGCTCAGGTCAGTAGAGACAGCAGACATTGGCCCCGGATGTACTATAACACAACACTGAGCTTATGGCGGGGTATAATGTATAATGTAACAGTTAACAGAACATGCACAGGAAGTGATATCAGAGGATTTGCCAAACACTTGCTGAAATAAGGCATATACGTATATGGAACTAACTAGACACAGGTGCAACTTTAAGGGACAATTAAACACAGGATAGGCTAACAGAACACAGGTGAACAAGATGGACCATATAGTGGACTGGATGAGATAAGACTGGTAATAACAAGGACAGATGCAACAACAACACACAAAAATACTGACAATGACCCAGGTACAATCAATAAATGCCAAATCTAAAGTCTAATTGGTTAAATGAGAAAAGGAAATAGCTAAAGATCTGTTTGTGAAAATTCTTGCCATGGAGAACCTTGGGGGAAATAAATTGTTCTGGGGATCCCATATAACAGATATTTGGAAAAAATATAATAAATAACTCTGGCAAAAGGTTCTCCCCATGTCCCTTATAGGTACCCTCACAATATGCAGTAATCCTGGTCTCTAAATCGCCCCCCCCTGGCCAGCTGGGGCACCTGATGGAGGGGAAAAGGAACTGGTTGGAATAACGTGTTCCTTCCACGCGCTACGTCCAACCGGGGAAACTCCCCCCTGTCAGATTAAAAAAGAAGCGGCTTGGACTCCTCATGCGTTGAAGGAAACATGAGGTCAGTCCGTTGCTCTCCCCAGGTTGGCAGAGAGTGTAGCGCCCAGGATTACACTAGTCAATTGACACCGGGTGAAAAAACTGGTTACAAAAATCGTGGGATAAAAATGGAAATGTATGTATGTATACATACAGTATATATATATATATATATATATAGTTTTTTTTTAGATATAGCCACCAACCACGAAATGTGTAGTATAGGCCTACAGTCCTGTTACATTTATTATAGAAAAATAGGTCCACATTCCAAAAACACTAAATGACACATTTGTATCATAGCAGGGGATTAAAAAAGCCAGCACTTTTAGCCAAAGCTTAAATGTTTCTGAGATTGTAAAAAGGAAGAACATCTGCAAGAGTAAACTGCTCCGTCTCAATTGGTAATTACACTTATCCTGCCTTCCAGCTTTGAAGGACCTTTGGTCATTTGATGTTGCAAGTATGTCTGCTCAGACCGCACAGTCTGTGCCCTCCTTCATTATTGTCATTATTGTGAACGTAAGCTCTGCCTTCTGCTTCATCCGCATCCCCACCTCCTCTTGGCCTCCCCCTTCTCCCATCCCCATTCTGCACTTCCCTTCATCTCCCACCTCACCTGCTTCGCTCATCTAGAGAGATAGCGCTATCTCTCGAATCGCAGATCTCACTCCTCCTTGATCTAGAGATTTTACTGGAGCCTCCACTCCAACAGCTGGCTCCACTTTCAATAAGGCTACCTACAGTTTTATACAAAAAAGAGCAATGTGTTGTGTATAACTTGTATGAAAGCATTAGATCTAATGCGTCAGCTTTTTTCATAGAGTTGAATTAATACATCAAAATAGTCAGATTTCTCTTTAACCTTGTGTTACTCAGACACTTCAGCTAAGCTATATATAGCATAACGTTCTACCACACAGCTCAACATCACTTTAACTTGTCCTTGGGTCCATGTCTTTCTTTTCTCTCAGGCGGTGTGCGAGTGCATCCCCCCTGCGCTCTTCGACGCCATCACCTGGCTGGGCTATTGCAACAGCACCATGAACCCCATCATCTACCCACTGTTCATGCGGGACTTCAAGCGGGCCCTAGGGAAGCTCCTGCCTTGCTGCTCGTCACTCTCCCCCAGGAGACCCTCGCCGGCGCTCTCCCTGTCCCTCCGCAACTCTGGCGATCCAAACATTGCCAGCGATGTAGCGTCTCCTTCGGCCTCCGATCCTCCCCATCCCCCCGCCACAGCCACGGATGCTGTGAACCTGCTGGATGCTGAACACGCTGGGATAGAGATGCCTTTGCTCCTGCCCAACCAGGTAGACACGCTGGACTGACAGCCGGGATAGAGATGCCTTTGCTCCTGCCCAACCAGGTAGACACGCTGGACTGACAGCTGGGTCAAACACGGAGAAGGGGATCACCGAAAGAGAGATACATAATTACCGCTGTCTACAGATCATGGGAACTCAATGTGGATGTTTGTTGAAAGAAACAATGTAAGAAAAAGTAGTACACAAAACACAATATAACATTTAATATGTATCACAGTATTAAAGTTGAAGAATTTGCTCCTTGAAAAATGTAATACTGTACATCTGGATCACATGACCTTAGAGATAAATTGTGTTAGTCCCGATTTGTGTGAGTTGTAGCAAAAAGTGTGTTTTGAAGAAAACGCGAAAAATATGAAAAATGTATTTGGCAGAATTGGTTGGGGCATTGCTGGGAACAAAGAAGGAAAAAATGCCAGTCGCCAGACGAGCGGACAGGGGAGAAAACAGTCTTTGGCCACGCCTTAGGTCTTGCGGCGACAAACAGTTAATCATATCTGAGAGTGGCCAACAGTGTAAAGAAAAAAGAAAAACAAGGCAATGTGGCAGCGATTGAGCAAGAATTTGATTTTTTTAGCCTACAAAGGCATAGCAATTGAAGGACTTTGCAAATTACTTTTGGTGAGAACTAATCAGTATGCTGCTGTGCGTAGTGGCAAACTCCAGCCGGTATGGAAAGATTGAGAGCTTTTATTCTCAATTTTCTCAGAAACTAGCTAAAAGACAATACTAACAAAATATTAACACTATTATTTTCACAGTCTAGCTAAATTACAGCTATACATTAAATTAAAAAGTAACTCAGGGTTATTGAGTTATTGAATCACATTTCTTCACTTTAAGTTGTTTATGATTTCTCATAAATTATCACCAATGGAATGCACAATTGCTCCCATGATGCTGAAAAGTCATGTTCACAGGAGTTGAGTTTACAAGGAGGTATAGTAGCAGTTTCCAGGGTTCTTAATGGCTTAAATAGCTGCAATAGTCTACAATTTCCCATAATACCTACTGGCGAATAGTGGGGGGTATCAAAAGCAGAGGCGTGGACTTGGAATTGAACCCTGGCTGTTCCTACTACGTGTGATCATGTTTGTTTGGGTGTGTGAGCTCACTGGTCCAGGCCGTATCCTCCCAGCTCCAGGATACCTGTTCGTTGTCGGAGCTGGCCTCTTCAGCACCATCACAGACACTGCTGAAACCTGCGTGTGTGACATTAGAGTCACGGTCCTCTGCAGGATGGGTCAAATTACTACCAACTCCCCTTTCAGCTGCACCGTCTGCGTCGTTCAGGGAATCCAACAGATCAGAGATATCAGGGATATCCCATGCGTTGTCCACATCCTCTGCCTCCATCACCTCTCTCCGCTCTCCGTCGTCTTTTGTGCCAGTCTCACTGATCCCCGCTGAGCTACACTGAACGGTTTGCCTCTTGGCCACTTGCTCCTCGAGGCATTCGTCAGCAATGTCCCCCTTCCCTTCTGTTATTGTTACTGTCTGAGGAAGCCGACCGGAGGCCGAAGCTCCCGGTACCTCTCTGGTGGGCACACCCACCGCCACCAAGATGGTGTCCATCTGACGCATGTAGTCCAAGTGTCCCTTCACCTGGGAAGCACACAGACAAACAGTTGGAGTCTTCTTGAAAAGGAGGGGACATTTTAAATGTAACATTCCATTCTATTCTCTTTCTACTTTCTATATATTCTACTGATGATTCTGCATATCTTAACCTTTTGATATCACAGTTTATGGCGTAAACGTCTTTAAATAAATACTTTTAAAAGGTCTATGGGGAAAATGAACAGGGAATTATTTTCCGGGCCTCTTGTCGAGGGCGGGACTACGACGCTCTATTCAGTATTTCAGCCGTGATGTGAGCGCCCCCTCCAGAGATACTTCCGGGTCCTACTTTTGTGTCGCTTTTGTGTCCCCATAGAGTTATACTGTGACGCTCCGTCTGACTAAATCTGAGACGAAAATAACCACGAAAGCCTCATTTTACCGCTTTCCTCGCAACAGCAAAGCTGCTGCTCTCCCAAATCTGGCTGTGACAGGCCGTCTGCCCCACACTGAAAAATAACGTCATTGTAAAAAGATTCACGCGTTTATATATTCTATTTACAATGAGATGCGGACGGGAGCTGGTGCCAGACGTAACGTAGCACTACAAAATGACGTCAGACTTAAATACTGAATAGTGCGGAGACATTCAGACCAGATCAAAAAAATTACATTTTTGAATACTGTACATACCAAATATGGGTTCCCGGCCTGAGGGGGTAAGATACCAATAGGGGTTCCCGCCCAGAATGGGTTAAGACAAATGTACAGTTACTGCTTTTAACAGAGGATAGAATAGATAGTACCAAATCACATGCAACAATGAAGTACATCATACAGTATATTTCAAAATGTACAGAAAGATACTTGTATTGGGTACAGTTATGTTGTCACACAGGAACATCCATACTGGCTCTCTGCACCCACCACCAGTCACGCACTGACCCCTAATTATTATGCAGATGCCAGCCTGCTAGCAAACAATTGTCCCCAACGCAATAGATTAATTATGTCGGTTTGACACAATACTGTAGCAGCCAGTGGCATTTTATTTTGTAGTTTGTTAGTCATTATGTTGATTAAGTTTGCTATTCACATGAAAGCATTCTTAATTAAAAACAAGCTCCCCATTTCCAGGGCACTCATTCTCAAAAAGGGTCTGTAATGAGTGGTGACTCACCACGGAGGACAGATCCACATTGATGATGCGTCGGTCGTCTACGTTGACTGGCTGTAGCCCGGCGACAGAGAGCTGTGCAGCTGAGCTTCGGTACAAGAACCCCAGGAGCCAGTCTCCCCTGATAGAGGATGAGAGACATGAGGGAGCATTACACGCAATCTGTAAATATGTGGGGGACCCACCCTGGGGGCTTCTGTAAAAAAGAGCCTAAGACCCAGCACGCATACTCTGAGCTGCGGACCGCTCTGGATGTTGTTTTTATTTATTTGTGCCTCTACCACTGGTTGTTGAATATAATAAAATCAGATTACGGAAATGCGCTGGTCCAGAATTCTCCTTTAAAGTGGCTTTAACAGTGTAATTAATAATTCACCGAAATCTTATCTCACCTTTCAGTTGCTCCTCCTTAAAATCTGTTATTCAGAAGTCTGATTTCAGTAAATAAATGACATACAATGTAGCTTCTGTGTTTAAATGAAAAAAAATGAATCTAATTCTCATAATAACCATTTAAGTCATGTTGTCCAGCTCTAGTTGGATATAGAGGGTATGTGCATGCATAAAGTGATTGGCAAATCAAGTGGCAAAGTGAGTTTAACGTTGTTTAATGCAATCAGACTTTTCTGTTTGTGGGCTGTCAAGGACAGAATGTAGTTTTTTGCCACTCAGTAGGTGTTTCCGCATAACTTCCCAGTATGATGATGATGTCATTATACTGTAATATGTAATATGTCCATTATACAGTCATAAAACATATTTGTATTCATCTGTATGCTATATTCTCATTTAATGTTACAAAATGCTTATACAATTAATAACATGCAATAAAGTGAACTCTTTATAGTCAAGCTTAAAATGAAAGTTTCAAAGGAGAATACTATGTAAGGATTACCAAAGAAAGAAAGAAAGGCTTTCATGTACAGATAAAGTATCATGAGTCATGACGAGTTTAAAATGATCCTTCACCTTGTGCTATTAGGGAGCGATTATGGTTATTATGGTGTCATTATGGAAATGATTACATTTCTTTACTAAAAAGGGGAGATCCCCGTCATTTTTACCTGCAGTAGCCGTTTACGATCTTGCCAGCCACTACTTTGGCCATTTTCTCCCAGGCCTTCTCTGAGCCTTCGACAGGAGCCCCGAACAGAAACACATCCTCCACTACACCTTCACTGCCTAGGAAACCAAACCACATCCCATCCACATCATAATGGTTTCTGTACAAAACATACACATGAAATAAACAAATCCTCCCTTTTTATGCTTAACATATTATGCTTGTTTTTTATGGCTGGAATTGACGTTGAGTGGCTTGGGCTTATAAGATAATCATGACATGGAAACAGTAATTAATCTCAAAGCAATCATTTCTAAGCATCCTTTACAACCTGAGCACCTCATATCTCAAGGGGAATTATTATCGCATTGTGCAAAACTGCAGGGTGTAAGGCACAGGTGTTATTAAACATGTTTCAGTTTAAAAGCACATTTCCATTGGGTGAATTCTACTTGAGAAACCAATAGAGGAAACCGTTCCAGTGACCCTTACGGGTCCATGTGGTTGTAACTCAGGTCCGTTTCATAGAGAGGGTTTAAGTGGTTAAATTAAGAAGGTTTTACTGTGCGGTGGACTAGTAGTGGACATACCTTTCTCATTGGCAAGCTCCTGCAAGCAGAAGTAGATGACCCTGGCTCCCAGACTGAAGCCTATGAGGCTGACGGGACGCTTCCCCTTGAAGTGCACAGAGATGGAGGCAGTCAAACAGATGTAGCGCTTTGATCAACAGCCTACATTTCGCCCTCCTGCTATTCGCTCCTCATGCAGTCCCGAAATCACGCCTCTCAAAGCCAAGTGGCATCATTTTAGATGGTGTTATCCTTTTAGACCAAGTGTTATCCTTGGTCTAAGGTGTTGTCTTAGTGGTGCTATCCTTTTAGACTGAAGTGTTTGACTGCATGCACTAGGTGCTGTTTGAACTTCTGTCTAATAAAGTATTCATAGAAGAGAAAAACGATCACTCTCAGTCTAAATAATGCAGTTTACCGGATGCACGGCTTGTGAAAAATCACTTTAATGGAGAAATAGCCAGCAGTCCGAAGTCCTTCTGCTACATTTATTTCATTGTGCAGCACAGACAGACAAATCACGGATGTGTTTCGGCGTCAAGCCTTCCTCATACACGCTGAGGAAGGCTTGACATGAAACGCGCCCGTGATTTGTCTGTCCGTGCTCAGTGTGCTGCACAATGAAATAAATGTACCAGAAGGACTTTGGAGTGCTGGCTATTTCTCTATTACAGTAATAAATCAATCAATCAAAGGTGGTGTTACCTGATGTCTGCTTATGAGAACGTGGGCCAGGTGTTTGCCCACCTCTGCAGAACGGCTGAGACAAACAGACCAGGGGTTGTCGATGACACTGGCCGCTGCCAGCAACGACGCAGGCCATGTCAGAGCCGTCACGATGCCTTTACCAGGGAACAAGGACAGACAATGATTCAGACATAGATTGGTTGACAGACATAACTATCATACAGTCAATAGTGACAATGGGATACACTCTTGCATACATGCCATTTTGGAAAGAACTTTCCCGACTGGGATACACCCCATATGGGCCTGTAACTCTGAGAGTGTGCAAATGGAACCAAATGGACCCATTTGTACCCTCTCAGAGTTATGGTGGTCCTTGAAATTAAAGCGTCTGAGAACCACTGTACACTAAATGGAACCGAGCCTTAATTAGTATCATCGGTAACACCTAGTAGAAGTATGGAAGCAGTCCGGAAGTAGGAAGAGTTATTCTGTGTGCATAGAGCCCATTTCTCCTGAAACCGCTTTGCAGAAGGAACTGCTTTTCAAACCCAATGCCATCATATCCAGCACTGTACAGTGTGTACACGCAGATCCATAATCACACATTTTCCCCTCCTGCTAAGTGCTTATAACTATGCAAGCCTTAAGAAGGAATGCCAGAGCATTAATGGTGGTTGATTGGTTTCCAGGAATAGGCCAGTCCTACCTGACAGGATGGTGTATTTCAGAGCTTCCTGGGCCATCATGCTGACAAAGCCGTCCAACAGGGAGGTCATGGCTGAGCCCAGGTCTCTGAGGAAGCGCGACTCCCACACCAGGCAGTACTGCTCGCCACTATCCAGGCTGCACCACGGGGCCTGGAACGAGTCTACAAGGGGTTTGGGTGGTTGGTTTGGTGTGTTGTAGATTAAATAATCTTCCAAAAATGAAGGATTGACAAAGTAACAACATACAGAGAGTGAGGAACAGGCCTCCTTGCCTATTCCAGCAGCCCCTCCGGGTTCAAGCCTCCCCAACCCCATTCTCAGACAATTCTTATAGTCTTCAGAGATGCTATACTGAATGTCCATATAAGGATCTGCGCTAAACATAAGGGCGACAGACAAATAGTACACATTCGCTGACATAGTGATAATAAGCATGAAGAAGTCCGGTCAGCTGTTAGATTGACAGCTGCAGTTGAGCCAGAATGAGCATATTGGTGAACAATGAGACTAAATGCACATATATAATACACAATAATGCATATATTTGGCAATCTATTTGGCATGCTAGAATTTCCATTACATGTGCATGGGGGGATTCAAGATTTAAGTGGTTTATTGTTACATCTTGCGTACGAGTATGAGTATATAAAATATATGTACTGGTTCCTCAGATATTATAGTATCAGTACGTAATAAGTAGTAAGTACGTACGTAATAAGTAGTCATCAGAGAGAGAAAGAGAGAGAGAGACAGAGAGAGAGAAAGTGAGAGCGTGCCAGGCAGCTCAGAGAAAGTGAGTACCACTCCTACCAGAAGTGTTTTGTAGCGATTGTGTTTGAAGAGGACACTGTGCACTGTGCTTGAAAGCAGTTTTATATATTGTTGAGGTGAACTGGATGCTACATAGCCATTATATATAAGTGGTTTGTTTGCATAAAAGCCGCATGAACCTCTTTTCTGGTTGAAGTGAAGCGTGTGGACATGCGCGAGACATGACCAAAGTATTTCCGGAGGTCCCCAGCCAAAAATGTTGAGAACCCCTGGCTTAGCTGACTGAATAATAACAACACAAGGTTTCCACCCGACGACAGCAACGATGTGAAATGGAGTATAATCCATAATGCCATTATGTGTGATCGTCGTAGGCCGGTGCTTACTGAATTTGCCACTGCAGAGCCAGCCGGTTACTGCTATGGTGAGGTGAAGGTGCTTCCCAGAACTCAGGGGCAGGAACTCAAATTCCTCTATCGCTCCCACACACTTATTCATCTTATAGCCTGGGGAGTGAAAGAAGGTAAGAAAGACATTGGCAATAATCAAGGACACACAGATAAGACAGATAAGAAGGTCAGCTCTAGAACAGTGGCTCACCCAAAAGAGAAATGAGACATTTGCCCAGGACCCAAACTAGTGAAAATAACAGATCTATAAGCTCACAACGCATCGCTTCGCACCGCGTTGTGAGCTTGTAGATCGGCTATTTTTACTACTTCTTAAACATTTGTTTCTTTCTTTTTCTTTTATTTATTCAAGAAATTTGTTAGAAAAAAACATTTAATTTGGTGGGGTTTTTTTATGTTTTGAAATTATAACAATTAAAAACTAAATGTAGGAGTCTTTTCACATGGACAACCCATCCTACAGGTCTAATCCTACCAGTCAATCCGGCCCCCGCTGCTCCAAACATGGAAGCCATGATGGCGATGCCAGTGGCAGAGCCCAGAGCGGCAGCCCCACCTGCCCCTAGCACAGCACTCGCCCCTGCTGCCACCAGAGGTGCTGCCAGTCCACCCGTCACTCCTGACAGGCACAGGGAATCAGAATTATGCACACAAATTGATCTTTTTTGATTGATTAACATCTTCATTGAATCAGTGCAATATGAGTTTGCATTAGTAAAGGCTGGCAGTATCCGCAATTAACAATGAAATTCGTACCGCATGAACTGAATAGTTAAGTGTCTATGACCTGCGGTGATGAAAGCAGTTGGGTGTTGCTGAAAAGCTTAAATCCCGGTATTTGTAAATTGTCTTTTGTGATATTCCGCAATTTGAGTGCTGAGCTACTAGACCCCTCCCCCCTTAACTCTCCTCTTAAGCAGCCTTTAATGATAGGACATTAGCGAAGGCTCAAAGCAAAGTTACTATGTTTACCCAGGGTAACTGGACTAAGCTCAAGAACTCATAAGATTAATTGACAATCAATTCACAGAAATAATGTAATCTTATGTGAATTCATTGCTTTTCTTATACACAAAAGAAAGCATCTTAAGCAACAGAAAGATTAGATTAGATAAATTAAAATTGAAACATTGTGAACTGCCTCATTTGTGTTCCCAATTTCAACAAATGGCTTGACGTTACTTTCACTCCCCACTTGCATGCTGGCCTAGATGCAACAACAGTAAAAACACTGACCGATCACAGCCCCGCCCCCCACCGTGGCGAGGCCGATGAGGAGGTAACGTCGTAACCGTCGTCCTCTCTCCCTTTTCAGCCTCCGAGATGAGTCCTCTCTAAGCGACGCAGAGCAAAACAAAACATGGCAAATGTTTAGAGGATAGTAGCGTGAAAGGATTATCACACATAAATAAGGCTTCACAGCACAAGTCAGAACAAACACAACACAGTGATGCAAACTATAGTGGCTCAGTGTCAAACTTCGGTGACCTTCAGACCGTGACAGAGCTGCCGTGACTGTTCTGTTCTGTGACAAAATCCAGCCAACATGCAAAAGAATCTTAACAGCCACAGACAGACTTACTGTAGAAGTCGGTCCTGAATGTTTGAGCGGTTTGAACATGAAGAGACATAATATTAAAAAATCAATGCAAAGAACATCACTATCTTTCATGTGCAGAAACGCTCAATGCCATTGCATTCCTCAGTTAGCCGATCTACAAGCTCAAAACGGGTCGCATTGTGCGACGCGATCAGGTATCAGGTTCAGTATCATGGTCATTAAGTATCATGACATTACCATTGTCAGTATCATGTCAGTATTATTGTCATCATGGTCAGTATCATGCCAGTATCATGATCAGTAAGTGTCATGACAGTATTATGTCAGTATCATGGTCAGTCAGTATCATGTCAGTATTATTGTCATCATGGTCAGTATCATGTCAGTATCATGGTCAGTATCATGATCAGTAAGTGTCATAACAGTATTATGTCAGTATCATGGTCAGCAAGTATCATGTTAGTATCATGGTCAGTAAGTATCATGGTCACTTTGGTCAGTATCATGTCGGTATCATGGTCAGTAAGTATAATGGTCAGTATCATGTCAGCAACACGGTCAGTTCCTCACTTTAACATTTTTTTGCCATCCATATTCTTCAACTGTCTATAAAGAGCCCATCCATCCATGCTGATGCTTAAGTCCCATCCATTACTTACTCGCTCTCCTCCACTGCCTCCCTGAGCCTCTCTCCCAGGGTCTCCTCAAACTCCTCCAGTTGCTGGGGAGACACTCGTAGCAGACAGCTGACATGCCGGATGAGAACCCTGGCTCTGGCATCATACTGACCTGAGCACACATCACAGCACCAGAACGATTTATTGGTCATAGTATGATTACAATGTTTTTACATCAAAGACAAATATGCATTAATAACACGAGATTCTTACCGTCTTTGACAGAAAAAGACACCAGGTCCTGTAAAATAAAATAAAAGTAATTAAGCACAGCGCAAAAAATAAAAAATAAAATACAAAAATCTTTTGTTTTTGTAATTGGACTATATAATTTACCTCCGTGATTTAAAAATGTGGCATTTATGTCAGAAATATACGTGATGAAATGAGGAGATACAAGGTTTTTGCCCGACATAATTAGAGCCTCTTTCATACATAACACCGTAACCTGGAATTTATCCATGCATTATGCTGCAGGGCTGTATGTGTGAATGCAAATGTCCAAATACAGTAGGACAATGGACTTGAGTTGACGCGTCACGCATGCCACCAGTGGGCTCATATAGGGTGGTAAATTAAACTTCTTGGTGCTGGGAGTCTGATAAGAAAACTAGCTGGCTTTTCAGACTGTGCTGGAAGATGGGGAGTGAATTTGTTTTGTAATTGCATTTGCATCGCATTTTTAATTAATTAATTATTATTATCTTAACTCAAATCTTTGCTTTTGGGGGTCCTTGCCTGGAATAAAATATGTTGAGATGGGGGTCCGTGGCCAAATACATTAATTCATTTTGGGGGTCCTTGACATGAAAAGGTTTGAGCACCACCGGTATAGGTATAGCAACGGAAACGGTTAATGGGTTGGCAGAGGAAGTGTAGCGCTCAGGATTACATTAGATAATTGACACTGAAACCTGAGGTAATATTTTAATGCAGCACAACTCAGACCATGGCATTAACATGCTGGTGTAATATAGAATATGTTGCGAAATCGAAGGAAATTGAATTGGAATTTGAAGGATGCAAGATACAACATTTATTGGCAGATAAGGAGCTATATATGAAATTGGAGAGAAAGATCTGGATCCAATCACTACATTTACAATTGAAATATGGAATACAATACAAACTGGAAAAGGAAACAAAAATCCGTAGTTGGTTGGCATATGATTCTCGTTTCAAACCAGGAAAATATGACCAGGGATTTAAACGATGGGCAGCATGGAAGGATATTACAGCAGTATGTACGGTGATAGAAAAGGGGGAGCTGCAGAGTTTTGAAATTTTAAGGAGAAAACATGACTTAGATAAACATGAGTTATTTCGGTACTTGGATATGAGGGATTACTATGAAAAAGAGATAAAAACGGACTCAAGGAATGAGGTTATTAGGATTATGATTCAGGCATATGAAAAGAAAAAGGGTAGAGCTCTGTATCAAGGTTTGATGGCAAGTAAAGGAATATCTACCCTATATATTAAGGAGAAATGGGAAGCTGGGTTGGGGGTGCAGGTTGCTGATGAGGACTGGTACAATATGTATAACACAGTGCACGGCCACAAGCTCTAGAACATGGAGGGAATTCAGCTGGAAGAATATTACCAGATATTTCATAACTCCAAAGATTACAGCAAGAATGCAGTCTAAACAACAATCATGCTGGAGGTTATGTGGAAGTATAAATGTTGACCACGAGGCACGAACACATATTTTGGAATTGTCCTAAAATAAGTAAGTATTGGGACAATGTATGGTCAGAGATAAAGAAGATACTAAGCTATGAGATACCTAAGACTAGTGTTGTGCTGTATCTGGGTGATTTGTCACAGGATAATACGCAGAGAGAAGATATTTACCTGGTCAAAGTGTTATTGGCAGCTAGTAAAAAAGCAATTACAAGACTATGGTACAAACCAGAACCTCTAGCTTGTGAGCAGTGGCTGAGCATTGTGGAGGCGATATTTGTAATGGAGAAACTAACTCATGTATTGAGACTACAAGAGGAACTATTCATTAAAAAAATGGGAGAAATGGACTGAATATAAAAACGACACCAATGTTAATAATGATGGACATTCATAAATGGACTGGAATATGTTGTATATCTGAATCCTTGCACTGTAACTGTCATTTTATGTTTTTTATTTTTATGTCTAACTGCAGTTTAAAAAAAAAAGATAATTGACACTGGGTTGAAAAAATGGGTTGCAAAATCGTGGGATAAAGGGGGAAAAAAAGAAAACTGTTAATGATTTAGAAGACGTTTGTAGAATGGGCCTGATGAGAAGTCATATCTCCCAGTACTAGTGTGAACTACCTGTGCGACGAGCGTGGCCCCAGCAGCCAGCAGCGGCTCAGCCTGGAGGATGGAGTAGAAGGTATCAGAACCCTCGCAGCCCAGGCCCGACAGAAAGGCCCCCATGACAGGCATGACGGACACATCCAGGCCCAGCCACTTCACCAGACCCTCCAGGTACTGCTCACGAAATGCTCTGTACAAACAACAGCCAAATACATGTAAACCCCCTTTTTAGTTACAGTTAGGCAAAAAATTAAAAAATATTACATACCGGTATTTAGTCTTCAGGCGGTGGTGGGAAGTAACTAAGTAAATGTACCCAAGTACTGTACTTAAGTGCACTTTACACTTTACTGGAGTATTTCCAATTTTCAATACTTTTACCTTTTGGTACTTTAAGTGCCAAAACATTTGTACTTTTACTCAAGAAAGTACTGATATACAGGGCCTTTACCTGTAAAATAGTATTTCTACAATGTGGAATTGATACTTTTACTCAATACAAAAAAAGATTAGTCGTTTTTCCACCACGGTCTTCAGGCACATTAACTGCTGTATAACTAGACTCTGGGTGAGGGCAGCAGTTACCTGTTTTCAGGCCCACCAAACAGCTGACCCAAGGAAACGGCACACATTGCAGCATAGGCAAAACGCCCTGGTTCTGTCAGCTGTCTTCCAATGATCACTCCCGACCCCCCAGGGTCTGATGAGACAAAGGCATACTGTAGGTCAGAACCAGGTTGGAATGAAAGTAGAATTTGCGTCACTCACCACTAGACCACCCCTTCTCATCCTCAAATAAATAGGTGAACAAACGCCCTGAAAGGGCTACGCTTCACGAAATATTTCACATTTATAGCCAGTGATGAAGCCATTGATGATGGCTTCATGATGATTGATTATGATACAATAATAATTTAGTCCACTTTAGTTGTTTTGGGGGGTATTTGTCGCTGTGCATTTGCACATAACATGAAAATGTGTCCTCTGCATTTATCTATCCATTCCTAACTGTTAGGGGCAGTGGGGAAGTGACAATATTACAATGCCTGGGGACACAAACAGTAGACTGATGCCAGGCTGTGATACAATTACAATAACATAGTGGGTGTGTAGAAGTAGAGGGTGCATGCAAACCAAACCAGGCAGTGATAGTGACCATCTGATTACCAGACAGCTTTACCCATTCAGCTACAGCTGCCCCAAAATCATTTAATACAGAGCACAGAATGTACAGTACAGTAGTATAGCCCCGGGCTGCAACATACACAGTGTACTGTACACTACAGGTACTATGCCAAAATGTACGACTCCAGTGGTCAGTTGCTGCACAGTAGCCTACAGTGCACATAGATAATATACTGTATAATAATTATAATAATAATAATAAATACTGTAAACTGTATGTTACTATACAGTAATAGCTCAAGTACGACAGTATGCACAGAGCACCATCAAAGCACCTCAAAATGCGATATTTAATGTAGGACTATAATAGCCTAGATTTTCTTACCATAGTCTACTACTTGTTAATTATTTATTTTGTTATTGATGCTTCAATGTTGAGCAGCGAATCCAAAGAACCTTGCTCTTTCTTGTGTAATCTTACTGATGAGATGTACTGTAGGCCTACTGTAACAAATAAGAATCTTTAATGACTTTTAATAACTTTATACAGCATTACGTAAACACAGTAAAACAATCTTAAAGTCCAAAATAAGAGCAGTACCAAACACATCTACCACAACTCTACTACTACTGTCCTCCAGTAGGCTAACAGCTGGATCTGTTACTCAAGCCAGTCAACTAAAACCCCCAAAAGCTGAAATCCTAAATAGCAATAATAATAATACACTTGTTTTGATTCTTCTCTTTAAACGTAGCAGTGTATATACACTACTATACCTGGAGTGAAGTTTCTTTCCGTGTTTGTCTCTTTTTCCTCCATGTTGTCGGTGGTTTGTTGCAGCACACACACTCACAAAGTGTGTGAACTTTGTTTGCAACTCCGTCATGACGTGTCTGCCCTTCTGCTGTTGAGGAACAGAGCTGTGTTCAAGAAAGACTGCAAACGAAACGTTTACTAAAGACTCATCATGACATGCATCATGCACGTGCCACGTAAAGTATATATTTCCTAGTACGACTGTGTCGCTCGCCAAAAAAATACCTGATCTGAAGGTTAGATTGTGTAACTTGTAGATAGGTTACTTATTTTTGTATGAAATTGGTCGAAATCCAGCGTTCTGTCGAGCACTCCTCCCAAAATAGAGCTGTAGTGCCATCATTGTCCAGCAGGTGTGAGTGTAACATTTATTTAGTAATCTTGATTCACAGTTCAACTGTCTGTTTCCACTAGCCGCAATTTGCAACTCTAGATTTTTTTATAATGGGATGAATCTAGAGTTGCAACAAGCTCCATCCACTTCCTATTCATCATTTTTGGTTTGTGATCTGCTTGTCTTAAATGACGTTAAACTCACCAACATTGCAGCTGCAGTCCAAGCTTGAATTATCCTCTTTCAATCTGCCGAGCTTGTTTTTCATAAAAATCCACCGTAGAGATGTTATGAGCTATACTTTCTGTCTCATCCTCTGCAAGTGATTATTTTTCTAAGTGCTGGAGTTTGGAAGCACTCGTCGTATGTCACTGAACGGCCCTGCGTTCAACCTGTTTCGAATTTGCACATAATGCAGGAGGCAGCAGCGCAACCCGTTAACAGAAACGAGTGCTTCCAAACTGCAACACTTAAAAAAATAATCCTTTGCAGAGGATGTCTTGACAGAAAGTAGCTCATAACATCTCTACGGTGGATTTTTATGAAAAACTAGCTCGGCAGATTGAAAGAGGATAATTCAAGCTTGGACTGCAGCTGCAAAGTTGGTGAGTTTAACGTCATTTAAGACAAAGCAGATCACAAACAAAAAATGATGAATAGGAAGTGGATGGAGCTTGTTGCAACTCTAGATTCAACCCATTGTAAAAAGAAATCTAGAGTTGCAAATTGCGGCTATGTTTCCACTGTCCTGCCATGTCTTCAATTTAAAATAGTTGATATCTTTCTAGGTATTTTGAGACCTAGAGTAGGTGTTGTGAACTTGTGATATTGACATGACTGAAATTAAATAAGGATGACTAATCATGCTTTTATTTTTATTTTACACATACAAATAGTATTTACTTAGCCTACTATAGGTGTATGTAGAGAACCTGCAGCATGTCATCCACATTGTCATGATTGGCAGGCAACCATCTGTATGTCTGTTGTCCTCAACACATGTAATTGTTCACTCTCCTCGTTTCAGATGAGGCTGAGCCTGACCCGCTCAACCACCCCAGGTAATGCATAACAAAATCATTCAAGGTCATCATGTTCACGACAGGAGGAAACACAGTAGAATGTCTACATGTTTTGTAGCTGCACTTAATGGCCTTGAGAATTTAACAGAAAGTTCAAGAGAGAGTGACTCAGACCATGAACAAACACATCAAGGCAAGGCCATAGAAAGGGTGTTATTTGACGAGATTATAAGTAAATCATACTTTTGGTTGGCTTGAGTAACCTATTAAATAGAAAACTTGGTGCAAAGAAAGCACCCACATTATCAGCTTGCCCAACTTTGCCAGGGGTTATTATTGTGCTCCTATGCCACTAAAATGTGGAACGCCTTACCAACAGCCATTAAGAAATGTGAATCCCTAGACTCCTTCAAAACTGCTCTCAAAGAGCACTTACGGGCAACTGCAATTCGAAACTGGCCCCTATAAAAAAGTATTTTCTACTTTTTTAATTGTATGATTTATTGTCTCCACCAGGCCGAAGGCATGGGGGGAGAGTATGTTTTGCACTCCATCCGTCCGTCCGTCCGTCCGTGTGTGTGTCCGTCCGTGTGTGTCCGTCCGTGTGTGTGTGTGTGTGTGTGTGTGTGTGTGTCCGTCCGTGTGTCCGTGAGCAGCTAATCTCGGCCACCGTTAACCCAGTCGATGCCAAATTTTGCACACACACTCCCTGGATGCCAACGATGAACCTCTGCCCCAAACTTTCCAGAACGGCCTGTTATAGCGCCACCAGGAGGCCGCTTTGTGCAAAACAAGTTTTTGCACAGTACACCTACAGATTTTGTCCAAACATCACGCAAATTGGTACACAGTCTCTCTAGAGCCATTCAACGAAACCAGTCTTTCAGATTTCTCAGACTCCATCCTGATTGGTTAAGATTGGCTTCCAGGCCCAGGCCGTAGCGTAACGGTCCGGGCACCGGACTGGTGATCCAGTCGCGGTGTGCCGCGGGTTCGACTCCCGGACCCGACACGGCCTTTACCGCATGTCATCCCCCCATCTCTCTCCCGTTTCCTGTCAGCCTACTTTCTATCCCTTAAAAAATCAATAAAGGCGTAAGCCGCAAAAAAATATCTTAAAAAAAAAAAAGATTGGCTTCCAAAGTTCACAGGAGTGCTCAGTTTCAAACAAAATGCTGCAAATCATGAACACATCGCGTGATTTCCGTGAAATTGTGCACCCACATTCCCACTAGGCCGAGGACGAAATGCCACATGAACAATTTCAACTCAGCCTCAAGGTGGCGCTATAACTGGCCGAAAAGTGTTTTTACCTCTAACTGCACGGATCTGTGGATAACTTTGTATGCCAACTCCCTAGAGGCCAAGGAAAAACCTTTGCCTGGAATTTTTCACATCTGCTCTTTATAGCGCCACCAGGAGGCCGCTTTGTGCAAAACAAGTTTTTGCACAGTACACCTACAGATTTTGTCCAAACATCACGCAAATTGGTACACAGTCTCTCTAGAGCCATTCAACGAAACCAGTCTTTCAGATTTCTCAGACTCCATCCTGATTGGTTAAGATTGGCTTCCAAAGTTCACAGGAGTGCTCAGTTTCAAACAAAATGCTGCAAATCATGAACACATCGCGTGATTTCCGTGAAATTGTGCACCCACATTCCCACTAGGCCGAGGACGAAATGCCACATGAACAATTTCAACTCAGCCTCAAGGTGGCGCTATAACTGGCCGAAAAGTGTTTTTACCTCTAACTGCACGGATCTGTGGATAACTTTCTATGCCAACTCCCTAGAGGCCAAGGAAAAACCTTTGCCTGGAATTCTTCACATCTGCTCATCCTGGTGGAGACCTGTGCCCAGAAGGGCACTTTTTCTAGTGTTTGTATTATAATTGGTTGAATGTTCGCCCCCCTGGTATATAGAGATGCTAGTGTTTGTGTTATAATTCATGTCTACTGACTATGAAAACAAAGTTCATCTGTGGAGCCAAAAGTATAGAAAGTATACTCATTTTGTAGATTAGAAAGTCCCATTTTACAAGTTTTCAAATGTATTCAATGTGTACAAATCTTTTGAAAATAGCAGATCTACAAGCTCACAATGCATTTGTAGGTCCGGTATTTTAAAAAGGCCAAAATGTATATTTTACTGAAGGGCTGAAGTGGTCAATGTATGTTTTGTAATAATAATAAAAAATCTGCAAAGTAAACTAACTAAATTTGTCAAATAATTGTCGTGGAGTAAAGGTACTATATTTGTCTCTGAGATGTACGTAGTGAAAACTATTGCAAACCCTCCAGTATAAAAGTCCAATTTCCCTCAAAAGTGTACTTTAATGTACTTTACGCCACTGAGCACATTAATGAACCTTGAATCAAATGAACCATGTAAATACAACAAATTGAGCAGAGCACTGCAGGGAGTTGAACCCCATTCCGGTAAACCAGAAGTACCACAACCAGTGCCTTGGTTTTTGTTTTGTTTTACGAGGTCCATTCGTTGAAATGTAAATTTTGCATTTTAACAGTAAAGTAATTTCACAATTTACATTGTAGGCAATGATTAATTACGGTATGGCACCAGGCCAAAGCCATGGGGAGAGAGTATGTTTTGCACTCTGAGTGTGTGTGTGTGTGTGTGTGTGTGTCTGTGTGTGTGTCCGTCAGTTTGTTAACAGCTAATCTCCGGCACCATTAACCCGGTCGATGCCAAATTTTGCACACACACTCCCTGGATGCCAACGATGAACCTCTGTCCCAAATTTTCCAGGACGGCCTGTATAGCACCACACATTTTTTTATGCCCTCCGAGACTATGGACTTTAGCCTTTCGCTTTTCCGTGATTTTCACCTTTTTTCAAATCCTAAACAATGATGAAGAATCGCGCACTATAGCATGCCACTTAATGACCTTGACCAATATCAATGACCTTGAGCAGTATAAATGAACTTCAATAAGACTAGTAAATGACCTTGACCAGTATAAATGACCTTGAGCAGTATAAATGAACTTCAATAAGACTAGTAAATGACCTTGACCAGTATAAATGACCTTGAGCAGTATAAATTAACTTCAATAAGACTAGTAAATGACCTTGACCAGTATAAATGACCTTGAGCAGTATAAATGAACTTCAATAAGACTAGTAAATGACCTTGACCAGTATAAATGACCTTGAGCAGTATAAATGAACTTCAATAAGACTAGTAAATGACCTTGACCAGTATAAATGACCTTGAGCAGTATAAATTAACTTCAATAAGACTAGTAAATGACCTTGACCAGTATAAATGACCTTGAGCAGTATAAATGAACTTCAATAAGACTAGTAAATGACCTTGACCAGTATAAATGGCCTTGAGCAGTATAAATGAACTTCACTAAGACTAGTAAATGACCTTGACCAGTATAAATGACCTTGAGCAGTATAAATTAACTTCAATAAGACTAGTAAATTACCTTGACCAGTATAAATGACCTTGACAAGTACAAAATGACCTTGACCAGTATAAATGACCTTCACCAGTATAAAAGACCGTGACCAGTATATGACTGTGACCAGTATAAATTACCTTCATGAGACTAGTAAATGACCTTGACCAGTATAAATGACCTTCATAAGACTAGTAAATGATCTTCACCAGTATAAATGAACTTGACCAGTATGCGGTCCGTGACCATGGACTATAGCCTTTCACTTTTCCTTGATTTTCACCTTTTTTTAAATCCTCAACAATGATGAAGAATCGCGCACTATAGCGCGCCACTCAATGACCTGAGACCACAACAGGTATAAGAAAGACGTTCTGATCTTCATCAGGTCATGTGTACACAAAACATACACTTTTATACTAAGGGAGTGCCCCCATTAACCAATCAAAACACCACATTTTGGTGCCCCTCCCATCACTGCAGGTGTGACACGTCAACCCTGAGTGAGTAGGTGGGGACCCAGACATATTGATGTAAATATAGTCTGTTCAGAAATGTTAGTGCCTCTCATAGAGCTTGTAGGTGATGCAGACGAGGGAAATGGGTCGGTAGCTCTTCAGGGATAATGGGTCTTTGCCAGGTTTAGGGATTGCAACCACTTTGGCCTTTTTACAGACAGAAGGGATGGTTTTCTGTGCTATGCATGTGTTCAGCATCCCCACAAGCCAGGTCTTTGCGTTAGGTCCCAGGTGCTGTATAATTTCTGCCAGTATGTCATCAATCCCTGCTGCTTTTCCGGGTTTCAACCTTCCCATTGCAGTTTCGAGTTCTTCTAGGTCGAAGGGTTTGGTTTGAGGGCTGGCTGATTGTGGTTGGTCTGATACCACAGTGCGATGGTATTCTATGTGGGTCGGTGGCGGTGTTGGTTACGACTGTTGGCCACCAGTTGTGACCAACACCGCCACCGACCCACAGGAGAATACCATCGCACAGTGGTATCAGACCAACCACAATCAGCCAGCCCTCAAACCAAACCCTTCGACCTAGAAGAACTTGAAACTGCAATGGGGAAGTTGAAACCCGGAAAAGCAGCAGGGATTGATGACATACTGGCAGAAATTATACAGCACCTGGGACCTAACGGAAAGACCTGGCTTGTGGGGATGCTGAACACATGCATAGCATAGACAACCATCCCTTCTGTCTGGAAAAAGGCCAAAGTGGTTGCAATCCCTAAACCAGGCAAAGACCCATTATCCCCAAAGAGCTACCGACCCATTTCCCTCCTCTGCATCACAAGCTCTATGAGAGGCTGCTACTCCAACGCCTCGTTGCCACTCAGATGCCAAGCTGACTAAAGACCAAGCTGGTTTCCGTCCCGGCCGCTCCTGTGCTGGACAGAGCTCAACCTCACCCAACACATTGAGGATGGGTTTGAGGGAAAACAAATAACTGGAGCAGCATTCAGAGATCTCTCTGCTGCCTACGACACTGTCCAACACCGCACAATGGTCAGGAAAAGCCTCCTCAAAAACAGACGCTTCTATGTCCAGTTAAATGACCAGAGGAGTAAATGGAAAGCCCAAAAGAACGGCCTCCCATAAGGTAGCGTGCTCGCCACCCTCCTTTTCAATATCTACACAAACGACCAGCCACTACCCAATGCCTAATGCCAGCATTTCATCTACGCCGACGACCTCTGCATTACAACCCAACAAGCAGACTTCCAGAAGATTGAGTCTGTCCTTGAAAGTGCCCTCAAAGAAATGTCAAGCTACTACAATACAACCACCTGAAACCCAACCCATCAAAAACCCAACTATACATTCGACATTCGAGGGTCGCCAGTCCTCTCGAACGGAACAGTTTAACGTCATGCCCAGGACGAAAAGATATAGAGAACACCAACATGACAAATAACAGCAGGAAGGCATGGGCCACAATCCACCGTCTTGGCAAAGACCACACCACCCATAATTCACAACGGTCAAAGCAAACTCTGTTGCATCACAACTGGTGTAGGTATTGGATGGAGCCCGCACACCACAGGTATAAGAAAGACGTTCTGTATTGAAATACTGACAACGTTTCGATCTATTTGATCTTCATCAGGTCATGTGTACACAAAACATACACTTTTATACTAAGGGAGTGCCCCCATTAACCAATCAAAACACCACATTTTGGTGCCCCTCCCATCACTGCAGGTGTGACGCGTCAACCCTGAGCGAGTAGGTGGGGACCCAGACATATTGATGTAAATATAGTCTAACATAACATCAGTAGCATTACAAAGTTATTGTGACAGTAATAATTGCTATAGTGTGTGTTCAGTAAAAGTGTTAAGTGTTCAGTAACAGGAATATTCCTGTCTCTCCAGCTCTTTAATAAATAGAAAAGGGTTTAATCAGGAGTTGTAGTAGCCACAGGATAATCTAAGCGGTGGATATTGCTCTTGTCTTCATGTCTTTATGTATGTCAATTGTCTTGTTGTTTGTGTTATGTCAAATGCGTGTATATGTGTTCTGCATACTTGGCTGCTGTGTTGCAAGATAAATTTCAGTGTGAACTGACAATAAAGTACCATATCATATATATCATATCTTATTAAACTAATGGCCTAAGTAATGGAACAATGAACCATGTAAATACAACACATTGAGCAGGGCACTGCAGGGAGTTGAACCCCGTTCCGGTAAACCAGAAGTCCGACACCAGTGCCTTAGTTTTTGTGTTGTTGTTCATTTACAGGTCCAGGTGTGCATACGCATGTGCGCCTGTGCGTGTGTAGGTGCATGTGTGCATGTGTGTGTGCACGCTTCAATGACCACTGTTGGACCCCATGGGGATCAAGGACCTCTGGGAGCCACCCATAATTCACAACGGTCACAGCGAACTCTGTTGCATCACAACTGGTGACCAACAGTCGTAACCAACACTGCCGCCGACCCACAGGAGAATACCATCGCACAGTGGTATCAGACCAACCACAATCAGCCAGCCCTCAAACCAGACCCTTTGACCTAGAAGAACTCGAAACTGCAATGGGAAAGTTGAAACCCGGAAAAGCAGCAGGGATTGATGACATACTGGCAGAAATTATACAGCACCTGGAACCTAACGCAAAGACCTGGCTCGTGGGGATGCTTAATACATGCATGGCACAGAAAACCATCCCTTCTGTCTGGAGAAAGGCCAAAGTGGTTGCAATCCCCAAACCTGGCAAAGACCCATTATCCCCAAAGAACTACCGACCCATGTCCCGCCTCTGCATCACCTACAAGAGAGGCTGCTACTCCAACGCCTCATGCCACTCATAGATACCAAGCTGAATAAAGACCAAGCTGGTTTCCGTCCCGGCCGCTCCTGTGCTGGACAGAGCTCAACCTCACCCAACACATTGAGGATGGGTTTGAGGGAAAACAAATAACTGGAGCAGCAACTGGAGGGCGAAGCAAGCACGCAGGCAGCTTGTGCCTGCCTGCGTGCCTGCCTGCCTTCCTCATGTGGAAGCTGCATAGTTGAGTTTGTGTGTGTGTTTCTTTTTCTGTCTTTCTTTCTTAGGACGAAGATCAAGGTAGACGCCGTTGGAAGGCTCAACACAAGCCGATGCCCCTAGAGATCCATCCCAAAGCTTCCCTCAGGGAGTCCAGCAAGCCAGCTAGCCAGCAAGCCCGCCCAGTCAGCCAACGCAGCCAGCCAGCTCCGCCAGTCAGCCAGTGTAGAAAGTCAGGCTGCCAAGCCAGCGCACATCAGCCCTTGCAGTCAACCATTGTAGCCATACCAGCCTTGCTCAGTCAGCTCAGCCAGGCCTCTCTCGAGGCCTGGCTCTCTGTCTGCCTGGCCCGGTCTGCCCCGCCCTGCCTTGCAGCAACAGAACCAGCCTTGCTGGCAAGCCAGCCAGCTCAGAATACGAGCTCAGCAAGCCAGCGCAGCTGGCAAGCACGCAGTTAGTCTAAACCAGTTTCAGACTGGCAGGCCAAGGCAGACAGACAGGAAGACCGAGGCGCCTAGGCAGGCAGACAGGCCAGGAAGGCAACAAAGTGCAGGCAGGGGGACTATCCGGCCTACGGCTGCGCTGCAAGGGTTGGAGCCTGGCCAGCTCCTGCTGGTCTAGACTGAGTGGCTGTGGCTGCACAGTAAGGCTGCGGTAACCTAGTCTGGGCTTGCTGCTGCACTGGCTTGCTCAGCTCGCATTCTGAGCTGGCTGGCTTTCCAGCAAGGCTGGTTCTGTTGCTGCAAGGCAGGGCAGGGCAGACCGGGCCAGGCAGACAGAGAGCCAGGCCTCAAGAGAGGCCTGGCTGAGCTTACTGAGCAAGGCTGGTATGGCTGCAATGGCTGACTGCAAGGGCTGATATGCTCTGGCTTGGCAGCCTGACTTTCTACACTGGCTGACTGGCGGAGCTGACTGGCTGCGTTGGCTGACTGGGCAGGCTTGCTGGCTAGCTGGCTTGCTGTGCTCCCTGAGGGAAGCTTTGGGATGGATCTCTAGGGGCATCGGCTAGTGTTGAGCCTTCCTATGGCGTCTACCTTGATCTCCGTCCTAAGAAAGAAAGACAGAAAAAGAAAGACACACACAAACCCAACTATGCAGCTTCCACCTGAGGAACCGAGACGCGAGAAAAGAACTGAGCGTCACTTGGGATGGTCACAAACTCTCCAACCATACCCACCCCATGTATCTTGGAGTTACACTGGACAGGGCACTCTTCTTCAAAAAAACACCTGGAGAACACAAAAGCCACGGTCAACACCCACAATAACATCCTGTGAAAACGAGTGAACTCCCAAGTGGGGCGCAGACCCACAAACAATCCGTGCAACTGCCATGGCCCTGTCTTTCTCTACAGCAGAGTATTCCTGCTCAAGCTGGAGCCGATCACGTCACACCAAATTGGTCGACACAACCCTAAATGACACCTGTCGCATCATCACGGGATGGGTCAAGAAAACACCTGTCCCGTCCGTGCCTTTATGCGCTAGCCGGCACCTCCCCCCGCACATCAGACGACTGTGTAACGCTCAAGATGAATGGAAAACACAGGAGATAGACAGTGAAGTCTGGAATGAAATGATAGAGAACACCTCACACACACAGTTTCCTTTCGTGGCTACATTCGAGGGTCGCCGGTCCTCTCAAACGGAACAGTTTAACGTCATGCCCAGGACGAAAAGATATAGAGAACACCATAATGACAAATGACAAATAACAGCAGGAAGGCATGGGCCACAATCCACCGTCTTGGCAAAGACCACACCACCCATAATTCACAACGGTCACAGCAAATTCTGTTGCATCACAACTAGTGTAGGTATTGGATGGAGCCCGCACACCACAGGTATAAGAAAGACGTGATGCAGAGGAGGGAAATGGGTCGGTAGCTCTTCGGGGATAATGGGTCTTTGCCAGGTTTAGGGAATGCAACCACTTTGGCCTTTTTCCAGACAGAAGGGGTGGTTTTCTGTGCTGTGCATGTGTTCAGCATCCCCACAAGCCAGGGCCTTGAGTTAGGTCCCAGGTGCTGTATCATTTCTGCCAGTAGGTCATCAATCCCTGCTGCTTTTCCGGGTTTCAACTTTCCCATTGCAGTTTCAAGTTCTTCTAGGTCGAAGGGTTTGGTTTGAGTGATGGCTGATTATGGTTGGTCTGATACCACTGTGCGATGGTATTCTATGTGGGTCGGTGGCGGTGTTGGTTACAACTGTTGGCCACCAGTTGTGACCAAGACCGCCACCAACCCACAGGAGAATACCATCGCACAGTGGTATCAGACCAACCACAATCAGCCAGCCTTCAAACCAAACCCTTCGACCTAGAAGAACGTGAAACTGCAATGGGAAAGTTGAAACCCGGAAAAGCAGCAGGGATTGATGACCTACTAGCAGAAATGATACAGCACCTGGGACCTAACGGAAAGACCTGGCTTGTGGGGATGCTGAACACATGCATAGCACAGAAAACCATCCCTTCTGTCTGGAAAAAGGCCAAAGTGGTTGCAATCCCTAAACCTGGCAAAGACCCATTATCCCCAAAGAGCTACCGACCCATTTCCCTCCTCTGCATCACCTACAAGCCTATCCCGTCACACCAAATTGGTCGACACAGCCCTAAATGACACCTGTGGCATCATCATAGGATGCATCAAGACAACACCTGACCCTGTCCCAACACCTGTTTACATTCGAGGGTCGCCGGTCCTCTCTAACGGAACAGTTTAACGTCATGCCCAGGACGAAAAGATATAGAGAACACCAACATGACAAATAACAGCAGGAAGGCATGGGCCACAATCCACCGTCTTGGCAAAGACCACACCACCCATAATTCACAACGGTCACAGCAAACTCTATTGCATCACAACTGGTGTAGTTATTGGATGGAGCCTGCACACCACCAAAAAAAAGAAAAACAACATACTATAGTATGCCCTCCGTGACCATGGACTTTAGCCTTTCGCTTTTCTGCAATTTAACCTTTTTTCAAATCCTCAACAATGAAGAATCGCGCACTATAGCGTGCCACTTAATGACCTTGACCAATATCAATGACCTTGAGCAGTATAAATTACCTTCAATAAGACTAGTAAATGACCTTGACCAGTATAAATGACCTTGACAAGTACAAATGACCTTGACCAGTATAAATGACCTTCACCAGTAGAAATGACCGTGACCAGTATATGACTGTGACCAGTATAAATTACCTTCATGAGACTAGTAATTGACCTTGACCAGTATAAATGACCTTTAGAAGACTAGTAAATGATCTTCACCAGTATAAATGACCTTTAGAAGACTAGTAAATGATCTTCACCAGTATAAATGACCTTGACCAGTATGCGGTCCGTGACCATGGACTATAGCCTTTTGCTTTTCCTTGATTTTCACCTTTAAAAAATCCTCAACAATGATGAAGAATCGCACACTATAGCGCGCCGCTCAATGACCTGAGACCATGGACCAATGAATGAAATACAACACATTGAGCAGGGCACTGCAGGGAGTTGAACCCCGTTCCGGTAAACCAGAAGTCCGACACCAGTGCCTTAGTTTTTGTGTTGTTGTTCATTTAAAGGTCCAGGTGTGCATACGCATGTGCCCCTGTGTGTGTAGGTGCATGTGTGCATGTGTGTGCACGCTTCAATGACCACTGTTGGACCCAATGGCGATCAAGGACCTCAGGGAGCCACCCATAATTCACAACGGTCACAGCGAACTCTGTTGCATCACAACTGGTGGCCAACAGTCGTAACCAACACCGCCACGACCCACAGGAGAATACCATCGCACAGTGGTATCAGACCAACCACAATCAGCCAGCCCTCAAACCAAACCCTTCGACCTAGAAGAACTCAAAACTGCAATGGGAAAGTTGAAACCCGGAAAAGCAGCAGGGATTGATGACATAGGCTACTGGCAGAAATTATACAGCACCTGGAACCTAACGCAAAGACCTGGCTCGTGGGGATGCTGAACACATGCATGGCACAGAAAACCATCCCTTCTGTCTGGAGAAAAGCCAAAGTGGTTGCAATCCCCAAACCTGGCAAAGACCCATCATCCTCAAAGAGCTACCGACCCATTTCCCTCCTCTGCATCACCTACAAGAGAGGCTGCTACTCCAACGCCTCATACCACTCATAGACACCAAGCTGACTAAAGACCAAGCTGGTTTCCGTCCCGTCCTGTGCTGGACAGAGCTCAACCTCACCCAACACATTGAGGATGGGTTTGAGGGAAAACAAATAACTGGAGCAGCAACTGGAGGGCGAAGCAAGCACGCAGGCAGCTTGTGCCTGCCTGCGTGCCTGCCTGCCTTCCTCATGTGGAAGCTGCATAGTTGAGTTTGTGTGTGTGTTTCTTTTTCTGTCTTTCTTTCTTAGGAAGAAGATCAAGGTAGACGCCGTTGGAAGGCTCAACACAAGCCGATGCCCCTAGAGATCCATCCCAAAGCTTCCCTCAGGGAGTCCAGCAAGCCAGCTAGCCAGCAAGCCCGCCCAGTCAGCCAACGCAGCCAGCCAGCTCCGCCAGTCAGCCAGTGTAGAAAGTCAGGCTGCCAAGCCAGCGCACATCAGCCCTTGCAGTCAACCATTGTAGCCATACCAGCCTTGCTCAGTCAGCTCAGCCAGGCCTCTCTCGAGGCCTGGCTCTCTGTCTGCCTGGCCCGGTCTGCCCCGCCCTGCCTTGCAGCAACAGAACCAGCCTTGCTGGCAAGCCAGCCAGCTCAGAATACGAGCTCAGCAAGCCAGCGCAGCTGGCAAGCACGCAGTTAGTCTAAACCAGTTTCAGACTGGCAGGCCAAGGCAGACAGACAGGAAGACCGAGGCGCCTAGGCAGGCAGACAGGCCAGGAAGGCAACAAAGTGCAGGCAGGGGGACTGTCCGGCCTAAGGCTGCGCTGCAAGGGTTGGAGCCTGGCCAGCTCCTGCTGGTCTAGACTGAGTGGCTGTGGCTGCACAGTAAGGCTGCGGTAACCTAGTCTGGGCTTGCTGCTGCACTGGCTTGCTCAGCTCGCATTCTGAGCTGGCTGGCTTTCCAGCAAGGCTGGTTCTGTTGCTGCAAGGCAGGGCAGGGCAGACCGGGCCAGGCAGACAGAGAGCCAGGCCTCAAGAGAGGCCTGGCTGAGCTGACTGAGCAAGGCTGGTATGGCTGCAATGGCTGACTGCAAGGGCTGATATGCTCTGGCTTGGCAGCCTGACTTTCTACACTGGCTGACTGGCGGAGCTGACTGGCTGCGTTGGCTGACTGGGCAGGCTTGCTGGCTAGCTGGCTTGCTGTGCTCCCTGAGGGAAGCTTTGGGATGGATCTCTAGGGGCATCGGCTAGTGTTGAGCCTTCCTATGGTGTCTACCTTGATCTCCGTCCTAAGAAAGAAAGACAGAAAAAGAAAGACACACAAACCCAACTATGCAGCTTCCACCTGAGGAACCGAGACGCGAGAAAAGAACTGAGCGTCACTTGGGATGGTCACAAACTCTCCAACCATACCCACCCCATGTATCTTGGAGTTACACTGGACAGGACACTCTTCTTCAAAAAAACACCTGGAGAACACAAAAGCCACGGTCAACACCCACAATAACATCCTGTGAAAACGAGTGAACTCCCAAGTGGGGCGCAGACCCACAAACAATCCGTGCAACTGCCATGGCCCTGTCTTTCTCTACAGCAGAGTATGCCTGCTCAAGCTGGAGCCGATCACGTCACACCAAATTGGTCGACACAGCCCTAAATGACACCTGTCGCATCATCACGGGATGGGTCAAGACAACACCTGTCCCGTCCGTGCCTTTATGCGCTAGCCGGCACCTCCCCCCGCACATCAGACGACTGTGTAACGCTCAAGATGAATGGAAAACACAGGAGATAGACAGTGAAGTCTGGAATGAAATGATAGAGAACACCTCACACACACAGTTTCCTTTCGTGGCCGTTTACATTCGAGGGTCGCCGGTCCTCTCGAACGGAACAGTTTAACGTCATGCCCAGGACGAAAAGATATAGAGAACACCATAATGACAAATAACAGCAGGAAGGCATGGGCCACAATCCACCGTCTTGGCAAAGACCACACCACCCATAATTCACAACGGTCACAGCAAACTCTGTTGCATCACAACTGGTGTAGGTATTGGATGGAGCCCGCACACCACAGGTATAAGAAAGACGTGATGCAGAGGAGGGAAATGGGTCGGTAGCTCTTCGGGGATAATGGGTCTTTGCCAGGTTTAGGGATTGCAACTACTCCAGCCTTTTTCCAAACAGAAGGGATGGTTTTCTGTGCTATGCATGTGTTCAGCATCCCCACAAGCCAGGTCCTTGCGATAGGTCCCAGGTGCTGTATCATTTCTGCCAGTATGCCATCAATCCCTGCTGCTTTTCCGGGTTTCAACTTTCCCATTGCAGTTTCACGTTCTTCTAAGTCGAAGGGTTTGGTTTGAGGGCTGGCTGATTGTGGTTGGTCTGATACCACTGTGCGATGGTATTCTATGTGGGTCGGTGGCGGTGTTGGTTACAACTGTTGGCCACCAGTTGTGACCAAGACCGCCACCGACCCACAGGAGAATACCATCTACTATGGGAGTGAATGGGACTGAATGGGAGTGCATGGGAGTGAATGGGAGGTATTGTTACTATGGGACTGATACTATGGGAGTGAATGGGACTGAATGGGAGGTACTGTTAATATGGGACGATACGATGGGAGTGAATGAGACTGAATTGGGAGTGAATGGGGTGTACTGTTACTATGTGACTGAATGGGAGTGAATAAAAGTGAATGGGGAGTGAATGGGACTGAATCGGAGTGAATGGGAGTGAATGAGAGGTACTGTTACGATGGGACTGTCACTCCCATTCAGAGTGAAAGGGAGTGAATGGGAGGTACTGTTACTATATGGGACTGTCACTCCCACTCACTCCCATTCAGAGTGAATGGGACTGAATGGGAGTGAATGGGAGGTACTGTTACTATGGGACTGTCACTCCCATAGTATCAGTCCCATAGTAACAGTACCTCCCATTCAGTCCCATTAACTCCCAATCACTCCCATAGTAACAGTACCTCCCTTTCAGTCCCATTCACTCGAAATTCACTCCCATTAACTCCCCTTCAGTGTCAAATGTCTTTGTGCTCTGATATTATTTTAAACACTCTGAGGCTGACCCTAAACCATGGTCTATTAAAAATAATTGGAATAAAACATTTTGCCTAAGTCACTTACTGCAGAAGTAATTTGGCCTAAATAACGTTTATAATTGCCTACGTTAAAATGGCATGTTCAGATATTGGCCTAAGTCATTTTATCCTTACATGTTACATGATTGACATACACCTTTATTTGTATGTCAAGTCATATTTTTTGGAATTGAAATAATTTTAGAAATATAATATAGGCCTATTCTACATTTGGCACAGTTTTTTGTGTTTCCTGAAAACCTTGAAGGCAATTAGTTTAATAAGGTGACGATATTAAAAAAAAAAAAAAAAAAATCAGGTAGGTGACACATTTTCAGCCAATCAGGAGAAAGTAGCTATTTATGAGCTTATAATGTTCCAGTTCTAATTTTGTCTGTTACAGTCATTACAATTCCACTTGTTTAATCTGTATCCTGACTGCGTTCCTGATTGGATAAAATTGCAGTTTCAGAAAATGCTTTTTCTGTTTAACAAAAAATTGGAGAGACCGGGAGACCTCTGTTACTGAACAAACACTATAGCAATGATTACTGTCACAATATAGAGCTATTTAACACAATATAGCAATGATTACTGTCACAATATCTATTTAACACTGTTACTGAACACACTATAGCAATGATTACTGTCACACTATAGAGCTATTTAACACTGTTACTGAACACACTCTATAGCAATGATTACTGTCACAATACAGAGCAATTTATTTTAGGTAACCAAATGGACCCCAATAGTAGATCTTTACACTCTCAATAGTTCAATTGTTGTTAAGCATCTGCTTAATTTCCAAAAAACTACACAATTAGAGAATGTAGAAGATTGCTACTTTTGATCCTTTGATTATGTAGGCTCGAGGATCGTTTGCTTTTGCCTGAAGGCTGGCGTGCTTTGATGACGCAGTGTTGTGATGCGCCAGTGTTGGCTGTGATCAGTTGTTGTGGGGATTTATAATAAACGGAGCGACCGGTGGCGTTCCAATGATAAACTCCTTGTCATCTATCCTTATAAAGAGAGTCTAAAGCCTGCATATTCTTCTAGCTGCGGCCGGCGATACAATTATATAATGCTGATTGTAGCATAGCCATAGTGGTTAGTGACTGAGCTTTGTTAACATGAGTGCCCGAAATCGTTTCCCTCCAATTTCAAAGAATGTTTGTTGCTTCCCGACAATTTTCACAATGTTTGTCCTTTTACATACCAAACAATACTCTATTCACCTCTAGTCGATTATTTATTCAGCATTTGAGCCACTGACCACCATTGTGAGAGTCTATTAATGTGAAATGGTAGTCCGTGGCTCAAACATGTTCACTTTTGAAGTTACTTGTTGTGTTTATATATGTGAATACTACTCTTCAAAGCCGTGTTCCGGTAGTCGAGTGGGTACTGTCGACGTTAATGTAACGTTAGGGCCCGGGTTCGGGTTCTACTCCCCGTCCAGGACTGAGAGTGTGTTTTCTTCTTACAAAAGTTTTTGGATCTAGTAGAGGTCCATTCTGTATCTGAGCCACTGACCACCATTGTGTCTATTTATGTAACATGGTGGTCCGTGGACCTCGACTAGATGCAAAAGCAATTGTGTTTGTTTGGTAGAAAAACACTCTCGGTCCTCGACGGGGAAGTGAACTCAGGCCCGGTGTTTATAAACCGTCGACGTTAACCATTCAGCTACTGAAACATTGTTTTACAATTTTGTAGAAACATCATATATAAACATCATAACAAGTAATTTCATAGGTGATAGACGTTTGAACACAAAAACAACAACAGCGTTAAGTAGTAAATAACATACCTGCTCCGATGGTGACGTGGCACTTCCAAACAAACACTGACCAAACTCGGCTCCACGCATCTCTTCCGTATTTAAGGGTGCCGGCCGTCACTTCCTTCCGGGGTGAGCAGAGGGGGTGAGGCCACGCCCGCGAGAGAAAATATATGACGTGGAACTTCCTGGAGTAGAATCCGGAAGTGGCTGACGTCACAACTTAAATACACAATACAGAGCCCGATCTCTAACTTGGCAGTGTCCTTGGTGGTGTACTGGACTAGTCATCTGACTTAGTCTTAGCCTCTTAATTTTGCCGGTTCGAACCCCGTTGGTAATTTTCCTACAACACGGACTGCTTGTTTTTGTGAGGTCATGGTTAGGGCTAGTTTGACATGCATTGATTGATTGATTGAAATATTTATTAACAGTTTGTAGAATTTACAGTACATTTTAAGCACAAACTCAATACAAAGACTGTCAACTGTGAGTGGACGACCCAATTAAGCATTACACTTGTTTACAACAGGGTCCACATTGTCCACAGTGTTGCATTAGACTGCGGACCCCCATTTAGTGGCATTTCTATCTCTGGGACCCCCAGCCAGTAGCCTAACGGGGGTCCCCGCACACCAGCAACTGACAGGTAGGTAGGCCTACTGGGGGGTCCCCGGACACCTGCAGCAACTGACAGCCCACACGGAAAGGACTTATATGAAACTTATATGTTCATATATGTGCATATATGCAACATATATGTCATATTCAGGTACATATATGTGCATATATGTATATAAGCATGACATATATGCAACATATATGGCACTTATATAGTGCCATATATATTTTAATTTGTCCATTAACACCCAGCCCTGTATAATGTAGTAACGTCCAAAATGACTCCCAGATTGAATTGCACTTTGACATGAAGGGTATTTCAGGTCTAAATGGGTTCATCATTAATCATGCCATTTGCACCATATCATGCTTTTAGTTAATTTGCTTGATTTGCATGTCTTATCACTAAATAACCTGTGCTGATGAGTGCTGTCACGTCGCCAATACTAATTAAAGTGACATTTGTGAGAAAAGCTTGTTTAAATCTATTCATTCCATATACCATCTTTTTGGTTAAAGGCCAACAATCGTCAACAATAGGTTTGTGTACACACTAACAGATGGACTGCTTGAATTCTAGTTGACTTCAAGCATGTATTTTTTTGTATTGCCATGTTTTGTTCTTGCTTAAATGTAAATCGCTCTGGATTAAGAGCGATTTACATTGCTAAATGCCTAAATTATAAATCGGGTCCACTGTCTTCTCATTATTGCCTTTTCCTTGATTCTATGTAGAAGCCACATTAAAGAAGTTCCCGCAGTCAACCAAAGGCATGCTGGGAACAGCAGTAAACGGAAAGCTGACGGAGCTGCGGCGGTTCCACAAGAAGTAGACAAACAAGTAATGATATTATTAAAATGAAATAAAGCTGTTGATACAGCCCCTCCTATATCCAGCTTTAATGTCTGTCCACTGACTACACAAACATTAAATTCAGATTGACAATGAATGGAGAATGATACATCATAGTGTATTGTACCGTCATGATGACATGACGCAAATTGTGATGTGCATTTTGTAGCTTGCTTCTGAACTAATGATGCCTCTTTTTGATCAAATCAGATTTGGGGATGACGAGTGCCGGAGAGAAGCCTTGCATGGTGTCCTGGAGCCCCCACCTGTATTTTTTGTTATTTATGAGCTAATTATAATTTATTATGATTTATTTTTATATGCCAATGCCATAATTAAATGTTTATTCTCCCAAGAAACATCTCCGAGGTCTTCTTTTCTGACACATATTTTTTTTATTCAGAAAGATAAAGATATAGATTATGTAATTATACATATAATAGGCTACATCACTGGTTCCCAAACCACATACACAATTTCTGTGTAAATAAAATTGTTGCTATTATATTATTATTATTATTGTATTATTTATAATTGTATTATTATTATTATATTATATTATTTATGTACATATATGTACATGTGCATATATGTGCATATATGTTCATATAAGTGCATATATGCACATATATGTTCAGGGGGTCCAATTTCATATATGTTACATATATGTCTATCATATATGTAATATATATGTCTAACATATATGTTACATATATGTTAGACATATATGTCTAACATATATGTAACATATAAGTCCTTTCCGTGTGGGAGGTAGGTACTGCATGGGTTCCCCGGACCCCCCAGTCTGTGACACACTGTGATATTGTAGGCTATAGGCCTATTGTTATTGTCTCCACCAGGCCGAAGGCATGGGGGGAGAGTATGTTTTGCACTCCGTCCGTCCGTCCGTGTGTCCGTCAGTGTGTCCGTCCGTGTGTGTGTCGGTGAGCAGCTAATCTCGGCCACCGTTAACCCGGTCGATGCCAAATTTTGCACACACACTCCCTGGATGCCAACGATGAACCTCTGCCCCAAACTTTCCAGAACGGCCTGTTATAGCGCCACCAGGAGGCCGCTTTGTGCAAAACAAGTTTTTGCACAGTACACCTACAGATTTTGTCCAAACATCACGCAAATTGGTACACAGTCTCTCTAGAGCCATTCAACGAAACGGGTCTTTCAGATTTCTCAGACTCCATCCTGATTGGTTAAGATTGGCTTCCAAAGTTCACAGGAGTGCTCAGTTTCAAACAAAATGCTGCAAATCATGAACACATCGCGTGATTTCCGTGAAATTCTGCACGCACATTCCCACTAGGCCGAGGAAGAAATGCCACATGAACAATTTCAACTCAGCCTCAAGGTGGCGCTATAACTGGCCGAAAAGTGTTTTTACCTCTAACTGCACGGATCTGTGGATAACTTTGTATGCCAACTCCCTAGTTTACTTTTGTTGCCCTTTTATCCAACCACCAGATGAAGGCAAGCTGCAATGTCCTACATTCCTATCCTGGTGGAGACCTGTGCCCAGAAGGGCACTTTTTCTAGTTTTCTTCTTTTTCTTGAGGGGCGCTAGCCCCTCCTATTGATTGATTGATTGAAGTATTTATTAACAGTTTGCAGAATTACAGTACATTTAAAATACAACTCAATACAAAAAACTGTTAACAGTGGACGACAGCATTACACTTGTGTACAAAATCCCTTTTCAATTCATCAGAACATTTAGAGACGTACAAATATAGACTTCTATATAATCAAAAATCACACCCGTGTGAAATGAGGGGTGCTCTTGTCATCGTACATCAATTTATGTTAGCGAACATTTGACATTGCTGTATGAGGTACATAAGGTGGTTGGTCCCTTATTGGCCAAGTGCTTCCACCAACATATGTGATTGGTTAGCCGATTTGCTCGTTTACATATGACGTAGGTTTTCCCTTCAATGTCAATGGCATTTAATGTTTTGATGTTTAATTTACATCATATTTAGCGGAATTATCAGCTCTTATCATCAGACATACAGTACATCATCATGCATCATCTCATACTGGCCAATCAGAATGCCTGTTGCCTGTCCCTCTGGTTAGCTGATTTGCTCGTTGACATGGCATAAACTTTCCATTCAATGTCATTGGCGTTTAATGTTTTAATGTTTAATTTGTCATATTTAGTGGAAGTGAGGGGAAGAGGGTGTCCAGCTTTGAGGGTCTGTGTAACACAAACATTGAAGACAAAAGTGTGTAAACACAAACATTGAAGACAAAAGTGTGAAAGGATGAAAATTGTGATTGGCCAGAATGAGATGATGTATGATGAATTGATGATGTATGATGATCACTTCACACGGGTATTTGTACGTCTTTAAATATTCTGATAAATTAACCCTGATTAACCAAGTCTTAGTCAATCAATCAAATCAATCAATCAATCAATCAATCAATCAATCAATTAAACTCAAAATGTGGTTCGGTAGGCCTACCGGGCCTTGGGCCTACCCAGCATTGAATGATGTCATATGTGATGTGACTGAGCAGCAGTACTGTGACATCAGCCATATCCATATTTGGACATATTGGTATAAAACCTTGCCTGTTGATTTGCTGTCAGCAGGGATATCCTATATGGGCATAATCAGGACACAACGTGAGCACACGCACGCACTTAATTTGGAGATTGGTCTGGCACTCAATTTCATTTCACTCACCCCAGAGCTGTGGATGACCAATCAGAGCCTACTATTCAAAGTGAGACATTTTTTTCTGTTTGTAACCACCCCTGGAAATAAATATTCCACACCGAAGTGTGGAAAATGTGTGTGTTAGGCCTATGTATTATGTGTGTTCCATATTCGGGCTGATAAACAATGTTATCAACATGTCCATCGTTGCTGGGGTTATGCACCGGCAACGCGTTGCCATGGTCCAGTACAGATATTGGCATATGCGTGAACTTCACAGACGCAAACTTTGGATAAGGACAGCTCCATCGTCCTTATCCACTATCGTTTATTAAGTGTATTGTGTTTAACATGAGCTCTGCTTGTGTCTGTGTGCTTTGTTTTTCGGTACTGTACTGTGCCTTGTGATTCAATCAGCAGCGTGTCTCTGTGTACTGTATGTTGTAACCATGACAAACACTTGTATTGTTTCTCTCTGTTTTTACGACACTTCTCTTGAGTTCCCAGTTTCCCTGAAATCCATTTTCTCACACACATTTGATCCCTATTGTTTGACCCCCCAACACCCCCCAAACCACCCCACACCCATCTGCACTTCCAGTAGATATTTATTGGTTGTTGAGGTTGAGAACGTCTTCTTTTCAAAATCTTTTAATTTATAACAGTATGGATGTCAAGTCACAGGTTCATAGAAAAAATTCAAGATTTTAGTGTCAGTGACTCAGAGGTAAACAAACTTATACATCACAGAGATCAAGGGGCAGACATAATGAAAAGACTGTTGTTGTGCAAAACATGCCCAGGTTGAGAACTTCTTGATTTCACAATCAACAATGCTGATTATTTTTTGGCCTGTCATCAAGCATAAAGTACATAAAAAAATAATTTACAAACAAGAAATTGAAATAATTTTGAAACGGTTTGTGATTTGACTGTGTTCTTCATCAATCACTATGCCTACAGTATATGCCCCCATTCCATCTGACCACATTCTGTACAATAAGACAACAACCCAGAGAGGAGACAGGAAAAGTGCGTGGGGGTGGATTAAACTTCCACCGGGCTTCATGAGCTGGACTGTTAACACAACCACGGCACTTAATCAAAATAATATCCTGGATGTGTCATGGAGGAATCTCCCAGTCTACGTGCTGTACTGTTTCTGTCTCCCTCAGCAAGGTATCCTGTTTATCCTGCCTCTTTGCAGCCTCTCGTGTGTCATAATAAACACTCGTTTTATGTACGGTAACAGATACACTGGGTACTATGTGGTCTTTATATAGCCTACAGCGTCGTCAATGGTCTCTTATCGACTATAAACAGATATTTTCATGGTAATAAATATTCAGTTAATCGGCATTGATGACGTGGTGTGTAAACTAAGAACAATGTTGCCTGAATAGACCACGTGGTTGGTTATACTATTTACAGGCCATGTTTGTTTGTCGAAGCTTGCATCATGTGATCAAGCACTTCTAACTTTGAAAGCACTGGACATTGAAAAGGGTTAGGGGTTAGACAATCACACTTGTGTGATTGTCATATGTGTAGACCTGTGTGTAGTTACTATGTATCTTTGCTTAGATTTCTCTGGAGTTCTACAAAGCAAAGCCAGTGGTCTGGTAAACATCAAGTCTCCATGACTACTGGAGACACTCTCCCGAAAGAGACAAATTCAAGCATCTCAATACAAAAACAAGGAAAATCTCAATACAAAAACGTGGGATCAGATTCTATAGCGTGGAAAAAAGTGTCTCTAGGGCGCGGCGACACAGAAGTCTAATTCTACCTGTGAGGGTGGATTCTGCCAAAGCTTTTCAATGGGAATGGTGTGGTTGTCTTTGCAGAAAACCACAAATGGCAACAAACCGCTCCGTTCTCATTGAAAAGCATCGTCTGCCAAATAGGCAGAATTAAAGTTCGGTGTGACTGCACTCTAACAATAACAAAGTATATAACTTGAGGAGGCAAATACAATATTTATTACTTTGATTTATGGACTGTAATGTGACACCCCAAATAGCTGGATGATTTTATGATTGACCCAAAATGTCACTATTGGTATTAATCCTTGTTCTGAATAGGTTAAGAAATACAGACATTTGGGACCACCTTCCCAACTTCAGAAGCAGTAGCAGTCAGCTCAGTCTTGGCCATCGATCACCCCGGGGCTAAACTGCCCCTTCCCCCTTGTACCTTGGCTGTGTCACCCAACCCGACACTGCATGTGTGTGTTCAAGTCCCACAATGGATTACTCATTGAGAGCAGACAGGTAGACAGCCGGATCTCACAGCAGACAAGTTCAAACACAGTCCCCCCTAGTACCGTATCACTAACAGACAATGCCAGGTTCATTCCCACAATCTCACTTTGACTTCTGTCACTTTGACAAGAGGCTGGTTGAGTGAAAATTTGTCAGACTGGAATGTCTGACCCTCTTGGCTCTGGGGCTTGTGCTTGTGTGTGTGTGTGTGTGTGTGTGTGTGTGTGTGTGTGTGTGTGTGTGTGTGTGTGTGTGTGTGTGTGTGTGTGTGTGTGTGTGTGTGTGTGTGTGTGTGCGTGCAACCTTGTGTGTGTGCGTGCGCACGCATGTCGTGTTTAAAAGTGCAGGATGCTAGGATTCTGTAGTAGGCTATAGGAAGGAAAATTGTGCATGTGTGTCCGTGGGTGTGGGTGTGCGCTGAGTACACGGAAGCAAAAGGCCCATGTTAGGAATGAGAGGAGGGTGGATCAGGATGAGGGCGCTAACAGGCTGAGCTGCGAGGCTTTCATCTGCCTGTCAGGAAGAACCAGATAGCAGCATCTGGTATCCAAACAGATGCAGGTTACTACATATGTCATGTTGTTACCATAGGTTGTTAGTTGTTACACACAGACACATAGACAGTGTTGGGGAAGCTAGCATACCAACCTTCAATGACAGCAAGAGGACTGAGAAAGGGTACACAGCGGAGCGCAAATATCCACCAGGCCGGGTGATCTAACCAGTGCTGTGTAAGAGGCAATATCCAAACGTTGCAGGGATGATGTGCGGACGCCGGACAGTGTGGCATTGTGCCAACCTATGCCTACTGCATAGGCGTCTACTATATGTTTTCATATATATGAGTTTCTAATTTGGGTCTTGTGATATTGAAGCGCGTAGCTGTCGGCCTATGAACCGGCATCGTTTGAGTATAGAACCACAAAGGGCTACAGAGTGGCAGAATGAATGCACCTGTTGTGGCAGCATTTGATTGAAAACATTATATTATTGCATGTTACAATAATAATGTTCTTCACAACATGATCAATTAATAATGCTTTCCACCTCTCTCTGTGCCCGGAGTCACGATCATCAGTGTCACGACTCCTAAGATAATGTGGACCTAATTTGGTGTAGTTTGAATACTAAAGAAATCATGTTAGTTTCACATTTGTAGAGTCTCTTATACTGTAGGTCGAAGTGTAATAGCTTTCGGTTCTGCATTGTTTAGAAGCCCCATTTCATATTATTCAAATATAGGATAGATAGGACGATGCGTCCACAAACATGAGAAGCCATCGGAATGAAACATCAATAATCAGTATCATAGCAAAAAGTGTGTAAAACCTTGTAGTCTGAAATGGCTAAATCAGCTCTGTACAAATTAGCTAGTGTGATGTCACAGATGACGTCACACATACAGATACATAACCCACATAGTGATGCGTGCTCGTTGATCTCTGGAGTATATCTGTTTGAGGTATCTTGAAAGCTGGGCATTCTTTGAGTCAGATGTCAGTTGACAACAAAAATAGATGAAAACATTTTATTTAGAATGTAAATACATGTGTGAATTTTTAATTAGATCCTGGCGTTCAGTCTGCTGAATTTCCCCTCCGTGCTCAGCACATTAAAAGACATCCACAAACGCCATAGACAGACAGAGACAGATAGACAGACAGATAGACCGATTGATTGATTGTTTAATTGATAGTTTAATTTATAGTCCCCTTTTAATTCAGTGAGGGAAATTGGATATAGCAGCCCAGCACAGTAAGAAACACAGGACAGAAAGAGAGAGGTAGAGATACACCTAAACGGATCTCCACAGGCTGGGGGAAAGGAAAGGTATCAAATACTCCAGTCACCTTTTGATTGTTTAACGGAACTTAGTAACGTTATGTGAGTTGAGTCGTTTCAAAACGGCGGTGCTATCGAACAGCAACGTTATCCCAGACTGTTGGAGAGAATCTACTATCCCCTGGAGTTTCTCAAAATGGATCATCCGGATCCTGAAGAAGACCCGTGTGCCCAGTCAGCAGGGGTTCAGGTGAAGAAGAGTAGCTTCCAGATCACCAGTGTGACTCCGGCTCTTTCCGTGAGCACCAGCAACAACACTCTGGAGGACACGGAGACTTCTGATGACCTGGATGAATCCCACACAGAGGATCTGTCCACCTCTGAAATCCTGGATGTGTCCAACAACATGGCCGGGTCCAACAACATGGCCGGGTCAGACAGGAGGCTATCTGACCCGGGTGTGCACCCTGGTCTGGCCCCAACCCCTGTATCGTCAACTTCATCCCAGCCCACCTCGGCTCCCACTACCACTACCACCAGCAGCTCTCGCTTCAGGGTGGTGAAGTTGGAGACCTTCAAGAGGAGAAGATGGACATGTTCTGAGCACTATGACAAGGTGGAAACCATGCCTTCTTCTGTGCCTACATCTCTGTTGGCAGAGGCTACATGTGCTTCTGGCCTGAGGCCAGTGGACAGCGTGAGGCAATTTACTCCTGAGACCTTTTTGGTGGGTTCAGAAAGGGAGAGCACCACCAGCATTTTGAGCCATTATACAGACAGCATGTGCAGTGGCCAGACTGCAGGCACCATAGTGCCCAGGCAGTCCCACGATTATGCTCCACCTCTCCTAAATATGGGAGTGTCCCACAGCCAGCCTCACGTACATCCCCAGGATCTCGCCCATTCACAGCTGAGAACCACCATGGCCCCCTCGGCTCCTGGAAGCATTCACCACCAGCCTGTCTCGATGACAGACAACCAGACCACCGTGGGCCACCCTCTGCCTGGTGGTGTTGCCCGGGAGGTTACTAGTCCACACTCAGACTCCACCCAGTGCTTGGTGGGGGTTCAGCAACAGACGGCCTACACTTCTCAGCCCCAGCAGCCCTGTGCCAGCTCTCAGGCAGCCCAGGTGCAGGTGACATCTTCGGAGTACACACTTTTACACCCAGGAATCCCCCAGCCTCCTGCTGCGGGATTGACACCTGGCCCTTCCAACGGAGCCGGCCACATTACAGCAGTTCCTCAGCAGCAGCCACAGGTCCTTCAGGTTCATGCCCAGCAGAACTCTCTTCAGGCCACCACCTCCACCATGGTCCCTCAGATGCGTGTAGAGGGCCTCAACCAACAACCCCTGAGCCACCTTGTCACTCTGGATCAGCACCAGTCACTCCCAGCCCAAGTCCAATCTGGGTCAGTCCACCAGGTAGTAGCGTCCTCCATGTCTCCTTCTTACATGCACAGTGATCCGCAGCTCCAAGCCCTCAATGGGGAGCACAGTGGTGGGATATCCTCTCAATCTGTTCAGTCTGCTCAGATCCAGCCACCTAATGTGAGCTTGACCCACGACTTCACGAGCGCCCAAGTCCAGGCTCAGACGGCCCAGGCCCTCTATGCCAACCTGCCCAACTTCACAACCACTCAGTTGGAGGACGCACAGCGTCTTCTCCTCCAGCACCAGTCGGCCCTGTTGGGGCTTCCTGCCTCCGGGGTCGGAACTGGAACTGAGATAGGCGCTACCTCTGTCGGGGCCTTAACTTCCTCAGTCCTCAACACTGCAAACGGAGAGGATGACAGCTCGCCAGGAGCCAGTGTCGTGGCCATAGACAACAAGATTGAGCAGGCAATGGACCTGGTGAAGAGCCACCTGATGTATGCCGTGCGCGAAGAGGTGGAAGTACTGAAGGAGCAGATCAAGGAGTTGATAGAGCGTAACTCTAAGCTGGAGCAGGAGAACACTCTTCTGAAGACCATGGCCAGCCCCGAGCAGATGGCTCAGTTCCAGGCCCAGGTCCAAACCAGCTCCCCGCCAGCTACGCTTGGGCCCCAGGGCGATGCCACGGTGGCAGCCCTGCCCTCACCCGTCGTCCACGATTCGGATGCCTCGACAGAGCATTCCCACACACCTACACACACTGAGCAGCCCGAACCCCCCGAACACCAAGATCAAATATAATATTCACACCATTATAAATACAATGTTTTTTATGTCTATCCATTCGTTATCTGGCTGAAATGAAGCATAGCTTACTAGCTATAGTTCAGGCAAATACACTTGAAAGGTTCACACGCACCACTATGTTGGTTATGAAATTGACGTTGTCAAGCAGCTGACCAATTTGGCCTTTTATTTAAGCCCACCTCATTCCACCGTTGCTCTTCCCAATCTCACTGCAGGTTTGCATGCCAAGAAGAAACGCATATGAACTGCTGGTGACAGCAAGACAAACAACAGTGGAATGGTGATCTTAAATAGACCATCAAATTGGTCAGCTGCTTACATATTACAGTTTCATTATGCGTGTACATAACCTACATAGTGACGAGCATGCATGCAAACCACTTGAGAGCGTCCCACCCCCTCGAGAGACCCGGAAAATAAATCCCCGTTCATTTTTCCTCATAGACTTTTCCGAAAATATTTATTTAAAGACGTTTAAAGACGTTTACGCCGCGGGCAAAGCCAACTCTTGTTGTGACAAATCATGACAACAAACACAATTTTTCAGGCCAAACAAAGAATTAGAAAGTAGAAAAAAACGGCACGTTACAACACTTTTGTTGTTGTTTTTCTTCTTTGTAATTATTTGTTTGGTCCAAAATATTGTGTGTGTTGTCATGATTTGTCACAACAAGAGTTGGCTTCGTACGACGCTTAAAAGGTCTTTAAATAAATACGTTTTGAAATGTCTATGGGAAGAATGCATTGGGATTCATTTCCTGGGCCTGGCGTCGTCATGAAAGGGGGCGGGACTGCGACGCTCTATAGGTCACAAGCAAAGCTTATTTCAGTCAGATAACTCAAAAATAGATAATAAAACGTATTGTGAATATTGGAGTTCAGGCTCCGATACATATTACTTCCCGCTCAGCACATTAGAAGACAACATTTAAGACTATAGGGAGATATGACGCAAGTTCCCATATAGGCCATGCCATTTACACCTACCTAACTAGATTGACCGACATTTTGCATTTCTTCAGATTTTGTATAAAACTCATAAATTGCTACATCTTTGGAGTCATGTGGGATACAGATGTTTGATATTCCATACCGATTGGCTATAATTGGCTGCCCCTCCCAAATTGTAGGAGGAGCCTGTTACAACAAATGCCCTCATCTGACCCCATTACCACAAACACTACAAATGTCATGTTTGTTGCAGATTTTTTTTTTGTCTTCACGGTGTACCTATACGGTACACATAATATCAGGAGACACATGTGACAATGACCGTTGAACATCTTTTAGATATTCCATTCCATTCTAATTGGCTTCACATGTCGCAAACCGTTGGATTGATCAGCTCCATCTGTCTTGTGTCCACTACCAGTAGGCCGCAGAGGTATCTCCACACATTTTTTCCATTTTTGAGATGCTTAACTTAAAATGTATGATGTATCGTGCTTAGCAATGGCCCACAGCTGTTCTGACATCATGGTAAACCACGGCCTCACATGGCTTATACTTTATTCTATTATACCTGGGCCAGCAAGTACACAATGTAAATGTCTGCAGTGATTGATTTGGTTGGTAATTGTGGGGCTTTGGAAACAAAGTTTACACAGATGTTGTCCTTTTATTTGTGTCCTCCTGTTTGATGTGCGGCTTACAGGAGAGTTGGGTCTGACTGACTGACTGACTGACTGACGGCTTTGATAGGTTGCCAGCCTGCCAACCCCCCATACCCCCCTCCCCCCGCTCAACCTGCCCTAACAGATTCCACTGCGGATGCGCTTATAATTACAACATGTCTTAAACCTCCAGACATACCACAAAAGTGACTTCAGCTACCTTCTGTGTGCATGCGCTCGCACCTGCGGGCTATGGTGGTCTGTGTACATTAGTTGGCGTGTGTGTGTTTGGCGGCTTGTGCTTGCACGTGTGCGTGCGTGCACGTATGCGCGGTTTCACTGGTTTGTGCTTGCACGTGCATGTGTGTGGCACACACTTGCATCAGTGTGCACTATACTGTACATGTGAAGACTCGTGTATGTGTTTCATGCCTGTTTGTGTTACTAAGGGTGGATGACAGCTGTAACAGTGTGTGTGTGTGTGTGTGTGTGTGTGTGTGTGTGTGTGTGTGTGTGTGTGTGTGTGTGTGTGTGTGTGTGTGTGTGTGTGGGTGGGTGGGATGAGCTGTAAGGGCCATGAAATCATGAAATGGAGAATCCAGCTGCTTTGCACCGTGGCCAATGCACAGCGTGCACTGGGGGACACAGCTGAGGAGGACAGTAGAGACAGACAAATCAATAGACTTGTTTTGATTAACTACTTAAGCCCTATTAGACGTCGTCATATGGCAAATAGCAATTTACAAGCTCACAAACACAGCTTGCATTTATGCTATTTTCTACTTTTGTAGTTTTGAAATAAAATGTTTGACATTTTGACAATTTCTGAAAATAAATCGCCTATAATGGCATGCCCAAAATTGGGATGCCAGCTAGTGTTTAAGTGTGGGAATAAGAAAATGCAATATTGGAGAATAAGAATAGATGCATAGGTGTGTGTGTGTGTGTGTGTGTGTGTGTGTGTGTGTGTGTGTGTGTGTGTGTGTGTGTGTGTGTGTGTGTGTGTGTGTGTGTGTGTGTGTGTGTGTGTGTGTGTGCGACTGTGCGCCCGTGCGTGCGTGCATAGGGCATCAGTTCCATTCAACCAACGCCTGTTTCCGACACTGTACAATCTTGAGTGTTCATTTAACTCACAATGTACTAAATGAATCGGACTGTGCCAGACTTAAACTTGAGCTAAAGGAAACCAAAGTGTCATCGGTGAGTCATTCCCGGTGGCCCTTCTCTTGTGGTTTACTGAGCCAGTGGGTTTTTTGTATTTCTCGGTTTTAGGAGTCATGCAAGGGTTCTTTTGAGGGCTTTTGGACAGAAGTCAGTCAATTCATACAGGAAGGGGACCTTTGGCAGCCAAATGGATCTCTTTTTACATTGCTGGGAGTCATTGGCACACAAGTAAAGCATTCCTCTAGAACAGTTCCTGCATTGTGTCAACTGTTAACAGAGATATTGAAAAATATGTCCTAAACATTGACAGAATATATAATATCATGTGTTAATTTTTAATTGTGTTAATTGTGACTGAATTAAATTAAATATTCACAGCATAATGTACCTGCCACCCTGACCAGATCTTATTACAAAGTAAAATCCTGCACAACTTGCGATGATCAGTTGACCTTTACCTTTACTGTTGTATGATGGTGTCATACATTGAAACCTGCAGATGGATGCGACTCATTGTGCCACCATGCGACAAAGTAAATAAAATGCGGTTTAGGCCTGAAAGATGCGTATATTTATTCTCTAAATCTAAAGATCTAGCCCCCTAACTTGCCACAATAAGGCCATTGTTTGAGCAGCAGAGAATAAACTACCATCAGCCTGTGCTCGCAAAGACGCAAACCCAGGCTGTGACATTTCACCATGGAAAGTTGCAGTGTGCAGCATAATGGGTGTTGGCCCCACCGATGCGGAGAATCCATGCAGATTATTGCAAAACAGATGTTTCAACTGGTGAGAGAGGGATCTGCTGTATGTGTTGCTCATACACTCCTACGCAGTGAGCAGATGTGTGTGCCTCTCAAGCAAAGTTAAATATACACTTTGCTTCATTTATCTGTGAAAGTGTGATCCCAGGTTTAACTGAACAGTTGGCTGTGCCTGTGTTTAATGTTACTTGTCACATTTGTTTCAGAAACACGAGAGAATGCTCTCTGTTCTCTCCTCCATACAGCCAGGTTGTAGCTCCCCAAAAATATAAGGCGATGTCTTGCTCTTTGCATTTTGTGTTCAGAAAACAACAAAAAAACAGTACAGTGGGTAAAATGACCAAATTACTGTTACATTCCATCTTTCAGTTTGTCCTTCCTCAATGTTAACTTGTTAACACCTCAGCAGAATGCAGGAAACTGTAAAAACTGTAAATGTCTTTACAGGCTGTGTGTAACCACCACACAGTGAAACTGACGGGTCCATTCGGTTCCATTTGTAACTCTGCAGTGTACAATTGGAACCAAATGGACCCTTAAGGGTCCACCATTTGCACACACTGACACAGTTAAATTCTTGCTGAGGATGTTACTGTGTAAGCTTAGACAAGATCCCACCAAATACGTACACAGGATGCTGACCAACGGAGGGCAGGAAGGCATCACTTACGCATTGGACGCGTGGACTTCAACACGGCCCAGTGATGGGAACCCCCTCTGACTTCCCCCTCCTCCGTATTTTTAGTTTACTTTAATGGCTTTTATTTATGTCTGGTGTCAGAATCCAAAGTGCATGAGGCAAAGGGCCTTGTTGGCTCCTTATCTCTCAATTTAAAGCCGCTCTCGCTTGATTCTGGCACACATGTCTTTACCTCTAATGTAGCTTGTCTTAAATTGTTATCTTAGTTTCTATCACCTGTCCCCCCCCACACACACTATATATATCCATCATTTCTTGCCCTAATCCGTATTCGGAATGGTATCCTCCATAACCTTCCCGTTATCTTATAATGTTGTAGTTTGTTTCAGGGAAGCCTCCTAGAGAGAGAGAACATGTTTCTCTTTAAATTCTTGAAACGTAGAAATAAAAGATGCGGTGGGGGGGGAAACCTCAGAATTCCCCAACGCAAACCAATGGGTGGAGAGAACCGTGCTAAACAGAGCTATGGAATTCACTTAACTATAGACACTGGTGTCCAGCGGTGTATGGTGCCAAATATCCCTGCAGCCAAGGTTTTTAATGGTTAATTACATCAAGACCTTTGCTATGACTCAGTATCAAGCCACTAAGTATTAAATACTGCACTAAATACTAGCCCTGGCTGTTAAACCATACAGTCAAGTGTTCACCAACAACAACCACCCTTCCTCTCAAAGAAGGCTTCAGTTTTTCAACATTTCCATGTTATGTTGTTATCGCATCATAAATGTGTGATATATAATTGCAAATGAAAATGTCACAAACTATTCCATCCCACCATCATCCACCCCTCCCTTTCCGCCTACGTGCATTACAGCCGTGACCTCTGCAAGGGGTTCAAGTTTATGTGGTGTTTCCAGCTACTGACTCACACAGTGCAGCTCAAATGGGATGTAACCATCTTTCCACAACGACTATGATGGTATGTGCAAATAACTTAATAAGTAGAAACAGACAAGCGTAGGTTGTATAACCTGACTTAGAAGCAACCGGGAAAGAATAGAACTGTGCTGTGCTGATAGAAACATGCGTAGAAACCGCTGACATTTTCAATGAAAGGTTTCAGCAAAATGTCAAACGTAACATAAGCCACAGAATGTGTGCGCTCTGTTAGCTGCACATGATCTATCATTGGGCTGAAGACATGAGCAAATGCATATAAATGTGTTCGGTCTTGGGGTGACACAAGTAACACATAACATATTATGTAACGTGACAAATTCTGTACTATTATTACAGTTACTGTCAAGTAACGTTTCAGAATCTTTTTTAAGCTAACATTCACACACTAATGACAATACAGTTTGTCAGAGATTCACTTTTTAGATATTTTAGTTTGTTTTTGTATACCCAGCTTGAGTTGTTTGTGTCTCATCATGACATTGAAGTTTAGGATGCTAAAACAGTATTTTAATACAATATTGTATAATTCTTCTATTTCATTCAGCTTGCCCTCTTCCATTTAATATTATGCTTAATTACATTTCTAATTTACGGGTATTTTGTGAAACCATTGCAAAAGTAACTTTTTTGTACACAAAAAGTTAGCTTATTATTTGAATCAAAAGTAATCAGTAATATGTCAAATATTACATTTTAAAAGCACCAACTCGGAATGCACATAAACTTATATTTTACACATGTACTACGCCCCATCCCTCTATATGGTTCTTTCACTCTCTCGCACGTGCATGCGTGCACACACACGGACACACGCACACAGACGCACACACACGCACGCACACACACACACACGCACACACACACACACACACACACACACACACGCAGACGCGTGTGCACACACACACACACACACACACACGCCAGTACAAAGTTGTTCCAGGTGGGGGTATATACTTTGTGTATCTTAGTGATTTGTTGCTCACAGACTGGACTGAAGTGGACCAGAAAGAACCCATCTGTATTCATATCCAAACAACACAGTTGTCCGTGAGTGTCCACAGATCTCAGAGGCCACAAATATGCATGCTGAAAAATCTCCAGTCTGCAGAGGAAGCACACAGTAAATCCCCCAGTTTTAATTTAACTCAGAGAGTGTACAGATGTAACCATAACCCTAACCCATAAGGGTATACACTCTTGTCTTGGAGCTACATGAACACTATGGATTTTACTGTATAAAGGCAAGCCAAAAAACAAACACATTTTAACAGTGTGCCCACTGCCCACTAGATATGGCACAAAACTCACTTTTCCACAGAAGCAAATACAACAGCAAAATGCTGTTACTGTTGTGTAAACCCTTATCCTTATGGTCCAGCTGTGTAAAGCTGGACTCTTGGGTCCAGATTTATTTACACTGTCAGAGTCTAGACGTATTATGCATTTCTCAGCAGACAAATAGCACATGTTTACTTCCTGAAGACCAACAGGTGGCTATGGGGTAATTTCTGATATATAGGTCACGCGAGAGAGCATCATATGGATCCAATGACTCCACCCTTTGTGTTTAGTTACTAGGTGTGTGTGTGTATTGGGGAGGGGTGTGTGTGTGTGTGTGTGTGTGTGTGTGTGTGTGTGTGTGTGTGTGTGTGTGCGTGCGTGTTTGCTGTCAATGTCTCACTGGAACAATGCAAGCATTTGGACAGAATGTGTCCTAGAGGAATCTAGACCTTTGTCTGGAATTCCCTCTTCCTCTTACATCCAATTATTCCCTCCTACCCCAATTTCCTTTCTTTCATTGTCGCCCTCCCTCTCTATCACCACCATCCCTCCCTCTCTATCTCTATCTTCACCATACGATGGCGCCGCATGCCGAAAATAGCAGATCTGCTGTCTGTTTTCACAACGACAAGCTTTGTAGATCTGCTTTTTCGTATATGACTGAGCATAAATTAGGCATAACTCTCCCTCTATTTCTGCCTCTCACGCACAGACATATATGCCTGCAATAAAAAAAAGATGTCTTGCACAACAACACAGCATAGCCTACTATTACACAGCCCAATTCTTAAACCGTGCACACATTCCGCTATCCACATATAGATCATACTTTATCTTAAAAGCCTGTGGGTGATCACAGATGAGGCTCATGCTTTACATGATGTTCTTTTAAGGGCCATGTATGTGTGTGCAAGCAGTTGGCGTTTCACAGTTAGTCATCATCAGTACGGACTGACTGGGTTATGTCAAAGATGCACTCCCACTGGTCCAGGCTCTATGCAAGTAGGCCGATGATCTCCTCATTGAGCGAGGGTTCCATATAGAGGATAACTGGAATTCTTCAGTGCCCAGATAATTGCTTCATTTGACAGAAAAGATAACCTCTAATAACTGTTGAATGCCAAGACCTACTCATTATAAAAAAATGTTTCCCACAAGTTCCCATGCGGCAGCGGGTAAAATAAATATAAAGCCACTGAATGTAGCCTATACCTGATTAGATAGTGGAAAAGACATACACTGGACTATTAAGCAGTGAAATTCTCAGTCTTCATTTTTTTTTATCCCCTTGACTGCTGTGTAATTAAGCGTAGTAGCCATATTATATGGACCCTACCCTATAGAGTCTGCTTGTTCAATTTCAGAGTTAAATCTCAGAGTTAAATCAGCACCATGCTTTGCAGTGTAGCCTAGTGCCTACAGCCCAGTGGGCTGAGCCCACACTGACAGTGAGACAGAGACTAGCCTATACCCCCTAGGCTAGGTACTCGCCACTGGTATGCCCCTTTTCCATTTCGCCCCACTATACTATACACCTGTAAATAAGAAACATAATGAATGTTGGTGAAAAGGTATTATCATAATTTATCATTGTTAAGTATCTGTATATCCACGGGCATAATAGCATGATGATGCCATTACAAAACATGGGCTACATGGAATAAATGTGTTTAATAAAACGAAATGAACTGCTAGAAGGTCCTAAATTAACTTCATTAAGCAGTCACCGTCTCTGTGTCATGTTATTCTTTCTTAATTTTACAGAGTATGGAGATCTGTATATAATCTGTATACGAAGATAATTTCAGATTTCAGAGATGAGGGAAATACAAAATTATCTGTTAACTACATTGTTTCTTCTTTATTTGCCGATAGGTTCTCATATTGGGATTAAAGGGTTGAGCGGCGCGCACTGGAACAGGAAGGGAGGAGGGAGTAGGCTATAGAGTGCAAGAGAAAGCTGCGCGCTTAGAGCGCACTCACTTTTCATTGAAGAGCGCCTGCCCTGCATGGACTGAATAGTCTACAAGTGCAGCCCAACAGAAACTACTTCATATAACGAGTCTCGACGTTTCGATCGGGGCGGATAATGTTTCCTAAAGACAACAGAGAGAGTAAAAATACAGATTGTGTATGAATTCTTTGCGATATGAATTAGGCTACCTATCTTGACTTTGTTGACGCGCTCTCAGGCTATGGGTGGTTGAATCAAGACCCCCCAGGAAGAAAAAAAACACCTCTGAAGTGCTATTATTTCGAGGGAATCTGCCACTGGAATAGATTGATCGCCATCGTCCGCAATGGAGTTTCGGGTTTTGTTGAGTTGTGCAATGGTTTGCGTGGTCCTGCTGCGGCCGTCGGACTCACAGAACCCTTTACCTGAAGGAGGTAAGTTTCAGCATGCTGCGGATGTACTGGGTCGACTCTGGGCGGGGTAGTGGTGTTTATGGATGTACTGGGTCTGGGCGGGGTTGGTACTGTCCTGGGCTGGTAGCCTACAGTGATTCAGGTGTTTGTTTATTTCACACCAGTTTGCTATTGAACGTTTTGATAATCTCTCTAGGTCGTCCTCAGATGGGATATTAATCTGTAATAATTCACGGTAAATTGGATTGACCATGAGCCTCAGATAGTTTTAGCTGTTATCAGCCTATGTGGTTGGATTTACAGTCTGTCTGAAAAGCTAATCCTGGTGGTGACAGCACCTTTTGTGACTCACTATTAACATAGTTGTGTGTGTACAGTGCTGTCACTGTGCCATATCCATTACAACTTGTCTTGATGGGAATCCACCACTGATTTAGCATACAGTAATTATGCTCCTTATAGCCTGTGTGCCTTTAATAAGGATGACCTTGTAAACCAAGGGCTTCCATAAAAAACTTACTCCTCCAGTTTCTCCAAGTTACCAAAGATAATACATCTAGATACAGCTACAACAAGTATGACATGCAGTGCTCTCCAAAACATCAGCAGGATTATGTGTATATTTCTTTGTATGAGTGGAAGACACAAGACAGTCCCATGTTTTATACACATTTCCATATAAGATAAATCATGTAATGTGTATAGTTTCTCTTATTATTGAGTACTGTATGGAAGAAATGTCCTAATTGCTGACTATGTCAGCAAGCTAGACATGTTTAAACGCCTTTATCTTCCATTCTGCCATGATGTGCTCAGAGAGTTCTGCCTTTATACCTCACAACCATGTCTTTTGGTATGTGGAATGCAGTAGTTCGCAAAAAAGAATCACGTCAAGGGCATGTATGAGGCCGCAGACCCCATTTGAAAGGATTTGTTGTATACATACAGAATATTATGACCGACCCCCTCCAAGAACCCCTGGGAGGTAGACTACCCACTGGTGTAAATGGACCAGCAAAGGCTTGTTAACCTGGTAGACCTATAGGCTACTCAGCTACTGTATACTTAGATTACACTGCTGTGTTGTACACTTACAGTATGTACTGTATGTGTGCCCATACTGGTGGCTCTAAGAGAGGTTTTTGAATTCTTAGTAGTACTGTATGTGTCACTAATAGCCCTCAACGGCCTTGCAAACAATTTGTACCTATACAGTACACTGTGCAAGCCATATGGTGTATATATTTTTAGACTTTAGACATACAATGCAAAGCGCTCAGCTGACTCTTAATTTAAATCGGACACTGCACACTTTTAGGACCTAATGCTGTCCTGTGAGCTTGTGTTATCATTCATGTTTCTGGCATCATGTCACTCACTGCTCCCCGCAAATCATTTTAACAGTATACCGGTATTTACAATAATATGGCTCTTCTAAACAACACTTTTTATTAGCAGCGTAAACTACCATCTGGAAACCTATCCAGTAAAATATATACAGGATTTTACTGTAAACTCTTACACAGTGTAAGATAAACACATATCAACATCTGAGTTGGGGGCTGCTGTACAGAGGCCACATAGTAGCCCCTCCCTCCAAAAGACCCGCTGTGCAAAGTCCAAACAACCAGACAGATGTAAGACATTCTTCAGGTGCAGAGGCAGAGCGTGCGCATGTGCATGTGTGTATTTGTTTTTGTTGTCATGTGTGTCTGTGTGTGTGTGTGTGTGTGTGTGTGTGTGTGCGCGTGCGTGCGTCTGTGTGTGTGTGTGTGTGTGTGTGTGTGTGTGTGTGTGTGTGTGTGTGTGTGTGTGTGTGTGTGTGTGTGTGTGTGCGTGCGCATGTGCATGTGTGTATTTGTTTTTGTTGTCATGTGTGTCTGTGTGTGTGTGTGTGTGTGTGTGTGTGTGTGTGTGCGTGCGTCTGTGTGTGTGTGTGTGTGTGTGTGTGTGTGTGTGTGTGTGTGTGTGTGTGTGTGTGTGTGTGTGTGTGTGTGTGTGTGTGTGTGTGCGTGCGTGCGTGCGTGCGTGCGTGCGTGCGTGCGTGCGTGCGTGCGTGCGTGCGTGCGTGCGTGCGTGCGTGCGTGCGTGCGTCTGTGTGTGTGTGTGTGTGTGTGTGTGTGTGTGTGTGTGTGTGTGTGTGTGTGTGTGTGTGTGTGTGTGTGTGTGTGTGTGTGTGTGTGTGTGAGTGAGAGAGAGTATGTGTTTTCGTGTGAGACAGTGAACAGAAGTGTGTGTAGCTTTCCATACCCCCGGCTCTTCAATCATCACCACATGTTGGCCATGCAGTGATAAATAGCGTACCCACAGGAAAATAACCACTCTGAAACTCAAGTCTGAACAGTGCAGATTCAAATGTCATTCAGCTCTAAAAGCATGTCTAATTTTCTCTTAAGGTCACAAATCACTGGAGGCAATCTGGCGTCTGTGTGCCTCTCTCTCTCTCTCTCTCTCTCAGCTCTCACTCTCTCCACATATTCATAATTTCTTCTCCTTGAACCTTGCTCTGCAACTTCAAATGATGCTGTCAACGTGTGTGTGTGCTTGTGTGGATTGAGGGGGCGGAGGGTGGACTGGGGGTTCATTATTCTGGTATTAAATATCTCCAGTAGCAAAATTGTTTCTGTCAGTCAAGTGCTCTTCCCTTCTCCCTCTGTGCGTTTTTCTGTCCACTGTGAGCGTATAAGGCCATGCATTCCTCCTCGTCTCTCAGATGGAACTGCCAATACACACCTCCCCCCTTAGGCTTTATACCCATTCTCTTTTCACTCCACACACACCTCCCCACACTACTCCTTCTGCCACCAATACCAAGCAGCTTCTGTTCCCTCTCCTCTCCCCTCTTTCTTTGGATTCGCCCTCACAGCTCTTTTACGACTTTGTTGTGAAATATGGAACATTGGCAAAAATCCTTGTTCCGTGGCTCAGCGTGTGAACACTTACTTGGCCTTTCATCCTCCCTGTACCTCTGAAGTTTTCAGCAGCTCCTCTCATCCCTATTTAAAGCTAATTTGTTTTCATTTAATCTTATCTTAGTTTATAATCACTTTGCTTTTCATCTCCGACTTCCTCCCGTAACGCAAGTGCGAGTCTTTCTTCTGGGCTCCCGGTCTGCGTCACTTTCATGGTGAAAGCACGCAGTATAAAGGTTTTAATGACTGTGAGACCAAGCTGTTCCAAGGAGGTTGGCTGGCGGAAGAGAGAAGGGAGGGAGATTCCAACTTTTCCAAGTGGGTCTCTCTCTCTCTCTGTGTGTGTGTGTGTGTGTGTGTGTGTGTGTGTGTGTGTGTGTGTGTGTGTGTGTGTGTGTGTGTGTGTGTGTGTGTGTGTGTGTGTGTGTGTGTGTGTGTGTGTGTGTGTGTGTGTGCGCACGCATGCTCACAGAATTTGAGACACAGAGGTCCTATGGAAAAAGGTTGCGGAAGGATTCAGATTGTGAGAGATGGATAGCTGTGTTATTTAATGGTATCGTCCCACATCTGCATAATAGCACAACACCAGTGGAAAGGTACTTACTGCTTCTGCTTTGGGGTGGCTTCATGGATAATGATTTAGCCACTTCTTTAATAATAATAATAACTAGAAAAGAAATACTGTTCCTAAAGAAACAGTGTGGGCTCGAGTAGGTTTCTACTCGATGATGATATATTGACCCACATGGCGTCACAGCCCACCTCCCTCTGTCTTCCTATAAGGTTGACCCACAACCAAAGGTATGGCACCCCCATATCTTGCCTGAGTCTGACTGGATCCTACAAACCGTCCTGTGCGCTCAGATCAGCCAACGCAGGAAAGCTTGAAGTACATTCACCAAAAATGCCGGGACAACGCTCCACACGTCCCAAACTCTTCTCCCTTCTGCCTCCAAAACTATGGGATGCTCTTCCCATTGCAATCAGAACTGCAGACTCACTCCCTATCCTCCGCCGTAGTCTGAAAACCCAACTCTTCAGACTCCATCTTAGCCCGTAGCACTTGCCGTATAGCACTTGCTCTGGCCTCGACTTAGGCTTTTCCATAATGGGACTGATCAAGGGTAGCTACTGGGACGTAAGTCGGGACTTGATCACCCCGGCTGGGTCACCTGAGTGAGGGGTATGATGTTGGCAGACCCGAAACCCCGATGACCTTGGGATACATCACTGAGGATACGTCCCAGGTGCATCCATGTATGTATTTTGTTATATGTTGACATAGTGTAGGCTTGGGGAACGTTTGGTTTTGCCTAAAGGCTGTCGTTGAATGATGACACAGTTTGTTGTGTGTCGGGTTGTGTTGTCAGTTTGTTGTGCGTCGTGTTGTCAGTTTGTTGTGCGTCGGGTTGTGTTGTCAGTTTGTTGTGCGTCGGGATGTGTTGTCAGTTTGTTGTGCGTCGGGATGTGTTGTCAGTTTGTTGTGCGTCGGGTTGTGTTGTCAGTTTGTTGTGCGTTGGGATGTGTTGTCAGTTTGTTGTGCGTCGGGTTGTGTTGTCAGTTTGTTGTGTGTCGGGTTGTGTTGTCAGTTTGTTGTGCGTCGGGATGTGTTGTCAGTTTGTTGTGCGTCGGGTTGTGTTGTCAGTTTGTTGTGCGTCGGGATGTGTTGTCAGTTTGTTGTGCGTCGGGTTGTGTTGTCAGTTTGTTGTGCGTCGGGTTGTGTTGTCAGTTTGTTGTGCGTCGGGATGTGTTGTCAGTTTGTTGTGCGTCAGGTTGTGTTGTCAGTTTGTTGTGCGTCGGGTTGTGTTGTCAGTTTGTTATGCGCCGGGGTTGTGTTGTGCAAGAGGCTTTGAATAAATGGAGCTACGGGTGGTGTTCCAAAGAGACAACTCCGTGTCATCATAAAAAGCAAAAAAAAAGCAACAAGTGACGGGTATAAACAACAACAAAACTAGCTCTTCTTCCTAGCTGATTGTCACTGAGGTCTGATGCCACAATGTTCCCTGGTAAAAAAAAGGGATATGCTCTTGTCTTTAAATTCACAAGATGAGTTTAAATGCTTATTTTACTGCCTAGCAGCGGTTAAACAAATAAACGTGCTTTGGCCCAGCTCTGGCATTTGTCAGCGTGTTTCTTTTGCCCACATAATAACCTTTATAGTGAGTGATATCATCCCGCCGCACACAGTAACAACACTTGATAAGCTCATCAATAACAGCCATTGTTCTGTTAACTAAACCGCTGTCTTCTGTTCTCCCCCACAGCGCTCAACTGCTGCGAGGGCGACGTCCTGTTCTTGCTGGACTCCTCGGGCAGCGTGTCGTCCTACGAGCACTCCCGCATGCTGGCCTTCCTGTCGGAGCTCCTCCTGCCCTTCTCGCTGGGTGAGGACCAGGTGAAGGTGGGCCTCCTGCAGGTGGGCACACAGCCGCGCTTGGAGTTCGGCTTCGACTCCTACAACACCCAGAGTGGCCTCCAGGAGGCCCTGAGGAACACCAAGGCCCTGAGGGGGGACACCAACACGGAGGAGGCCCTCAGGTAGAGTCGACTAAATCAGTCGACTAAATCAGCTGTCGATTTAGTCGACTAAAATCATCATATTTACTCAACTAAAACTAGACTAAGACTAAAACATTCCAGTTGACTAAAATGTAATTAAAATTATTCAAAAGACTATGACTAAAAAACTGTTCAAAACAACACTATACCCTCGTCAGGATGGCGAAGGCCTGGGTGCTGAGTCCCGGTGCGGACGGAGGGGCGAGGGCCGGCCTCCCACGGGTGCTGGTGTGGCTGACGGACGGCGTGAAGCCCGGCGACGTGGTCGGACCGATGGCCGAGCTGCGGGACGAGGGCGTGGCCGTGCTGGTGGTTTCGACCGGTCACGGCAACTACCAGGTGCTGCGGCAGGTGGTGACCCCGCCCGTGGAGAACCACCTGTACTTTGTGGACATCGATGACATGAGCATCATCACAGAGGACCTGAGGGATGCCATCATTGGTGAGCATGAGCACTGGCATTCTGTGTGTGTGTGCATGCGTGCGTGCGCACGCACGCGCGTGCGTGAGTGCGCGCGTGTGCATGTGTGTGTGTGTTTATGTAGACGTGATCGTTAAGTGACGTACTGTACTGTATATTGACCATTATACTTACTGTAAACTGGGACACTTCACAAAATGATGTAGCTCAATATGATGCCATCTTGGGCGTATGTTAAGAACGCCCATCGTCTGGAGATACTTGCCAGCTGCGTTGGTGGTGCCAGTGACGGATTTACTATTATGTCATTGCTCAATTCTGGACGGTTTTATTTCATCATCGCTTATGTTTTATAAAAGCTACATATCCTTTTGTCATGAATTTGCCATTTTATAAAAACAAATATTTGCTTTGTTTATATCCATGTATACGCTAAAAGAGTGAGAGCTGTTTCACTGTGCAATGTATGAAAACTATAGGAAGTTATTTGGGATTATCAATTTCTAGTCAATGGAGAAACTACTTATATCTCACCAGTATTTGGTGTTACATCACTGCAAGGTGAAAATACGCAACACAAAGCAAAGCAAAGCAAAGTTACTATGTTTACCCAGGGTAACTGGACTAAGCTCAAGAACTTGTTTACAGCCAGGCCCTGCTCATAGAACATTTCATGGTAGGGGTTCAATGCCTTGCTCAAGGGCACTTCAGCTGTGGTAATTTTAACGTGCCGGTCCGGGGATACGAACTAGCGACCTTCCGGTATCAAGAACGCTCCGCAAACCGTTCGTCCACCGCTGCCCCAAACACAAACCTTGACCAAGTGTCACTTTGCTTTGAGCATCCAGCTAGCTCCCCACGCTGTACCCGCACTCAGTGCCCCTCACTTGAATGTAAAGGCATGTCGCTCTGCTTCTCCCTAATTCCACACATGCTCCTGGAGACGACGGAGCCTAATAGATAGCCGAGACGGTGTTTTGTGCATGTAAGATTCCCTGTAATGAGATAGGGGAAGCTATTAATGGATCAATGATTCAACAACTCTCCTTGCCCCCACTGTGCCACACACCTACATATATAGACCAGGGGATAGCTTATATAGCTTATTTCTTTTTGCCAGATTGGGTATCAGCCATAATGCATGCGGGTTACCTCAGAAAACATGTACTGTAATACTCCTCTTGAGTTGAGACGATCCCCATTTAAAACATTACGCTCCCCCTCTTGGGTTAGTATTTTGTTGCCTAATGGCGCTGGCTATTTCAGGTTGTCTTGTTGCAGTAGTTAAAAAGCTTGCAGACTGTGTCTCGGTCTCTGTGACGTTTTTAGCACTCTGTCTAGTGTCTAGTGTTCTAAGACCTCCCGCAAAGCAAGGGGCCTCTGCAAGGCTGGAGCATTTTAAATCTTTCTGTTTTGTACTGCAGTAGGAAAAAAACCACCCTGCCATGTTAGCGGAGTCTAGAGACAACTACTACACATGCAATGACATCATTCTGTAGAGCAGTGGTCCCCAAACCTTTTCATGTCAAGGACCCCCAAAATGATACTCATTATCCTGCAGACCCCCCCCCCCCATTTGAAAATATATGCCAAAGACCCCCATAACAGAAGACTTTTACGGCTCTAGCAGTGATTTTCAACCATTTTCATTTCAAGGATTCCCCCTCGGTTTGACTTGAATTAGGCTGCGGTCCCCCATTTCTATCTCTGGAACCCCAATGTATTGTGAAATCAAAGTTAATTTAACTCTTGAGAGTGTAGGAATGACCATGTTAGTGGCTGGAGAAACAGTACAGAGGCATTGGTAAAGGTTAACCAATGGTATGTTTATTCACCAAAGGAGCACTACCAACTGACATAAATGCAGGAAGCTCTCTACTCCCAGCCAGTTCACTGGCAAAATGGCAGACTTTTATACCCAGCTGGAAATAATGAGAATGGACTATACCATTTACAGGGGTGTCTTCAAATGAGAACATACCATAAATACATACATAAGCAATGAAGCATACAATACATACATATAAAGAAATAACCTTAAACCATACAATGTACTATACAAGTTATAAATCCTTCACACTACAACATAAATAAGCAATCACAACAGCACATGTTTTTTTTTTATATAACTTTGTTTATTGGTTTTTTTCACAGAAGCATTATTGAGATAGAGTTTGAAAAAGAATAATTAACATTAACAGCTTCTCTTAAATAAACCCCACAAGTATGACATAAAAGAGTAAACACACCAAAGAAAAATGATAACAGAAAACAAGACAAACAAACCTTAAATACAAGATCAGTAAAAGTTGAAAAATAAAAGGCAGACAAAAACAGACAAAACTAGAAAAAGTGCCCTTCCGGGCACAGGTCTCCACCAGGTTATCCACAGATCCGTGCAGTTAGAGGTAAAAACACTTTTCGGCCAGTTATAGCGCCACCTTGAGGCTGAGTTGAAATTGTTCATGTGGCATTTCGTCCTCGGCCTAGTGGGAATGTGGGTGCACAATTTCAGGGAAATCACGCGATGTGTTCATGATTTGCAGCATTTTGTTTGAAACTGAGCACTCCTGTGAACTTTGGAAGCCAATCTTAACCAATCAGGATGGAGTCTGATAAATCTGAAAGACCCGTTTGGTTGAATGGCTCTAGAGAGACTGTGTACCAATTTGCGTGATGTTTGGACAAAATCTGTAGGTGTACTGTGCAAAAACTTGTTTTGCACAAAGCGGCCTCCTGGTGGCGCTATAACAGGCCGTTCTGGAAAGTTTGGGGCAGAGGTTCATGGTTGGCATCCAGGGAGTGTGTGTGCAAAATATGGCATCGACCGGGTTAACGGTGGCCGAGATTAGCTGTTCACGGACACACGGACACACGGACGGACGGACGGACGGACACGCGGACGGACGGAGTGCAAAACATACTCTCCCCACATGCCTTCGGCCTGGTGGAGACAACAACAGTACACAACATCCTATATAAAAATTAAAATAAACATAGGTACATGATACATCCATAATCACAACAGCACATCTTAACTCCCCTGCTATCCTGACATGGTCCAGCCCAATCCTTACTGAAACACATCACAGGCAATTGTTAGGCATTCAATCAAACCTCAACAATAGAACTCCACATTATTGCACTTCCCAAACATATTGAATATATAACCCGCATTGCACTTGCCACTCATGTTTGTTAATCACCAAGCATTTCCCCAGGTGGAACTCGTTGGCTGAGTGGCCATCTCAGCCAACAGGAAACGGTATTCAACAATAAAATCATGACTGCAAAATACAACTGTGCAAGTTAATAAAGTGCCAATATGCTGTGCAGAATAAGTAACAGAGGACCACTCTGTTACAGGGAGTGTACACCCTAGCGGGTCCATTTGGTTCCATTTGTAGTTTTGTACACTCTCAGAGTTACAGACCCATAAGGGTCCATTTGGTTCCTATAACTATCATTTAGCTGGGGACCCCCTGGAACTCCCTCAAGGACCCCTAGGGGTCCCTGGACCCCACTTTGGGAACCACTGCTGTAGCATGCATATTATGAATTCACATGCAGTGACATCATCCTGCTTCGTCCTCCCACCTAACAGAGATCATCCGGGCCGAGCGACTCCAAGTCCACGACGTCTCCACCGACTCCGCCACACTCCAGTGGCGTCCGGTTCTGGCCGGTCTGCAAGGGTACTACGCGATCCGCTTCGGGCCGGTTGTGACGGGTACAGTCGGTGGCGGCGGAGCTGGGGGAAGTGGAACCAGTCCGAGTACCAGTGGTGGTCAGTACCAGAGACTGACCCAGCCGTCTGACTCCAACTCTGTTCAGCTAACGGGCCTGAAGCCGGACACCGCCTACACAGCCACGCTGTCACCAGAATCAAATGAACAAGTACTGAATCCCCTGTCTGTCAGCTTCACCACAAAGCCAGGTAATATTTACACTGCCCGTCTGCACCCAAGCATCACCTGAAACAGCCTGGTCCTTGGCCTGATATTTTTCTGTCCTATCTGGTGTCAGGGACGTAGGAAGGATCATGCACGTGCGTGCGCTGATTTATATATTGTTTTCACACAATGGCGTAAATTAGTTATTTAGCACATAGCACAGCATGTACACACCACGCACACACACACACACACACACACACACACACACACACACACACACACACACACACAATCACAGCACATCTTTTCCGGGACTCAGAATCATCACTTCCTCCTCAGTGACATCACTTTCTCCTCGGTGACATAACTTCAAAGTCAAGGAAAAGATGTGCTGTGATTGGCGGCCAGTAGGCCTAGTCAGTTTGAGTGGCAGTGTGCCGTGCCTAGGCTCCGCTATTTTGGAGCTCAATATGGCGGCCACCATAAGATACAGGTACATGTCGCTCCAATGAACTGCAGCGGCGAATGAGGCTATGCGTGGCCTAGGGAAATGAGGAACACATTTTACTGTGTATTCAAGTTAGACCTGGAATACCAGGTGACTTCCTGGTAGTATAGAAAACCATAGACCATTGGTACAATTTTGTTGCACTATATACTTAACAAATATTTTCATCCTTTCCCCAAATTCTCACACACATCTGAGAATGAAAGAACTATAACTCATCTAAATTGGTATTATTATTTGAACAGATACATTTGAGGGGTTTGTTGATTGTAAGCGAAACTATATACCAATTTTACTCAAATGTAAACAAACATTGATGGAACCAAACCTTTTACAGCATCAGAAACATATTTTGGGAGTGATCGCAGGTTCCAATCATATGCTTTGAATTTTGTTCGAATGTTTTGGGACGACCCAAGAATGCTCTCCCTGACTTTATTTTAATAATTTCTAACACACTTACGCAGGCAGCTGTTATTGTGAAGCGGGAGCCAGAAAAACTAAATTATAGTTCTTTCATTTTTATCAGTCGGTTATTGAAAGTATTCTGGGCGTTTCTTTCATCTGCTGGTTTCACAACCTCACAATAAAAGATAGAAACTGCACTAAGATTGCCAGAGTGAAACCTCTTTTGTAACCACCAAATCCTCTGTAAAGCTACTAGTCTTTTGTCTTCTCCAGGACATGTTTTAGCAGGTGAATTTAGTCGTTCCATTTTATCCGCTTGCAAAAGAATACAACATCTAAATTGTTGTCCCTCTGCAATACAATTTGAAAATGCTTTACAGTTTGTTTGTTTGTTTGTGTGTGTGTGTTTATGTATGTATGTATGTATGTATGCATGTCTTTGGAGTATTTATGTTGTTGTTGTAAACTGCTCAAAACTAATTGCACCTTGTGGGATTAATTTACAATGTTTGACGGTGAAATACCCTTTTTTTAACTGTCAGTGTGCATTTTGTTTACATAAGTAAACAAACAGCCATAATATATATGTATGTAATAATAATAATAATAATGGATTTTATTTCAAAGTGCTACAATGAGCAAACATAAGAGGCGCATGATCACACCATACATACATATGTGCATGCATGCATGTTTAAACTGCTCATAACGAATTGCCCCTTGTGGGATTTATTTACGTTGTTTGAAGGTGAAAAACACTTTTGTTTGTACATTATTAATGCCGTTTGTTGTTTCATTGTTCGGCTCTCACCCGTCAGTGGTGCTGAGCCCAGCCGTGGTGACGGTGTCGGAGTCAGGGGTGAGCAGCGTCAGGGTGAGCTGGGGTCCCCTCCAGCCAGCGTCTGTCAAAAGCTACCGGGTGGAATACTCCGCCTTGCCCGGCGGTAAACTCCACACCGTCACAGTGGCCCGAGGACAGAACTCCACGCTGCTCAAGAACCTCCAACCGGACACCACCTACCTGGTCACCGTGAGCGCCCTTCACTCCTCTGGCAAGGAGAGGGCCATGTCTGTGAAGGTGTGCACTCAGGAAGGTGAGTGTCAGCGACACACTACTCTGAGACACACAGTGAATTGACAAAAATGTTACCATATTATCATGAGTTTAGTGAGGACCAATTTATGAATAGGTTGGGTCCTCCTTGAACCACAAATAAATAAAAAGTCCGGCTTGCTATTTCACTTTTGAAAAATATATTATCTGAATAACTGAAAAGTAATCATAAAATGTTGTTAATCAAATAATTGGTAGTTGCAGCCCTAATTCAATTGCGGATGGGGTGTAACAATGCAGCACTGGGGATCAGTTTACCTGACATTAATGGTAATCCTCAGGTCACAGCCTAATCCTTTTTGGTTCTTGAATTTCAACTAATTGCTATAAACGCAGCTCAGATTTCTCAACCCTCAGGGTTCTCCCAGGGTTCCATTGAAACTTGAGCACAATCACACCATTATATTGTTAATTTACTGTATTGAGGGCATATGGTGGATTGTATTACACAGTAAAATCTTAATTTAGTTGTGCATTTGGTACAAATTTGGTTCCATTTATATCAAATGTTTGTACCCTCTCAGATTAAACAGTGGATATATTCCAAACTCTTAAGTTTTTACATAATATATTCGAGGTCTTTAGTGTACATTATTATGTTCCTTTCACCCCCCCACCCCCTGTACACATAACTCCACCCACCCATCCTTCATCCTCTCCTTTCATTTTTCAGTGACACCTGCCTTGGCAGACCTCCAGCTGACCACCGTTGGCAGCGACGCGGTGCAGGTGGACTGGAAGGGCGGCGTGGGCGGTCTGAGGGGCTACTGGCTCACCTGGGAGGGACAGGCGTCTGGCCGCAGCTCTCTCCCCGCCCAGCGCTCCACCTTCTATTTGCCCCCAGACTCCCTGTCCACCCGCCTCACGGACCTGCCCCCTGCCGCCAGAGTGTGTGTGTCGCCCATCTACCGGACGGCGCGCGGAGAGGGCCTCTGTTGCACAGCACAGTTCCATTCAAGTTAGTAGGATATATTATACAGTATGGTATACAAACATATATTTATGTAGGCCCATTATGTTCAGTATTGTTGTTTGACTTGGTTCATTTCGACTTCAATGCAACCTAGATTGTTTTGGCTTTTTCAGCATCGTCTGGTGGAATAACAGAGTGACAAACAGCACATACACACCGACGGGTGACAATTTAAAGGAAAAACCTTTACATATAGTGGAGAAAAATATCTAATGCACCGGTTTTGATATAGGTGGAGTCCATGATACAATAAAGCACATAAGAGCCTGGCATGCTATGTGCAATGTATAAAAATGCTTAGCAAGCCCACTAACAGACCAACAAGCTTTCACAGAAACAGGTATATATACGCAGGGAACTAACTAGACAAAGGTGAACTCAAAGTGCAATCATCTGACAGTGGCCTTGTGGTTAGCTTGTCCACCCTGAAACTGTGAGGTCGGGGTTCGATCACCGGTCATACCAAAGACTGTAAAAATGGGACCCAATGCCTCCCTGCTTGGCACTAAACATCAATGGGTTGGATTGGGGGGTCAAATCAACTAATCAAATGATTCCCAAGCACGGCATGGCTGCGGCTCACTGCTCCAAGAGATGGGTCAAATGCGGAGAACAGATTTCACTGCAGTAATGCGTGTGACAAATCGTACGACTTTGACTTTGATCAACACGACACGTGCTCTGCTTCTGCAAGTAATAATACAGATGGAACTGGGAATTTGCTTTTGCTAACCCAGCGTATACTATACTCCCTTTTCACCCGTTCTTCCAGGTGGGGAAGGTTTGACGGACAGGGCCTGCATGCGCAGTAGTGTCACAGCTCAAGCTTGTGCGCAAGCTTGTGAGTCGAGCCCATTGTGGTCTAAACCGTTTTCGCTCGTTCATGTGTCTGGCCCCAGCTTTAATAAGCTGCAGTACATATGATCGGCCACCATGTCCATTGCAGCGCTTCACTTCTCCCTCTTGGCTCTGCAGGGCGCTTGGTCAAAAACAAGGGCAAAAGAGGATCAACAGACTTAACAGAATTACAAGACATACAGAAACAGTGGTTCAGAAAACAAGTAAACATGACTAAATACTTAAACCAAACAGGAAACAAGAAAATAAGAGAAATGTCCAAAAACAAACAGCCATAATCTAATGGCTGAGGATACAGTAGTATGTAAGGAAAAGCAATAGCAGCTCTTCCGCAGGTGACTGAGAATGTCAGTGCAGGATCTTGTGATCAGACCGTTAGCAAGAACAGACCTTTGACAACTACATAGAGAGGGACGTTAGTAGGTATGCAGTGCATGGAACCCCTCATTACAAAGACGCATTTATGCTGGCATGGTTTGGGTCCACTCCACTTTTCCCACTTGTCAGGCACTATCACATCAGGCCCTCTCACAGCACTGAATGGCAGGGCTGTCATGGCCCTGTCACAGTGCATTTAGGCCCTGTGTGACAGGTCCTGACATCCCTGTCACACAGTGCTGTGAGAGGGGCCTGCTGTGACTGGGCCTGACCTCCCTGTGACAGTATCAGTGTCATGGTCAGTATCATGGTCAGTAGACGTTGAGAAACACTACTTTAGATGGAAGAGTCGCTGCATAATCACTGCACATTGAAGCTGTTCTTATGGCTTGTGGTGGCCGAACACCTTATGAAGATACTTTATGTTGTTTCTTTCCTTTAATTTGTCACCCTCTTCGGGCAGCTCAACTTAAAACACTTAAAACTAATATTAGTACATATTACTATTACCGACTGAGACACATTAATTTAAAACCTTCATGTATTCTCGTTTATTTTGCAAGCAGACATGCAGGTGTAAATCTTATCGTCTCAACAGCTGTTTTCTCCTCCTACCGTCTCTAGATGCATTACCCTACGGCTACAGTTCATAATAGCAGTGAACTGTGGAACTGACCATGCACCATACCAAACATGGACGGACTGTGATGCGAGGTGGGCAGTCTAGACTTTTTCAGCCACAAATCCCGTCGTGTTCCCATCCTTCTTTTTGTGTGTGGCTATCATCATCCAGGAGACACGTGTGGTTTGGCTTAACGTGTACGCATGTGGAAGCCATAGACACTTTGGTGCGGCCTGGGACAAACGAAAATGGCCATGAAACACCAGTTAGTTTACAACCGGCGGCGATGCAGCTCTGACTGTTTGCTTTTTCCTGTTTATATCGTCTCTGTTTTACACCTGTAATGGAACTTTAAAGCACTTTTGTTTGTTTAAGATACAAGCTTTAGATGTCACATACAGTACATGTCTGAAAAGTGGGACGTGCGTGAGACGGTGGATGTTTATCGGTGTCGTTTTGCAGGAATGCATTTTGCACCATATGTGGATCTGCTTAAAGGAATGCATCGTCAAAATGTTTTTTTCCCTCCTCATATCCCACTAGCACGTACGCACGTGCACACACACACACACACACACACACACACACACACACACACACGATAATAAATTCTCAGCACAAGCATGGCACACACTGAATGTGCAGAGTGAAATCATGCACATGGGTAAATGAACACGCAGTCCTTAATCAAAGAGGGGATCCACAGGACCGCTTTGAACTGCAGAAGAATTACAAACAGGCCGACCACATGCCTTCAAACTACAGACAGATGCCACGGATGATGCAGATGTTTAAGCCGAAAACGTTATTGCAATGTTTTCTGATGCAGATCAAGTCATGCATAGACATGGCTGGATGGACATAAGTTAAAGGATGACAAGTTTTATAGCTATAATATATTATTTTTGTCAGGTCTGTCACTCCACTGTCTTGATTTTTGTGCTTTTGTAACTCTTTGCTGCCCCCTTGTGGAAGTTTACTTAAGGGACTCAACTACTGTTGTTAACCCACTAAAGACTAATTTTGTATTATGGTGGTATTGTAATTTAACATGAGCTTGCAATAAATATGATTACTAACAGATTGATTATGAATTATTGTGATTATGAATAATTGTGATCATCCTTAGAGTTGGATTTGCCACGTTTTTACAGTCCATTTGTGTGGCACACTTGCACCCGTTTTCTTTTACAATGAATGTCTCGGATATCCGTGGCCTGTGCCCTCTACATGTACAACTTCATCTTCATCTACTCCAGATCTTTTACCACATTATATACTATATTTAACAAAACAAATGGTTTATGTTCATGATTCACCAGGATTCTGGATGGCTTGGTTCCAGGCTTAAAATAATTGATTTTCAGAAATGAATGGGTTTTATCTGTGCCACTACTACTATGCCCTATAACATCATCGTACGTGACACCTTTGTGCAAACAGTGCCAAGTATGAAAGGCTATGGAAGGAGGATTTTATTGTTTTTTTCCACGACATAAAGGAAGCTGATTTGTTGTTGGTTTTTGTTTGTATTACGTGTAAACAGACTAAACACGAGACATCTAAGACCCATTTATCCATACAATATGTGTAACTGACTATTAGAAGGAGAAAACACTTAAATTACTTTTTATTTGATATTTCATGGGAAAGAAAGTGCATCAAAAATAAACCAAGTGGCTTTACATCGATACTCTGACCTCTAAAGTGTTGAGAATATACATTTAAGATATGTATTAAGTTTAAACAAATTAATGTACAACTATGAACATGGTGGTAGTGCTGAAAATAATAATGAAAATGCTTAAACAAACCATCAAAGCTTTGTTGTCTTGACCTACAGTAGCCTACAGAAAAAAGAACACATTCAATTTAATTAGCTCCATAACATTGTCATTACTCAACGAAAATTGTTTAATTGGAAAGTACAAATTCATCTTTAAAAGACACTGAGCTCTTCCCACAAAATCACGAGTCCAAATAGGAATTTATACAGATTAGTTTTTGCTTTAAAATTATAATTCTCTTTTCAAACTGTGCACTTAACCAAAGTACCACATCCATTCTCTTCATTCTTTAACCAGGTTAATGTCCAAACTACAGTATTGGTCAAAATAACAAGCACGCACGCACGCACGCAAACGCACAGAAACACCTCATGTGGGCCAGCCAACAATATGAACGTGTGCAAAACAGCAAAAGAACAATCATACATTATATTGAAACTACGTATTTAAATGTTTAATTGAATTTGTTCTAAATACGTTTGTTAAGAATAATAAATCACAACGTTACAATGTTTGCAATCAGATTTCAGTTCAGTGCAGTGCCATGTAAATTGTAATGCAGCCCAGCTGCCTGGCCCAACCTCTCACTCCAGCTTTCAGATAAGCTCCCTGTTCTCAAATGTGTGCTCTACTCCAGTCGTTAAACCACATGATTTTATGTGTGCTCTACTCCAGTGGTTAAACCACATGATTTGTTTTTGTTGTCACTTTACTGTCATCTGGATTCCCAGATGACAGTAAAGTGACAATTTAAGGACTTTTAATACCTCCACACAAAAAAAACGAAAGAAAGAAAGAAGGAAAGAAAGAAAAGAGGAAAAAAGGCCATTACTGCATCAAAAGTAGCCTAATCAACAAACTACTTTAAAAGCTGGTCAAACATTGGTGGGGCAAATCGTAAAATATAATATATGAAAGAGGCAAACATTTTGAGAATTACAAGCTTGTAGATCTGCTATTTTAATTTTCACAATATTTATCTGTGGAACCGAGTCAACTCCTACAACTCCAAGTGCTTGTCAGGGTAGGGGTCCCCAGTTAATACCTGAAAAGGTTGAGAACCACTGTTCTACTCTACAGAAACATATCCAGAACATGTGCTGATGTGTAATATATACAATATTAATATAACATTCCTGAAGAAGATCCAACCGGATCAAAGTAGAACTGAGATAAAACAAGTGTTGCAGACTTTATTCCTTTCCAGTTGCATTGCTGTTTGTTCAGCACCTGGGTGAGTGTGCACGTGCATGCACTTTGCATCGCCTTTGTGCCGATGTGTAAAACATGTTCAAGGTTATGTTTACATTTTAACTGTTTTGACTTTTGTCTTATGCTGCATTTAAAAATCAATACACAGAATCTACAGTAGGCTAATAACGGTGGCTTCCCTGTGCAATCTGTAGCTATGGATAGCAAGTTACTATGGTGTGTGTAATTTGTGAACAAAGCAAGTACATCAGCTGAGCTATGCGGTTCGCTCTCACTTGTCTACATTTGCAGGGACATACAAACAGCTGGCACCAACGCGTAACAAAGCAAACAGGCATCTCAAGCCTGTGAGTCCTTTTCAGGATATTAGTTCATATAGGCTACATACTTTTTTGAGGTTGAGTGTTTCACTGTGTCTTTTGGTCAGGAGGTTTAGCACTTTAGAGGTTTAGTGCTTCTACTTGCTGATGCTTTCATCCAAAGTGTCTTGTTAATGAGAGAGCAGGTGCAGGGATTGAGCTTGGCAAGATGTAGTGGACACACTTACAGTAGGTTGTAGGGACTGAACCTGGGAACCTTTGGCTATGAGACATTTCCCACCGACCTACGTGGCAACGGCGTCGCAGCTTTTCAAAACTGCCAAGGGGTTCTTTTTTTTCACAGGAGGTGCCACAGTAAATAGGGAAGGAGCCATGAACAAGAGAGGTGCTTCACTGGTCACGTCAGCTCTGATGTGAGGGTCAGTGTTAGCAGCAGCCAGGTCACCACGCTCATCTGATGGCAGCACCCTTCATCTTTAGCTGGACAGCAAGAAAGAATTGGTCAATATGCTACAAGTAAAATCTTCAACTCTTAAATTTAAATTCACTGAGGATTTTACTGTGTACTGTGAGGTTTTCTTACGTGAGAATGGTGAATTAGAAAAATAGCATTTGACAGTACTTCTGTGCGTGAAATACAATGATCAAGGTTTCGTTCTCATACGTACCAATGAATTTCTGCCGTCCTTTCTTAAGTCTTGGGTTCTCTGTAGAAAACGTAAACCTGTCACACTCACACCTTTATACAATACATAAACAAAAAAAATCATCATCAGAATGCACACGCACTATTCCACAAGCAAGACTCACCAAACACAATGAGACGCGTGTGGGTGTCGGTTGAGCCCAGAGGGTTCTGTGCCGTGCAGCGGTACATGGAGCCATTGAGCTCGGCGGGAACGCGGTCCAGCACCAGCTCTTTCCCATCATGCTCATCTCTGCCGTCCAGCAGCGGCCCACCCACCTTTGTCCAGGTGTACAGCGGCTCAGGGAAGACTTCATTCTGTGCACGTATAGCCCAACAGATGGGAAAGATAAGCTTATTTTACCCACGGTGAAACCTTTCTGAAGAAGCTTTTAGTTTGGTTTAGTAGACAGTTGAAAATGAGACATTACCCTAGGAGACCGGGGTCCCCCAGGGCTCTATACTAGGTCTGCTATTAAAGTATTAAGTAATTGAGCCTTGCCAAGCCATGGGGTCCATAGGATATCTCCCGTTTCTGTAGGCAGCTCGATGTACAAGTACACCTCCTGGACATGATGCTAGTATGCTGCAGGTCAGTTATTGCTTCCCTCTAAGTCGATACCAAATCTCTTTGGCAAAAATAGCATTGTTTAAACTGATTTCAGAATGATAGTGATTAAACAATAAGTTGTATACCGGTAACCACAGGAAATTATAGTTACACATTTGTGCAGACAAGATAAAAAGTTTAACCTCTAAACTCCTAAATATGAGTTAGTGTGATAATTTTACTCTTGATTGTTGTTCTTTCTCATGTCCCTTTGTGTACTGTGGTGGACCCTGTCCATTGCCTGGGGAAGTTGTACACCATGTGCTTCATCAGAAGTTTAAAAATAGGAAATAGTTTTCAAACTTTTTGTGCCCAAGGCACACCAACAGTGTAGAAGACTTATGGCACAGGATGCAATTGTGTCAGGGTGTGTGTCCACCTCAATTTTGCTACTGCAATTTTCTGCTAAAGCTTTCCCCACGATACGATTCTGGAGTTAAGTGGTTAAGTCTTTGAATAAATGGGTCCAATCAGTGTGACTTCTCCTCTTACCTTTATGAGCAAGGGTTAGGCGCAAACTTGAGCGAGGCATATTGCTATTTAAATTGGAGGATATGCAAATTATTTTCTGCTGAGGTAAAGTGAAAGTGAGCGACCATCGACGAGCAGCATTAATAACGTGATGAACAGTGACACGCCCTGAAACTGGGAGGTTGGGATTCGATCCCCGGTCGGGGCATACCAAAGACTGTAAAAATGGGACCCAATGCCTCCTGGCTTGGCACTCAGCATCAAAGGGTTGGATTGTGGGGTCAAATCAACTAATCAAATGATTTCCGAGCGCGGCACGGCTGCAGATCACCACTCCTTGGCTGCGGCTCACTGCTCCAAGAGATGGGTCAAATGCGGAGAACAAATTTCACTGCGGTAACGTGTGTGACAAATTGTACGACTTTGACTTTGAATTCAGGAGATGGTGGAAACTGGCATTTTGAGTATGCAAAGAATCACGCCTAACCCCTATCTTGACAAATCAACTTAAATAATCAATAATCACATTCTCATTCACGTTCCTCATTTATGACACAAAGACACATCTTTGTGTCATAAATGACACTAAGTGCTTGGTGGTTTATCTGCATTTTCTATTGCTGTGCTGAATTCCGATTGTTGATTGCGAGCAGTGTGCGCACGAGTGCACGTTGTGAAAGCAGATATATAGGTCAATCTACTATAAATTGTGCTCTCTAAATAGTATGGAAATGCTGCGCTGGGGGGCTGCACTAGACTGTGGTCACCAAACACATTTTAATTTACATTTGCAATAATAATGATTATTTCAAGATTTTATAAACTTATAAAACCTATAAAATAGCTGATCTACAAGCTCACATCATGTCACATCGCCCTATTGAATAGGGCTTAAGTGGTTAGTTTATTTATTTTTGTTTGGGTCCTGGGAGAGACAACATTTGTCTTTTGGGTCTTGAGCTGATTTGGGCCACGTTTGGGTTCTCAAATCTTTTCAAGTCAAGGACCCCAAATTGGTATGTGTTTGGCCGCAGACCCCTATCTGAAAAGGTTTTGTGCCAAGGACCCCCAGAAGAGAAGATTTTATGTTGAAATATTACTCAACATTATTCAAAAATCTCCAAATATTTCAGATATTTTTCAGATATAAAAAAATAAAATCACACCAGTGTGAACTGAGTGGTGCAACTCCCCCCCCCCCCCCCCTCTCTCATTAGCAGGCAACAGTGCAGCACTATCTCTCTCTCTGTTTCTGGCACAACAGCGCCACTTTTGCCCCTACTGCTACTCATAGTCACAGGACATTGCTGTTCCTTGGAGTGGTTGCACCACTCAAAAAGCTGATTTACAAGCTTGTAGATACACTTTTTGACACAGTGTGTAAGATAGAATTGCATGTACACAAAGCTCTGATATAATATTCAAAAGACTATAGAAATCATACCACTAATTCATTTCTGAATATAAAGCTGAGAAGAATATTGCTTCAGACATCCCTCACAGAAAGTATAGCACTGAAAATATGAAATATAGGGTAGGTACCCTCACAAAAAACAAAAACATGTAGTAATCTTGGTCTCTAAACTGCCTCTTCCTGGCCAGCCGGGGAGCCTGATGGAGGGGAAAGGAACTGGTTGGAATAACGTGTTCCTTCCACGTGCTATGTCCAACCAGGGAGCAACTTGGACACTCAGGCATGAGGTTCAAGTCCGTTGCTCTCCCCATGTCCCCATATATGGGGACTAGGTTGGCGGAGGGTGTGTAGACTGTAGAGCCCAGGATCACATTAGATAATTGACACAGGGGTGAAAAATGAGTTACAAAATCGTGGGATAAAAATAATAATATATATATATGAAATATGATCTCTTAATAGCTGCAATTTATATTGCTCTTATTTTTCTGTGCTCAATGGCTTTTTCTGGCAAGGGAAAATATCGGGTTTTGTTCTCATTTCCCTGAAGCACAGCTGGAGATATAATGGCATGGAGACACCGTACAGCCATAGACAATTAAAAGCCTCTGATGGGATTACATTTCAGCCCAATAAGGAGGCATAAATACAGTGTTTTCCAAACCTTTTCTGCTCCACAACACAGAGGAGACATTTGGTGTTTCCCTGGGACCCAAACGTATACACAAATACATTAACTAACCACTTATACCCTCAATATTAATGAAAGTAGCAGATCTACAAGCTCACAATGCGTTGACACGCTGTGAGCTTGTAGATTGGCTTCTCTGATTTTCACTATTTTGGAAAACCTTTAAACATTTCTGGAAAATGTTTGATTTGGGGGAGGGGGACATAAACAAAATATTTATTGCGGCCTATAAAACGTGGATCGTGACATGGAAAATACTGTTGTTCAATTCGTTCATGAAATATAAATGTTAACATGCTAACAGGGAACTGCTTGAAGGTTTGTCAGCAGCATCTTCCTTTACTCTTTGCAGGGATATGTCACACCCATAGACTGTAAAGGTCACACCTGAGCTGGTACAAAGAACACATGAACATTTACATCGTACATGTTGACTATTCAATCCAATATTAAATTGTGATTTTACAGTTTATTTTTTCTTTTCCGTTTTTCTTTTTCTAAATGAATACATTCAGAAAAAACTAATAATAATATTGGCGTGTGGAACCAATAGTCCCCTCTTTGGGGACTGCACAGAACTGAACTAAATCCAATAAAATCAAAACAGCAATAACTACGGTTGCAGAAGAACAGTGGTAAACACTTGCTATGCATCCCATGTGTATAACGCATTATGAACACACTTATAAGACATTATAATATTCTCATAAACATGTACAGTATAATTATATTTATAAGCGCTGATAAATAATCATTATACTTTAAAAGCTTAATCATAACACCTTATAAACAGGGGATGCATAGCAAGTGTTACCGAACAGGGTGCAATGAACTTACTGGATTGAATCCCAGCTTGAAGCCCAGGACCACGATGCGGACAGTATCTCCAACTTGGGCCCTCTTAGGGGTCATGAACAGCTTGGGCCCTCTGGGAGCAGCTGAGAAGGATGCATGTTGGATCAATATATTACAGTACTGTACCATTTCAAAACGCTCTCACATTAATTCAATCCTTTATTTCTCTCTCTCTGCATGTGTTATTGTCGTGACAAATAATTGATTGTTCAGGACCCAACGATTGCTTGGGCTTGCATTCTGATTAAGCTTGAAGTGGCACCCATGAATAAAATATGTTTATACAATTATAACTAGCATAACTAGCACACATGCTCTTCCATTGACATATCTTTAGATCCTGTTGTCAGGTAGGCGCACCGCCACCTACTGGTTGACAAGTAGTACTGCCTGAAGCTCTAAGCGTGATTTCTCCACTGGCTGAGCAGACATAAAACATAAAAAGTTGAAATGTGGAGATACAAAGTTTCTGCCCGAAACTTGGAAAGCAACAATATCACTCAACAGGCGCCTTTTATAGTCTACCAAACATTATTTTGGTATAGGTCAAGAGATCAACTTTTACGTCATTGTTCTGAATCTCACTCCTCTACTTTTTACGTTGTCACATGCCAAAGGGGATTCTGTCTAAAACAGTGTTTGTCTGTATTCTGTATGTATGTCCCCTGCATGTACTTACTGTGTGCCGACAAGAAAAATAGATACCGTACATCACAGCAAACTACACAGCTCAGATGCTGCAGCACCAATCACAGTCCCCCCCACAAAAGTAGACTGTAGGGTGAGTGATGGCTGATTTAAGCAGTAATAATTACTCCCTAGGCTAGGTACGATGACACACCAGTTGTGCATCGATGCATACAAAATAAATCAGACACATAAATCTTTACGGGACATGATCTAACTGAGCTCGGTATATAACAGTATTAGATGCGCAACCTCTTTTTCTCATTTAGTATTAGCCTACATATAAAGCTAAATCTGGAACGTTAATCCAAAATTGAAAGCGTAAACATCGTCATACACCCAATTGTGGGATGTTGCCGGCTGTTCAGAACAAAACTTGCAGCCATCTCCCTTCCACTGCAAATTATCAGCGAATATCTGCTCCAAAACAAATACAATCATGTCGTGTTGTCAAGTGGGAGTTGTCACTGCATGTGACTGAGGGCATCCAGTACAATCTTTTTTTTTTTTCAATCAGAATTTGATCAGAAAAGATTAAAAATTTATGTAATAGCTCACTCCTGCTCACTCTGTTAATCCCAACTCCCCTCCATTACTAATGGGTTTGTGCTCAAAGCACAGAATGTTGCATTTCTCTCAGAAAGTCCCACCGAGGGGGATATAATATTTCCATTCTAGAAGGCCTGGAAAAATCAGTTTTTCATAAACTGGAATATATAAACAACATGGCTTTGATGATAGTTGAATTTCCAAAAGTGAATTTCAATATCTCACAGTTCCTTATCCAGTGATTTAGGGGCTTCCAAAAGTGCACAAAAATCCCACTAAACCTTCACCAATCATCAGCAGTACTGTCTCAGTCACCAAGATGATGCCTAAATGTGTGGACCACTTCCTTAAAGACATTGTGGTAAAACGTCCATCAATAATTAACCACTTAATCCCTAGTCTAGATTTACTAAACTGGACCAGAGGCTGTTGTATTTGGACCATTTGTTCCCGTCTATACCATATCTCTTCGCCAACAATGGGTATAAGCTTAGTTAGAGATGGATGGATGCAGGGGTTCAAGTGGTTAAGGGACACAACAAAATATTGTCTCAAAGAATTTAGTGTTAATCCTAATACTCTTCTTTTGTCACCTTGGATGTTACTAACCTTTGTACATTCCTCACGACATTGGATAGGCAGCATCTGCCAATTAAGGCTTGAAAAACAACAAATCTGTTGCTCCAAGCTATGACAATATCGTGGTTGGCGATATAGAAACCAATGATGTGCTTGGTGATAATAACCCTTTGGTCTCTAACATTAATCTATGCAAATTATATATGAGCATATAATTTGAGTCTGTTGATTTCCTTAACAACCAGTCAGTCAGAGGCCTTGTGGTTAGAGTGTCCGCCCTGAAACTGGGAGGTCAGGGTTCGATCCTCGGCCAGGTCATACCAAAGACAAAAGACAAAATGGGACCCAATGGCTCAGCACTCAGCATCAATGGGTTGGATTGAGGGGTCAAATCAACTAATCAAATGTTTCCCGAGCGCAGCACGGCTGCAGCTCACCGCTGCTTGGCTGCGGCTCACCGCTCCAAGAGATGGGTCAAATACGGAGAAAAACCAACGCAAAGGAATATCTCCTGGATCTTTAAACTTTAGCGTCCCTTGCGTGAACATTCTTTGAAAATAGCAGATCAGATCCTAAGTATACAGAATACAGTAGGTTTTTGTTTTTAGTGCCGATATTTATTATTATTATATATTAATATTATATTATTATATATTTATTATATTATTCATTTTCAGGTTTTTATAGGCTACCAGTACAAACTGTAGGTTTACATTTCAGTGAATCACTGAAGATTCACTATGACAGCTGTGAGCTGTGACATGAAAGGTTAGCACTTTATGACTATTTGTAAATTAAGATGTGGCTCATTAATTAAGCTTTGAACTGGCATTATTTATTTTTTTAATAAGCTGTCATAGTTCAACAGAAAGTGACACATAATACTACATTTATCTTAAAGGTAGTTAAGTGATATTGTTTTGATTTTTTTTTTTATGGTTAAAATGTAAAAACTAAAAACAATATAGACTATTGTGATAGTAATCATTCTTGTATAGAGTGTTTGTTCAGTAACTGAGGTCTCCATGTCTCTCTCTATCTCTATAATTAACAGAAAATTCATTTTCAGGTTGGTTGCAAAATACCAGCCAATCAGAGAGAATACCCTACCCATTTATCAGTGTTCCAGTTCAAATCTTGAATGTTAATTTATTTGTGTTATCACTTCCAATTTCACTTGTTTAATCTGTATCCTGTGTGAGTTCTCAATTCTGATTGGAGAGATATGGATACTCTGAGACTGATCCAAACACTCTATAGCAATGAGTACTATCAGAATATAGAGCTATTTCATGCTTATTCCTTAATCATGTTTCCCAGTGTTGTCTTAAAGAAAATAAATAAATAATAACAATTAGGAGTCCTACCCAACTCTAGAGTCTAAATGTCTCAATGGAAGAGATATACTAGTTATGAACATACTCTACTGTACAGATTATGTTAAAAATACATATTTATCCATTAAAATAAGTCTTGGATTGTATGTTAATGAAGGATTATTCTTTTTGTTATTACAAAATCCGGAATTAAATTCTCTATTCTTTAAATCCCTCCCAGAATATGGTTTTCGACATGTGTCAGCTCGGCTCACCCAGTGTGACCTCGGCCTGCATGGGCATGGACAGCGCCGGGTGTTTCACCTCGCAGCTGAACAGCGCGTCATTGTCCAGCTGGGGATTGAGGATCCAGGTCAGCATGGCGCGCACCTCCATGGTGCCGTCGCCGGACACCCGCCGTCTGTTCTGGAAGTAGTACAGCGGGTCCGTGCTCTGGATCCAGCGAGGGAACTCGCGGCTCACCACGGTCTCGGGGATCACCTCCGGGGTGGGCTCCGGAGCGGGCTCCATCTCTTGCTCCCCGCCGGCGCCGACGGGGCCGTCCTGGTTCTGCTCCTGGCCCAGTTCAGACGTCATCCCCTCCTTCTCCAGCAGGGACAGGGACCGCTGCAACTTGGTGTCATCCAGGTCTCGCCTGATGAGAGGTTATTAAAGGGTATCAAATGGGTATTTAACTTTAAAACACTCCTTTTGCGGTCATTTTCGTGTCTGCTCTGCCTTTTATGTGCACCCCAGACCTAAAATGTTGCTTGATTCAATATTTAGATATTTCATAATTAATAATTTGATCAGACCTCCTATATGTACTATAATCCATTCAAACTCTACATTAACCCCAGTAGAGTTAGACTCATTGAAATCACACATGACTTTTTTTGATGACTGATATTGTCCTTCTAATCTAATGAATGAGGAAACCATCATTTTTCAATTAGTTATTTCATCTTGTTAATATTTTCTTTAATGCAAAGTTGCAACTAGTCCATCCATCCATGAAATGGAATGGGCGAGCGCTGGCGCTTTGGCATGAGGGGGTCAGATCAACATATATGGAGATCTAAGGGTCATGATGTCACGTAATGTCACAAGGCGTGCGACCATATATGGAGACGTGATGTCACGAGACGTGACAATATATGGAGGCATGGGTGACGGACGGACATGCGGGAGATGCACGTTCTCATAGTAAAAAAACTAACTAACTTTTTTTTTCTTTCTATGAACTTATACCAAACTAGAATACCAACTTTAAAAACAAATTTAAATTGAAAAGCAAAAGTAAAAAGTAAAAACTAAATAAAAACGAATGAAAAATGCAAAACTTGAATGACCTTGGAGGGGAGCTCCGACGAGTCTTCCGGTTGTGGCTCTTTTCTGGGCCCTGGGTCTTGCTGTGGTGTCCCTCGGTGGAGGACGGCTGGGCAGTTGGCACCACCTCAATGAGCTCCCCGTCCCGCTTAAAGTACACCTAAAACAGGTTGGATGGAGTCAATGTTTTAGTGTTATTCTAGGATCAACAGGCCCACAGAATTATTATTGGAATCATTATTATTTTAATGTATTTACCACGGGGGCCGGTTTTCCTCCAGTGACGATGCAGACCAGAGTGAAGTTCTGAGCCTCATAGCGGCTGAACGGAGCTAGGCTCTCTGCTGACACCACCGATATGGACCGAGGAGGAACTACAGATGAGCGCACACACACACACACACACACACACACACACACACACACACACACACACACACACACACACACACACACACACACACACACACACACACACACACACACACACACACACACACACACACACACACACACACACACACACACACACACACACACACACACACACACACACACACACACACACACACGTTTAGACATAAAAGTGACTTGTCGCATTGTATAGGTGCTTTAGGAGTTCTTTGTATTAATGCTGAACCATTACATTGATTTTGCTGTGCTAATTTGTAAATTGAGTGTGTGGCTGGTTCTCCTGGTCAATGCCAAATACATTGCTTTGCTTATTAAGCAATGCTTAATGAAAAGAGAATCTGTACCAAAGCAATGAATGAGGACATGCATTATTATTTATGTTTTTTGATCAGCAATAAGCAGAGCAAACAAGCCACAGTACTACTCTGCATCTCTGTCATAAGTGGATCAAGCTGTCTCTTGTGTGTATAAAACTATCAATGACCCTGAAAAAAGGTAGAGGACCACAATGGAAATGAAGAATAATAGAAGTCTGCACACTATAACCTTTCAAGAAGCTCTCAGTCATGGCTTTATTGTAGATTAATGTTTCAATACACAACACTTATTTCCATTGTGGAAAGGCCTTCAAGGTTCTTTATTATTTGACTCCCAGGAAAGAAATGTGTCTTAGACAAAGGGCCCGCATGCGTAGCCCTTATGCCCATGTCGCCGAAGGGCAGCGCCAAATGCACCTTCTGAAGACCTTTCCACAATTTGGTTAGTTTGTTGTGAACCGTGGAAGATATCTGCACATGGAGGGCAAATGGATAAACAACAATTATTGCTGAAATGCCAGACAATTTCCTTTCTTAGAAATGACAAACCTAGATTAAAGAAATTAAATGGATGCATATCATGAACTCTCTTAATTATAATTAATTAATTATAAATGAGGCTTTCATTTAACTGCTTATGGATATGGAGTACATACTTTGCAGAGGACTGTCTCTAGTAGTGTTTTAGTACTCAACTCGTCTCGAGTCCACATTTTCATTTATATGGTCTCGTCTCGCCTTTAATTTGACTTGGACTCGGTCTCGGACAAAGGGACTCCAGACTCTGCCCCTAGCGAGTCCACTCAAGCCACAAGTCACTATAATGCAATCAAATAAATGTATTATACCTATATTATGAGGAGACCATTCACATTAACATTATAAGAGAGCTGTCTGGCGGACAGCTATCTTGTTAAGTAACGGAGTGTAGCTGACGTGCCTGCCAGCTCTCAGTGTTTTCTGAACCTAACCTATCAAAGCATAACATTTTTAAAGTATCTGGTCTCGGTCTCGACTCGGACACGCCCCCCTCCCACACCCGGTCTTGCCTCGGACTCAACCCCCCTCGGACTTGGTCTTGACTTGGACTCGCTTTAGGTGGACTACTAGACTACAACACTAGTCTCTACTATACTGTGAATCTCATCCTCCCTCCTACCTATGACAGTGAGCATGATGCTACCGGAGGCTAGGACCACCTTGTCCTGGGATCTGCGCTCATAGATGCCCACATGACACTCGTACAAGCCATCGTCTGCCATCTGGACCTCAGGCAGCCTGCCCACAGAGACGGGAACAAAACTGATTTAAAATGAATCAAATAAAGTGCTGAATGAGTGAGGAAAGGTACAACAGTGTTATTTTAAACGTAATTTATACGCCATCTTGTGAGGGAAGATCACTTATTTTTCGCAAGCTTCTTGATTTTGTCAATATATAATAATATATATATATAATAATAGCTCATACAATTTAGGCATTTAGCAGACGCTCTTAATCCAGAGCGATTTACATTTAAGCAAGAACAAAAGCATGGGAATACATCACATAAAAGCATTTATCATGAAACATGCATAAGCTAAGAAAGTAACAGTGGAATATCTATATAATGAAACTGTACATACACTATACATATAAACTATACATATTTACTACTATGCTATACATATGTACTATGGCGTGCTATGACTATATACAATACAATTATAGTGCTGTCTACATAACATGTTATAAGTCTGTGTCAAATGCTATCTAAGCCAACAGAAATGCTATCTAAGGGGTTAGGGTAAGTGCTATGGGCCATGATGGAGTCTGAAAAGGTGGGTTTTCAGGCTACGGCGGAAGATTGGGAGTGATGCTGCAGTTCTGACTGCAATGGGAAGTGCATTCCACAGTTTTATATAGTGCTTTTCTAAGTACCTCAAAGTCACTTTACATAAAGAAAAGGGAACCAACTTTTGAGGTGGGTTTTGAGTGAGGTTTTCAAGGAGAGGAGGGATGGTTGGGGAGTACATTCCAGAGGGGAGGGGGCAGCAACAGATAAAGCCCTATCCCCCTAGGTACGGAGGTTGGCTTCACTGGACCTGAGGGAACGGGAGGGGACATAAGGTTCGAGAAGATCGGAGAGGTAGAGGGGAGCCAGATTATTGAGTGCTTTGTAGGTGGTGAGCAAGATTTTGTAGCCTATAGACCGATTCCGTAGCGGTTTCATGGTCGCAGCCTTCCTGTAGACGGACTCGACGTAGCTGCGGGGTTTAAACCCTCACCAGGCGCATCTCTTCCACTACAGTGAACGGCAGAGTGACTGATGTTAGTTTGCATCAAACTTTACTCTTTTACCTGCTTTTTTACTAACACTAACATTACAAAGATGTCCAGAACATCGAGATGAACCTGTGTAGTTTATGGCTGCTCCAACAGTAGTGGCAACATAAAAAATAAATAAATACGGAATGTCAAAATATCCACCGTGGTGGCTGAGACCAGAGCCATTGAGTAATGGTTGAGACAAAGCAGTGAAAGGTCCTGAAAGATACATAATTTCAGTCTTACCCAATCTTTCTGTTTTATTAACACAAGGCTGCTGTATTTTATACCTCATACTAAGCATTTAAAGTATGAGGTATAAAGTACAGCAGCCTTGTGTTAATAAAACAGAAATATTTGGTATTGGGTAAGACTGGCGTTATGTATCTTTCACTGCTTCGTCTCAACCATTACTCAATGGCTCTGGTCTCCGCCACCGCGGTGGATATTAGACATTCCGTTTTATTTATTTTTATGTTGCCACTACTGTTGGAGCAGCCATAAACTACACAGGTTTATCTTGATGTTCTGGGCATCTTTGTAATGTTAGTGTTAGTAAAAAAGCAGGTAAAGGAGTAAAGTTTGAGGCAAACTAACATCAGTCACTCTGCCGTTCCACTGTAGTGGACGTGCGCCTGGTGAGGGTTTAAACCCCGCAGCTACGTCGAGTCCGCCTACAGGAAATATGTAGGCTGCGACCATGAGACCCGCTACGGAATCGGTCTATAGTGAATTCTTTGTTTGACATGGAGCCAGTGTAGGTCGTGGAGGACAGGTGTAATATGATCTCTGGAGCAGGTACGGGTGAGCAGACGGGCAGCTGAGTTTTGAACGTATTGGAGTTTGTTGAGGACTTGGAGGTGCAATTGAGGAAGGATACTGTTGCAGTAATCAATCCGGGATGTAATGAATGCGTGAATGAGTGTTTCAACAGCTGGGAAAGTAAGAGAGGGCCTGAGGCGGGCAATGTTACTGGAATGAAAAAAGGCAATTTTGGTGATCTGGTTTACGTAAGGGAGGAATGAGAGGGTGATATCGAATATGACACTCAAGGTTACGGACGTGAGTGGAGGTTGTTACAGTGGAGCTGTCAATGTTGAGAGTGGAGCCGGGAGGTAGTCTTGACCAATAATTAGAAGTTCGGATTTGTTACAGTTGATTTTGAGGAAGTTCTTTTGCATCCATGTTTTAATGTCTGTGAGGCAGGTGGTGAAGGTGGAGTGGGTGGCAGCGGTGACAGTCAAAATTGCCTTGACATGAAGTGTCATGAGTGTCAACTGGTGGCCCATGGGCCGCCAGTTGAATACCCCTGCACTACAGTATCGACTCATAGTACACTACAGTATCAACTCGCTACTGCATCAGTTGTAAGCAGCAGAATCATTCATGGAGGTACATTTTTACCTAACAGTAGACTGGTACACCAGGTCTTCCCGCCTGACATTGGCCTCCATGTGAGAGTAATTAGTGTTGTACATGGCATCATATGTGAAGATCTTCTGCTTGGCACTGCCCCCATCTGCCACCTGTGTGGGGAGGTGAGATTCATTAAATTTGTTAGAGCTAAATAGAATGATTTTCTAAAACCTTCTAAAAAAATATATGTGCCATCACTGCAACTCTATGTAAAGACACAGAGCAAAACCCTGGTTAGAAAATTGACCCTACACTTTTATAATTCTGTGGAGCACTAACCAACAGCAACCTTTTCTTCAGCTATGGAAAAGGAAAAAGCAGGCTTTACATTACCTAATACAAGCATGATACTCTTTCAAGGCAGTGCCTTCAAAGGGCTGCACCTTGAAAAATACTTAGATTTTTTCTTTTTTCTTTCAGGCTTTTGTTTGGTTGCTTTGATCAGTGAATATATCAAGGTTTAAAGGATTTTTGTCTCAGCAGGACTTAGAGAAAGCTGTCCCTGCATTCATCTGCTGTAGACTCGACTACTACTGCAACAGTGTCATTAGGTCTCCCTAAAAATCGATCAGACAGACAGCTGCAGTGGATTGAAAACGAGTCCTTACCAAGACCAAGAAAGTGGACCACATCAGCTCTACGTTATTTACACTGACTTCCTCTCTGTCAAAGAATTGATTTCAAAATACCACTGTTGGTTTATAATTATTTAATGGTTTAGGGACAAAATACATTCATGATCTTGTGCTACATTATTAACCATCCAGACCTCTCAGGTCTTAGGGGACAGTTCTGCTTTCTGCCCCCAAATGAACCAGAAGCAGCATTCAGCTACAACTCTCAGTTGTATTAAATCAAACCTGAATACTGTTGTCCACTGTCTTTTACTGAGGTTTTTGATTAATTTACTTCACATTTGATTTTCTTGCTTTTCTGTTTTATTCACATTTTGTATTCTCTTAATAACCTTGAAATATCCTTTAGAATATGATGTGTATAGGAACCAAGCAGCATTCAGAAGTCCTTCTGGTACTTTTAATTCATTAAGGCTCAGGCAGCATACACGGACGTGTTTTGGCAGCAAGCCTTCCTCTGCGTTTATTATTTTCTTATTATGAGTCTTCGTGAGCTGTGCAACCAGCAAATTGCATTTAAATAAACTTTTGTTTCTACTTTAATAATACAGTAATGACTTAAAAAATGCTTTTAATGTTTTGTATGAATCGCTTTGATTTAGATAAGTAAGTAAGTAGCCTTGCCGAGCCATGAGGCCCATAGGGCAGGAGCCTATCTCCTGTTTCTGTAGCGTGAGGCAGCTTGATGTACAAGTACACCCCCTGGACTTACCCCCAATCCAACCCTTGATGCTGAGTGTCAAGCAGGGAGGCACCCTTGATGCTGAGTGTCAAGCAGGGAGGCACTCGGTCCCATTTTTTGAGTCTTTGACTCTTTGGTATGACCCGGCGGGGGATTGAACGCCGACCTCCCAGTCTCAGGGCGGACACTCTAACCACAAGGCCACTGAGCTGGTTTGATTTAGATGGTTGAATACAAATTAACCTTCCTTGCCTTGCCTTGTTTTATTTTTGTTTTTTTTATTTTTTTAAGATATTTTTTTGCGGCTTACGCCTTTTTATTGATTTTTGAAGGGACAGACAGTAGGCTGACAGGAAACGGGAGAGAGATGGGGGGATGACATGCAGTAAAGGCCGTGTCGGGTCCGGGAGTCGAACCCGCGGCACACTGCGACTGGATTACCAGTCCGGTGCCCAGACCGTTACGCTACGGCCTGGGCCCCTTGCCTTGTTTTAACACTTAACTTTGAAGATGTTCTGAAGAAGTTCTGAAGAATACAAACTTATTAATTGTACAGTGGCATGTCTGCAATGAGCTGTCCTGAATTAATTTGCACTGTGTATTGGGATACTCTTGTCTCTTCTCTCATTCTCCCTTATGCTTTGATCTGAGATTTAATGAAAGTGCCAGTTACGAACAGATAATAAATATTTAATACTTATAGTAGTAGTACATTTAGCTCTATGGTCAGGTAGGAATTGCTCTACACTACAGGGATGAATCATTCATTAATATAGCGCTGTTTCTTGTGTGGTTGATAGGCGTACTTTATAGTTCCTTTTAATTTACTCTCTGGTCCTGAAGGACATATTTTATGACTACGCTGAACTTATACATTAATGATTGCTATATGATAGGCTAGGGGCATGGTGGCGCAGTCGGTATAGTGCTGTCGCCTCACAACTATAGCAACTCATCAGTGCTCTGAAACTATGCCTCTGTGTCCCTTAATTCCTATATGGAGTTCTGTGTCTGGCATGCCCAAATATGGAGTGTTGTGATTTCAGAACAGGCCAGTTTCATAATGGACCCTGGGCAGGGGCCCTGGGTCCAGACAGACGTACAGACCGATAGAGACGTGGTCCATTTATATATATTATACAACATAGTGTGTATAGTATAGTTGTATATTTATATATATACTGTATATGCTAAAAAACAGGATGATTTCCTGTTTTTCATAGAAGTGTATATCTGTACGTCTTTAAATGTTCTGTTGAATTGAAAATGGAGGACCCTGATGTAAACAAGTCTAGTGCTTTTCAGTGTCGTCCTCAAAGTAGCAGTTTTTGTATTGGCTTGTACTTTGGTTTGAAATGTACCCATTCTATATTGTGAAATATAGTATAGTATAGTATAGTATAGTATAGTATAGTATAGTACAGTAGTGTGATCATTATGGTGAATGGCTGGTATGAAGATCACCTTTGTGCTCACCCGAAACCATACAATCTCACGGAGGTTGCCGTCGGTACGGAAGTTGCACTTAAGTGTCACCGTGTCCCCAATGATGGCAGGCGAGAGAGGCTCGATGACCACGTCTAAATAACCTGCAGGAGAAAGGGGTAGTGGGGTATATGTGAGTAACTTCTTTAATGGTGCATTTATATAGCGCCTTTATCCAAGGCGCTTTACATAGATTCACCCATTCACACACACATTCATACATCGATGGTAGCGGAAACCATGCAAGGCACCAACCAGCACATCGGGAGCAATTAGGGGTTCAGTGTCTTGCTCAAGGACACTTTGACAATAACTCTGGGGGAGCCCGGGTTTGAACTGGCAACCTTGCAGTTGCCATCCAACCACTCTGAGCCACCGCCACTTCTGCAGTGTTAATTCATCCTCATGATTTTACAGTGTAGGGGAGGTTGATCGCTGGCCGAGAGACAGAGAGAAAGGCAGCAGTGCAGCGAATACTGGACAACTCGCCCCGGTGCTTGCCCGTTTTTCCTCCCGGAATTTTCCCCAGTGAGGGGGATAACTTTGTAATATGCTATTGGCTGTTTGTATTCTTTTTGGAAAAATATAAAAAGATACTCCTGTGGAAAGGCTATATTATTTGACTTATATTGAACCTATAAACAATTTAGTATTATTTAGTATATGTAAGGTTTTGCCTCCTCAAATGGTACCTCGTCAGATAATCCCCACATATCCTACAACAACTTCTGTGAACAGACTTCACTGTAGTAGCTTTTCATAAATTATATTTGTACTTAGGCTGTTCTGCTGTCATGAAAGTTTATAGTTAGAGAAATTCAAAGTCCAGCCGTCTGCTGTCCAGCCTCTCCCACACCTCACTGGCGAAAATTCTGGGAGGAAAACAGAAACGGGGCGAGTAGTCTTGTTACCGGTGCAGCCCATTGAAACAGCGAGAGGCATTCACCAATTAACACGGCATTGTGTGCCAGAAGGCCACGGGAGAGAAAATTGTGGACTGAGAAGATAAAAACACTTCGCATCATGTTTTCCTTACCGCAAACACGTTCAATTCTGCTTGTGTCTGTGGGAGAGTCGTGGTGATTGAAATATACCATTTTATATTATTTATTTCCAAATTATTAAGTTTATTCTCCACTTTTCATTTAAAGAGAACTTGTCATACCTCTTAACATATTATTCTCATAGCCTGTTGCAAATGTTTATCTTCTATGACTTAACTCATATCTGTGCATTATAGCATTGGCCCCTGTACATACTGCCATTGGGTGAACTCATTACCAATCACGGAGTCAATTTTCATTTCTATGCTGATGATATCCAACTATATCTCTCTGTGGCTCCAGATGATCCCTGTGCTTTAGACCCGCTGTTGACCTGTCTGTCTAGCATCAAATGCTGGATGAGTGAGAACTTTCTCAAGCTAAATGAGGATAAGATAGAAGTTCTCATAATCGGTTCTAGTGAGCAGAAAGAATCAATAATACGCAGACATGGCAACCTGACTGTAGAAAGTAACAGTACAGTAAAGAACCTGGGGGTCATTATTACTTGCGCAAGCAGAGCGCACAAGTAATAGTAAATAGTTTCGCCCGGCTCGTATGCACCATCCCAGCCAACCCGCCACTTTTGATGCGTATGAACCGTCCCAGCAAATTGTGCCTGATTTGCTGGGACCAGATTACATGGTGTGTATATGTATAACTAGCTCTCAATGATGACGTAAGAAATATGTGGATTATAAGGACCCAATGCCAGAGTGTAATTGGTTTTTCGATGGTGACGTAATGACGATATGTTTTAGTGTTGGGAGGATTAAAGGTAATGCTCCTGTGTATACATGCATGTAATCTGGCACCACTGCCGTATCAGGCACACTTTGCTGGGACGGTGCATACGCATCAAAAGTGCGGGTTGGCTGGGACGGTTCTTGGCGCAAAGTAACCACGGTATACCGCTAATCAATTTACAAATTACATATACATAGTATATGTATATGTGATTGGTTGACAGTTTGTAGCGGTCGAAAGTACTTGCGCGCTCTGCTTGCACACTAGTTGGCCCTTTATGGCCTACTAGTGTGCAACAAGCAAGTATGCACTCGACAGATTGCAGTTCTAGTTGATTCTGAATTTAATTTTAATTCACACATTAATCATGTTACCAAGATTGCCTTTTTCACCTTAGAAATATTGCACGAATCAGAGCCTATTTGTCTTTGGACGATGCAAAAACGTTTATCCACGCCTTTGTTTTTTCTCGGCTTGATTACTGCAATGCACTTTTTTCTGGACTGCCTAAGAAAACAACTGACAGATTACAACTTGTCCAAAATGCAGCAGCCAGAGTTTTAACTAGAACTAAGATGAGAGAACATATTACTCCAGTTTTGGCTTCACTGCACTGGCTTCTGGTTGTTTTTAGGATTGATTTTAAAATTATTTTACTTGTGTATAAAGCTCTCAATGGTCTCGCACCTTCCTACCTACATGACTGCCTGCCTAAATATGTCCCAAACCGCCCCCTAAGGTCTTCCACTGCTGGCCTGCTCGCTTTGCCTAAAGAAATGGCAACAAAAAAATAGGGGGAAGCAGCATTTTGCTTCTACAGGCCAACGGCATGGAACAAACTCCCACTGTACCTTCGACAGGCAACCTCTGTAGACATTTTTAAAGCAAAGCTCAAGACCCACTTCTACACCATTGCTTTTAATTGATCTTTTATATTTTGTTATTCATGTCCTCACTGTATTGCATTACTGCTCGTTTTTTAATGTTTATGCCTTGCTTTTCTTTTCTTCTCCATTGCTCTGTAAAGCACTTTGAGCTGCATTTCATGTCATGAAAGGTGCTTTACAAATAAAGTTTTATTATTATTATTACTACATCAACAAATACACACAAAACATTATGCCATTTATTATGATTCTACTAGTAATCAGTCCCATTGTCAGAGTACTGTGCAAGCAAGAGGCCAAGAGCAAGCTGGGACTCTTGGGAGATACTTGGGAGCATTTGGGAAGCTTCTCTCTGTATTTGGGATAAACCAGACCCATAGGCAGACAGAGACAGACAGACAGAGTCAACTTTAGATGATTTACTTATTATGTGCATCGTGTGCCGGGTGCTGTCCATGGTGCTGATCCTCAGTTATTTTCCTGTCCATTAGTGCTGAATGCCCATATTATATTGGCTGATAGGTGTATTATGTTGCTACTTCAATTCTAACAACAGCATTGTGCACTTAGAACAGGTTGTACAGTATGTGAACTGACAGAACCAGCCGTAATAATAGAGGAGTCAAGGCCGTTGCATGGCACCGGCACTTTTCAATTTTACTGTGAAGTCCATCTACTATAGGTGTGATGTAGGATTTCACACCACAACCATACGGTTTGATGAGAAAAGTGGGAAATGCAGGAAGCAAGATTGTATGGTGGCGGACTTTAAATGTTCTAAACCAGTTGTTTCACGCTCCTGACAGAGGTAATTTGCTGGTGTGAAAAGCATACACATCCGTGCATAGTGAGTCAGAATCAAATGTATTGTCACATTACAGGTTTAAAATGTGTTTTTGTGCAAGCTCCATATTTTTTTATATTTCCATAAAAAAGAAAGGGGAGAAGGGGGACAAGAGGGAAGAGATCGAGATCAATCAATAAAATAATAAAATCACACTTGTGTGAAGTGAGGGGCGCTCTTATCATACATCATCACATTTCGGCCAGTCACTTTTGGCGTCCTCACTTTACTGTCCAGACTTATTATCCTCACTTTTTATGCCCTCAGCCAATGAAATCATCGCTTTGGGGTACACACGCACACACAAAGCTGGGCATAGGAGCCCCTCAAAAATAAATCAACCCTCCGCTCCGTCCTACCAAACTCTGTCTCCCCACTCTCTCAATGGAGATGCAGATATGCTAGTTATAGTATTAGCACACTCTAGCCTACAACACAGATTGATTAACAATAACATGCTACTCATTAAAATAAGATCCCTGTAGTGCCCAAGCCCTATGCTTGAACACTGGTTAACTGACGGCTAGGGAGGCTGTTCAGACGTGTGCTCAAATAAACTGAAAGTCCAAACATTGTCCGTTGATTTCACAATGTTGCGCTGTATAAAAACGTTTTTGCAATATTTGTTATTGCACCCATGCTTAATGCTATGACAAGTTTAATTTTGTATTTTTTCCCCCACTTATCCACATTTTGACAATGATGGATTACGTCTAGCTACAGTATGGACCTAAATCCGAACAAAATATGCTCACTGTTCCCACCTTTAGACTGATCTAAATACTGGAATAAAAACAAGCCTAAACCAATAAACCTGCAGAACTATCACACAGGATAATAAGGCATTTGAGCTTGTGGCAAACAATACCATGTGATCCTTAACTCTCACCCTAAGTATTACCTAAATCAGGGGTGGGCAACTTTGACGATGGAGAGGGCCACTATATTTCCACACTCACTCCCGGGTCATATATTACTGTCGTAGCAAAAACTTAATTAAAATCTTGAATTTTATTATATTTTTGAATTGGAATCCTTAAAAATGCCTTTAATTATACTTGTGTTGAGCAATGAGCTACTAATTTAGACTGAAGTAATTAAAGCGGGTCATGTTTGCATGTTGTGGAATTTAGGTCCCTGACCATGAGGGCAGAGAGACACGACACCATGAGGGCAGAGAGACATGACATCGAGGTCAGAGAGAGAGGAGAGACATGCGAGACAAGACAAGGGATCAGATTTGAACTCACACTCACAATACAAGGAACATGTTCACTCTGTGCACTGGCTAACCCTCCAGGCACCTCATTATGTTTTGAGTAATATAGTGTGAATTAAAACATGATGACACAATGACACAATATGCGTTGATTCAGTGACATTAACTTTAACAACTCAACACATTTTTTCAAAAATAGCAAAAAAGCATTGCGACGCTGTGACCTCACAGGTCAGCTATTCACCCTATTTTTGCACAACACCATTGTACGTCAAAGTATGAAATAGGGCTTAAGTGGTTAACAGGGCATAACTGTGAATAAACATGACGGCTATTACGCAATACCATGCAAGTTTAATGTCTTTTTGTCCTTCGTTTGGGCTCACCCACTAGGTGACCCCACGGGTCAGGCCTGATCTGGTGCACTTGGAGCCAGCTTTGCTTAGCTTCTCACAGTCACAGCTTTCTAGGCCTTTGGTGGCAGCGTAATCTCCTGCATCGTAATGGACAGCCCATCTACACAATGCTAGGCTCTCTAAATCATGAGGGCAGCAAGCCTGCAGATTATTTTTTCCATGTTTTTCCAGCCTAATCCCCTTTTGCTAGCATTTCATCTAAGAGTCGAACATTTGCCAAGCACTGGCCTAGTCCATATACACACATACAGGCACACACGCATGCCCACACAGGCACACACATACAGTATGTGCACACACATTCCCAAATACACACGCACATGATCCCCCCCCCAAAAAAAAACAAACATGTGCCAGATTACCTCATAGGAACAGCCCCGAGAAATAACTGACTTTCAGAAACCAGTCTCTAAACAACAAACAATAATTATTCACTGAACTGAGTGTGCTCACTGTGCTGAGAAAAAACATGTTTTAAAATGAGATCCCAACACTGTCTGAAATTAGACATACAGTACAATAGGCTATATTTAAGACTGCAGTCATATTTGCCCTATACACGCTACTTAACATTGAGGACCAACATTGACACAGTAGAAACAATATGTTCAGCTTCTGATTCACTGCTTATGCCATGTCTACAGATAAGCCTGGTTTATCCGAGCCTGAATCTGTACTGTGTGAGCTCTCCCCGAGATGTATTCAGGGGCCATGGTGTTAGCATTTTTTCTTTAAACTAGAGCAGACCCGATTCTATGTAGTGACACACATTCAAAGGTTAAAACAATCTTGATCTTGGGTTGGCGTAAATGATGAATGGACAAAAGCTGTGCTCATACTGGCAATAATGCAAGCGGTTCACCTCATATTAATGCTCTGCTTTGAACACAGAGCTGCCTTCCATATTTAGCACACAGTCAATGAGAAGCATCTGTCATCTCTAAAAACTATAGCCAGAAAGTCCACCTGGCAGTAAGGCAACTGGCTAGTTATCTCATGATTGTATGAAGTCGAGTATTGATTGCCAGGTCACCATTGGCCACCATAATTGTATTTAATGGCTTGTCTGGTTAAATAAAGATTATTAATATCAAAACCTGGGTGGTGCATGGGGAAGTGTGTGTATTAGCATTCTTTCAAATAAAAACATCAATGTGACAGTCTAAAGAACTCAAACAACCATCATTTATTCTGACAATAAAGCAAGTGGCCTTATCTCCATAAAAAGTTGTCTTCGTGTCCACTGAGCCAAACTTGCAATAACTGTATAAGTAAAATCGATTAATTGGGGTCTATTAATATCATGATGCAAATCCTAGCTCTCTCATTAATGCATCTCATTGTGCATGGGTCCTCATGCAGCATTTAATAGTCTAAAAGAATGTACATTTAAAAAACACACACGCACACACACACCTTGTAGTTGGTCTGCACAATATTTCTAATAGACAACATCATCCTCTCATCAGTGTCACACTTCCAGCAGCTTCCTATTCACACTGATCATAGGCGTAATAGGCATGGGGCTGCCTACTGCTTAGTGCTTATAGGCTACACATTAATAGCCACATTTGACTCTTTTGTTTATAGCTACTTTAGGTTATCTCGCTGTACGTGTAGGCTATAGGACTTGTCTATGAGTGCAAAATGCACATAGCCTAGTCCTTGTATAGGGTATAATTGGCAATAGGCCTAAACAGATGCTGATCCGATTGCAATCCGATAAAACATCTGTTTAGGCTTGTAAGTATTTCACACAGCAATGACAGCATAGGACGAGTTGTATTGATACATTGCTCTCAGACACAAAAAACTACACAATAATAATAATAAAAAAACGCACTCAACGATGATGAGACTTTGAGGTTGACTCACTTACCTAATATTAATTCGGAAATATCCGCACAAATGAGTAGCCATAAAGTAAAAAGACAATTCATCTTCTTGTGCTCTTTTATATGTTGCTCAAGTGGACAGACACACCATCTGTTGTCGGGGGTCAGGTCATTTATTTAACGGTAATGGCACCAAATTCCCCATCATGTTCCAGTTCCATCCATACTGCTGGTCCTGCGCTCAGCTACGCTGCGTCCTCTCTCACTGGGGAAGAATGTGCGCGCTGAGGGGATCCTGCTTTCTATTAAACGGGACGGGGGTTGGGGGGGATGCTCGTGCTCCACTTCACTCCACCCCCCTTTTCATCGCAGCCCTGCACAGTATAGGCTAAAATCCTCAGTGTTCATTTAACTCAGAGTTAAAAATGGACACTTGTGATTTTACAGTGTGGTTTATCTGTGAGGATTAGATAATCTCCCCCCCAGCCCCCTTCTCTCAGAGAAAACAGATGGCAGCAACTGAGCATTTTAGTGTTAAAAGCTATTTTAGACATTTCACTTTGATGAATCATATCATGGGCGAAATGCCACAGCTTGCACTGCTTCATGCCCTGGAGTTGGGCTGGAGTGATGACTGCCTGGAAACATGGAACTGTGCACAATTCAAGTCCCTTAAGTGTCAATGTAAACGCCAAGGGACCAGACCAAGTCCTTTGGGGACAATTCCAACTAAGGCACAGGTCTCCACCAGGATAGGAGCGTTTTTGGAAATATGTCAAATGTCATTTTTTCCACAGCCTGGTGGGGAAAACAATGAAGGGCCTGTACTGTTCCTAATATATGTAAACCACATGACATCAGCTTATGACTGCAACTTGTTCCTGTCCGCAGATGACTCAGCACTGCTGGTCTCGGACAGGAACAAAGTCAAACTGCAGGTTGAAAAGGCCCTAAGCTCTGCAACTGGCTCGCTGATGACAAACTATCTTTACACCTGGGAACAACTGAATCCATTCTTTTTGGAATAGTAATCTCAGCAAGGCAGATGGCTTCTTGGTTAGAGTGGTTGACAAGATTATCACACGAAAAGATGAAATTACCTACCTAGGTTCCATCCTGGAGGCAAATCTTTCCAGTGATAAATTGGCCACCAACGTAATCAAAAAAGTCAACCAAAGAACAAGATTGCTATACAGGATCTCCTCGCTGGTCAACAAAAACACCTTGAAGACCCTACCACGAGCCGTCGTACAAGGTTTCTTCGACTATGCATGCACCTCTTGGTACCACAGGACCTCAAAAGGCCCTTAAAACAAGGCTCCAGACTTCCCAAAACAAACTGGTCAGGCTTCTACTGGGCCTCACTCCCGAACCCACCTCACCCCTGCCCACTTTGACAAGCTGGAATGGCTTAGGGTTGACGACAGAGTTCAACAAACCATGTGCAATCCAGATTCTGCAAAAACAAGGGACTAAATTCTCTTCGCTCCTATGCCACTAAAATGTGGAACGCCCTACCAACAGTTATTAAGACATGAAAATCCCTTGACTCCTTCAAAACCACTCTCAAAGGTCACCGACGGACGGCTGCAATTCGAAACTGGCCCCGTAAAAGCTGACTCACTCACTGTATATATTTCTTTTCCCTTTATGATGAATTCCTGTTCTGTTCTTTGGCTAAATAGAAGTGTATATTTGTACGTCTCTAGATGTTTTGATGAATTGAACAAGGTGGACACTCTTGTAAACAAGTGTAACGCTTTATTGGGTCATCCACACACAGTTAACAGTTTTTGTAATTGAGTTGTGCTGGAAATGTACTGTAATTCTGCAATCTGTGAATAAATACTTCAATCAATCAAACATGTGCGCACAATGTCATCACAATTAGATGCTGTGTGATTTGCGGCATTGTGTACATGAGTAAGCCTGGGACCGAGGCTATAGGCAACACCTGAAAACTTTGGAAGCCAATCTTAGCCAATCAGGATGGAATTTGAGAAATCCAACAGACACGTCTTGAGATTTGGATCAAATCTGAAGGATTGATGTCAAAACATTTGTTTTACATGAATCGGCCTCCTGGTGGCACTATAAAGAGCAGATGTGAGAAATGCAGGTCAAAGGTTTTGAAGTGGGCCTAGTGGGAATGTGCATGCTAAATTTCAAAACGGACCAATCCTGCAAACTTTGAAAGGCATTCATAGCTAATGGGGATAAAATATGGGAAAGTGGACGGTTGCGCACGTGCAGGTTGCATGATTTTGATAAAAGCAGAGGCAATTATTTTCAAAACATATGTTAGTTTACAAAAAATGTGCACTGTGGGCTGGAGGTCAGGCAGGAGGCGTCCGTTTGAAGCCAGATGTTATACAGTTGAACAGTTCTTAATGAATTACTGAACCATAATAAGACAAATCTGATGCTGGCAAGAGCACAAATCACCTAGGCTTTCATGGGTCATTTTTATTTGCCATTTTTATCTCAGGACTTTCCTTTCTTCAAGTAAACTTAACTAATGGCTAACAGTATGGCAGATTATTCAGCCGATTTGCTATTGTGTTGCCATCCTGAACCACTGCCAAAGCTACAGCAAATGCAGGATTGATGTTGTACTCCTGGTTGGTGGAGCTAAATACAGATTCTTGAGACTTGCGTGCACCCATAATGCTGCCGATGAGGCCGACACGAGCTATATCAAGCCTTTGAGAACACGGGAATACGAAAACGAAAAAACATTGCATGGACCTGGGACCGGACGTATCCTCAGTAATGTATGCTAAGGTCATCAACATCATACACCTCACTCAGGTGACCCAGCCGGGGTGATCAAGTCCGTCCCAATTTACGTCCCAGTAGCTACCCTCGATCAGTCCCATTAGGGAAAGACCAGGGACACATAATCTGTTGCTCTGGAACTACTCTGCTGGGACTGGGAGGTACTGTATGCGGCAGCGGGAGGATCGCATCAATCTGGCGCGTGGAAGGAATATAGGCTCTGTGGGTTGACTCCTGTCCTACGTCTCACCAGGTCCACTCCTGCTCTACACAGAATTGAGCTAGAAGATTAAAGTTCTCCTCTAAAAAGATTGGTTTAAAAATCTGCCTCATGGTCGTGCTAGAACAGGCCGTTCTGGAAAATTTGGTTTTGGAATTGACATCCTGTGTGTCGTGGTTTTGGCAGTGACTGGGCCCTCATTGCCGGAGATTAGCTGGTTGCACACGGACGGACGGATGGACGGAAATACTCTTCCCATGCCTTCGGTCAGGTGGAGACAAAAATGGCTTCAGGCTGCACTTTAGGGACCAAAATAATATGACACGTTTCTTAAGGTATATCATTGACATAAGCTAAGGTGTAATTGGAACAAATTATTTGGGAAGGGTTAGTCAAATGACGATGTTTCTCCCATGCTGAGCCCATTCTCAACCCCTAATCGTTGGAATGCCCTCCAGTGTGGGTGTGGGCACAGGAAAGGTGCCACTGCCAATACATAGCTGTCTCTGGTGGATCAGCAAACGTGTGACCTGGAAAAATCCATGTTACTGCTCTCTCACTGTTCTTGGATTTCCTTTTTGTATATTCAATGTTTGCATTACAACAACTACTGCAGACAGATGGCAGATAATAGATTCATAACCGCCACACTATAACGTGGGCAGCAGACAGGCTGATCATTTGAATACCACGGCAGTGATCCAAGAAAGTACTTCACCTCCGAGTGTATTGTAATATTTTGATACTACCAATGCCTGTAAACAAATTACACCTCAGTAATATATAATCATTAGAATAGGCATACATTTCCACCTCTAAATAATTAAGGGTTGTGTTATCTTTATCTTACACAATCAAATATTTTTCTCATACAGTATAATTCTATCTGATCCTTTGCTCTGTTTAACATCAGTGTTATGTAGAGACAGAAGTCACTATGGTTCGGTGATAATGGTCACTCACCTCCAGTCTGTCACATGGCCACTTTTCTCCGAAAAACAAGGAAGCCAGATGTCATCTGGGTGGAGAAGCCGTGCAGGCACTGGACAGCCATGCATGTTACCATAGACCAGGAGGGTGCAAAACAGGAAAATATGTTTTGAGGAATTAAATCCTACCAAAATAAGTGTCAAATGACCTACATGTCAACAGAGCTCATATCACCCCTTATATTTACAGTGTATGATGTAGCCGCAATTTGCAACTCTAGATTTTTTTATAATGGGATGAATCTAGAGTTGCAATACCCTCCATTGACTCCCCACTCATCCAATTTGGTTTGTGATCTGCTCGTCTTAAACGACGTTAAACTCACCAACATTGCAGCTGTAGTCCAAGCTTGAATTATCCTCTTTCAATCTGCCGAGCTTGTTTTTCATAGAAATCCACCGTAGACATGTTATGACTCAGCTACTTTCTGTCAAGAAATTCTGTGCAGGTGATTATTTTTCTAAGTGCTGGAGTTTGGAAGCACTCGTCGTATGTCACTGAACGGACCTGCGTACCACCTGTTTCGAATTTGCACATAATGCAGGAGGCAGCAGTGCGACCCGTTAACAAAAACGAGTGCTTCCAAACTGCAACACTTAGAAAAAGAATCACATGCAGAGGATGTCTTGACAGAAAGTAGCTCATAACATGTCTACGTGGATTTTTATGAAAAACAAGCTTGGCAGATTGAAAGAGGATAATTCAAGCTTGGACTACAGCTGCAATGTTGGTGAGTTTAACATCGTTTAAGACAAGCAGATCGCAAACCAAATTGGATGAGTGGGGAGTCAATGGAGGGTATTGCAACTCTAGATTCATCCCATTATAAAGAAATCTAGCGTTGCAAATTGCGGCTAGTGTATGATGATGACCTTTTGTTACTTAGTAAATAGAAAGAATTTGTCATCAAAGCCGGAGGCCTGACATATTGTCCACCATCTTGACATGCTGTGTAGGTGGATCATGTGACTCACTTGCCATCCTGCAAGCCAACACAGATGGTAGCCTGTCTTGGCTGCACCGGGGGCCTCCTGTGGTCTCCTGTGGCCCCTAGCTGTCCCTCCGCATGGTGGGACAGTGCTCTGTCACATACTCCAGACACAGAACAGAGGATCCCACCTCCACCTGGATGGACTTGACAAAGGCAGGGTGTTGTACGTGTAGAGGCCATCGATAGTTGAAATGATGATAAAGATGGATGTGGTCTCAACGGGTGTTTATTTTGTTACAACACCGTGAAAACTATAAAAGGAAAGAAGCACTGTTATGATCATCATATCAAACTATTTCATAGTTTTCACTAAACAATAAAAGCTGTGCAATGTGCATTAAGTTCATAACTTCAATATTACAACCAACAATAAAATGGTTAATTCATAGCCAATTATAATACAGTGATAAAATAAATCAGTCCACTTCAATACATGACCAATAAAATACCAAAGGAAAAATGCACAGTAACCAAATATCATACACCAAAACATACCATAAACAAATACAATTAATTAAGTACCAAACAAATTATGAATGAGACTCTAGTCTAAACCAAAACAAACAATCATATACCTCACTCCGCTTTAGTCTGCTTATCAAGGGCGCTAAAGGGCTGCATGAACCAGTTGATCAGGGCACATCATCAAACAGTCACAGGTACACCAAACCAAACAGTCACAACGTAGTGCGACCATAGAGTATACTCTAAGAGTGCGACAGGCGCTGTAGAACAATATAAACAACTTCAAATCAATCATTCAATCAACTGTTCAACTGCAAGTTACTGGCAACCTTACTTTGAGTACAAAAGTGCATGATGCATATAAATACTAGTCAAACATTTCATTCATACCTTGCTGTGCAGTGTAACAAAGTCACCCTGTTCAAACAAAATAATGCTGGTGTGTGTCTATTGGTCTATTCCCCTCTGTCACTGACAGAGGGGAATAGACCCCTAGAGAATGTGTGAAGCCTCAGTGTGGTGCGGTAACAGGAAGTAAAGTGAACCGAAATACATAATACAGGAAGCTTCAAAATAAGATGAACAAATTAAGAAAAGTAAATAACAAATTAACTTCAAACTTAGGAAATTATTGAAGTTAAAATAACTAGTATCCCGGCACTTACAGTAAGGTAAGGTAAGGTAAGGTAAGGTAAGGTAAGGTAAGGTAAGGTAATTTTATTTATAGAGCGCCTTTCAAAACAGTTGTTACAATTGGTGCTGTACAATAAAATAAAAGGAATAAAACAAGAACACCTCAATCAAAAATAAACCAACAATGAAATAAGAAACAGAGCAGCAAAGACAGTACCAGTAGGCCTACGGTTGAGGCAGAAGATTTGGCACAGAATCTTTCTTCTACTGGCCACCTGATCATGTAAAATCAAACACAATTGGGGAACCCATTGGCAAAACAAAGGAAAAACCATGCCCATGCATTTTTTCTTCCGCTGTCTTTTTAATAGCTTTGTGCTTTTAGCTTGCACGGGGAATTTATACAATCAAACAGATGAAAGCAAATGTTATGTAATCAATGTACTTGCTATTATTTGTGTATTTTGATTATGGAAGAGTAAGGCTAATCCTCTATAGGCTACAGTGGAAATATTGCCCTGTGTGATGCAGCTATACAGTACATTGATGCAGACATGCATGGTAATCTCCACAATCCCCTCCCTATTGTAATGAGATTTCTTTTTCGTTTGAGATTTGTTTTTATGGAAATGTCTTGAGTATTAAGCTTATTACACTTGTTTACAATAAGGCCCACCATTTTCAATTCATCAGAACATTTAGAGACTTACAATTATACACTTCTATATAAAAATCAGGAATGATTGAATGTAATATGTCAGGTATATCAAGTTAGTTTCAGCCTTCTAGTGGAATCTGATATTTCCTCTTGTAGCCTACTGTGTCTTATGGGTTAAGAATTGCATAATTATGTACCATAATATGACATAAGATTCAGGAATACCCCAAAGATGTATAAGTTTGTAGTAGGCTATAAGGATATAATGTAACCTTAAGAGGCAGGCAGGCAGCAGGCATTTCTCTGGCAGAGGATGGGGTTTGACACACATTTACGAAGTGAACACTAATGGTTATAGATGTGACGTGTAAATGGTTCAATTGAATAACAACATTGCTGTAATTTGCATCAGTTGAGTCCCAGTTTCAATGTATTGATTTATAAACACACAGTATGCAGGCAAATGGTTTGGGATACTTGCATGGACAGTGGTTTATATGAGTTTAGTTGCTTAAAGTAACTTTGACTATCAACTTTATCTGTCTAGTGACTTTGTCTGTCTAGTATTGTTTCACTGGGAAAACAGAAAACAGGGTCTCAGCAGCATGTGGTGTTTGTTACAATGGCAAAAGAGCTTGTTCTCTCTCTCATTTTATACTGGTTGGTGATTTTATACTGGCCCAGGCTTGTCACAATCTCCACGACACGCCTCCAATATCTACTGCCACTCCCACCATCCATCATCAGCACTGGAAAACACTAAGGCCCTCATTTATCAATCAAGTGTAAAATCTGCCACAGATTCGAGTGCAGGTTTCGTAGTACACCCACGTCGCCACGGCATTTATAAAGTGATCGCAAACAGCTGATCCTTCCTTAATTACGTTCTGACGTTAATAAATGTCACGGCTGAAATCTATCTGGCACGCCCTATTAAATCTAGCCTCGCCCTCGTTTTTGCGACATGAACAACGGCAATACATTTCCTGAAACCATGGTTACATGAAAAAATAGGTTTCTCCCGTGCCTCGCACTGCTCGCAGTCGTTAGTCACTGCAGTGGCCGGGCTGTCAACTGTCATTATATGAATGTGCAGCCAAAACCGTATATAGCCTCATGTGTGGCTGGTGGTGGGCTGGCTGGGTAATATACATATCTCCGATGCAGTTCCCACTTGCGCTGGCAGCCTGGCACGGTACATTTGGCATTCGAGCAACGCGTCGGGTTTATTATATTGCACATATACCGTAACTCCAGAAAGACATCGGCCTGCTGTAGATTAGGCTACAGTAGGCTATACCACGTTGGGACTCCGCAGCTGAGCTGCAGCACTGCTGCACTATACTCTCCAACGTCCCATCATGGAAATATTTCAGCACAGACAGCCCAAATCCTCGCATGTATGCGCTCATGCAAAACACTGTTTAAATGGCTTAAGCATCTCTTGCAACATTGTTTTTAATTGCGCGATTTTATCTCCTACTAATTTCATATGACACATGTATTCCTTAACATTTTTATTTATTTATTTTTTACATGTAGCCCATATACATTATACATACCTTTTATATAAACATTTTAGGAGTGAATACATATATGTTTAGATGCCTGTGACAGCCTCTCAGCTGGTCAAACAATGCTGCTCCGACAGAAAAACAGCCAAGGACAAAGCTACGCCAGCTGCCGAGCAGACGTGGGTTTTGAACGTTGTCACGTTCAATTTCAAGCTTTGCCGGAAATGTTAAATGTCGAAAATGTCGGTAATTTCGGCGTGCGCCCATATTTTGGCGTACGCACGGTTGATAAATGAGGGCCTAACAGTGGATTATACACAGACCAAATCACCCCTAGGGCCACATAGGACCGTAACACAGAGCTCAAACAGTTTTATGATACCATAGAAAATGTGTATAATTATTTTGGCCACAGCATTAAACAGTGGGCCATGCTGACTGGCATCATTTCCACAGACGATTTATCTCACCCAGGCATCACGTCGAAGCGATTATGAACTACCTCAAGCTTCACACGCCAATACAAATGAAACTACTATTTGAATAAAGATTGTACACATCAGTGAAATTAACCTCTGGGAAAATCCCTAATTGAGAGTGTAGGCCTATACTGTATGCAGTCAATACGTCTGGGCAACCTTTGAACAAATAATTTCATCAATTGGGCTTAGTAGCATGGTGGTGATCAGCTTGTGGCACTGTTGATGAGTTATGGATGAGGATCCATGCCTCTTCTGTTATTATCCCAAACTCAAACCCTGATCATATATTTTTTGTCCGGTGGGGATGTGTTTCCTCATTCTGGTAAGACTGAATTAAACATGAAAATGAATAGCCAAGACCAGAATCCTACACCTTAATAACTTCACCGGAAAGATGAAACCATGTAAAACCTTTAACCCAGGTATAAAAGACTCACTCTATGAAAAATAGTGCTGAAAGACCTGAAAGGATTTGGACACACAGGCAAAGGACGCGTAAAGTATTTCCAAGTTATCTTTAGTGAGTAAATTCAGATCCAGAGCGTGTACAGTTGTAAAGGATAGAGGAGAGAGAGGTCTCCAATAGGACCAATGTCATCTCATAGGCACAAACATTTATACCAAAAAATATGTCATAGTCTCAAGCGTTATTCATAGTCTGATTTATCGGTGGTGAGGTGACCACCGAACTACAACATGACATCACGAGCCGCGGTGAAGAGCAAACCACCGCCACCACCCCCAACCCTTCTCTCTGTTTTTACTCACCACCGCTCAACGTTATTTCAGCTCCGGTGGTCACCTCACCACCGGAGCGGTGGTCAGTGGTCACCTCACCACCGAAAATACAGACTATGAATGAGCCTTCAGTCCCCAGTTGTCACATTTCAATAGGTTGAAATGTCATATCATCGTGCTGTCATCGGGTGACAGTTGGTCTGAAGCCTGTTTTTTATTTCAGTCACATTCCTTGATTATCCGTTTTTTGTCTCTTTATCTGGGGTGAGAGGGTATGGTGCTGTTCTCATCTTTAAGGCCATTAGGTTGTTGTTATGTTGTCGTCATGTTTTTAGGCCATTTATCATTTTCCTTGGTATAAGTGACATCTGCAGTGGATGACAACTGATAGCAAACTCAGTACACACGTAAATATACTTATTACATTTTTTTCTTTTTTTTTGCTATCTCCTTTATTTTATATTTTTTATGGACAGTAGGCTGACAGGAAACGGGAAGAGAGATGGGGGGGTGACATAGAGGGGTGACATGCAGTAAGGGCCGTCGGGATCGGGATTCGAACCCGCGGCACACTGGCTGGATTAACAGCCAAGGTGCCTGGACCGCTGAGCCACGGCCCAGGCCTGTATATGACATCATGGTATGACAGGGATGTCCTGTGCATACAAGAGACAATACAAGGTATTTTTAACATTGTTATAAGATGTGAACATAAAAATATGAAACAATAAAACATAATTAAACAAAATACCTATCAACTCCCACATCTGGTCACATATTAGGCCATGTTAAAAATCTACATTTTTTTTCCCGACTATCAAGGCTCCTTCTCAGTTTTTACCCAGTAGCGACATCTGTATGCTGGGTTTAGACAATATTCTAAAAGTGACTAGTGGGCAGGCAAAATATGGCTTATAATGTAGGTCGATAACTCATGGAAAGCATAAAAAGACTGTATAAAGGACTGTATACTGTACTGTATATACGTAACATAAGTGTGAACAGGGCAGTATTATAAGTGATGAAGCAGAAACATTAATTCACAAGCTCCCCGTAGATGCATCACGATCATTGCAATCTTAGAATCCCATCGTCAATATTCGGGAAAACAGCTGCCCCTGTTTCAACAGTCTGTCTTGAGAGACTACGATCATTGTAGGCCTACCAACATGTGTGTGTACTGTGTGGACAGAGAGCAACGGGCCCTCTCTGTCAAATGGACCAACCTGTCTACTGGTTTTCATGTGTCTCTCCCGTAGTCTTTTTCCTGAATTTCTCCGTTCTCCTTATTTCTCTTTATTTCTCCTTCCGTCCTCTCTCCTCTCTCCTGAGGCTTTTACTTACTCATGTGTTTCCTGGTTGTTCTGTCGGTATCTGGGGAATCTTAAGGTCAAATCATACCTGTGCTAGTCCCACATCTGGCGCGCTATAGCATGGATTTAATTTGGTCGTTTTTGGTTTGGGGTCCTTTCCGATATATGCATTCAGAGTTATATGTAAGGCCAGGGGGTCAGTTAACCTTTGGACCATCGTAGCATGGGACGACAGAGAGACTAGCTCATGGCTCTCTTGGAGCAACCACGGAACTTGCACAGAAAAATCTATCTAATGGTTAAGATGAGTCTATTTGTAATGTTTAGAGCACGATGATCATGGTACATACTTTGGGACAACACATGAAAAAGACCTCTTTCTTCATCAGTTATGATACGTCATACCCACCTGTTCCTTGTGTCTCATGACAGTCAGTGATGGAGCCTGTCTGGTAGCCTAATGGTCAGGATGGGATGGAACATTTCCCCTCTTTTTTTTCCTTTTTTCTTTTTTTTCTTTATTGGCCAACTGACAGAACTCAAAATTCAGAGAACGCTGTGTATGGTGCAAGCTTGCTCTCTGCGATCTTCTCCGCAAAGGAATAAGTCAAAATATGTTCTATAAACATTTAGAACCTTTATTGGCCACTAAATCAGACAAGAACTCCAAATTCTTTGAGAACGGCTGTGTATGGTGCAAGCTTGCTCTCTGCGATCTTCTCCGCTTTCTTTCTCATGGTGATCAAGGCCTTTTTCTTTTTGTAGTGGAGCTTAGACTTCTCTTTTCTCTTCTCCTCCAGAGTGGCTGTGATAGCCTGATACTTCCAGCCAACCTCATGGGCCAGGCGCCCAAGGAGGGCATACTTGCGAGTGGGCTTCAGGCGCACAATCTTGAGGGCAGCTGGGACGACCATACGCTTCCTCTTATCGTATGGAGGGGGGACACCATCAAACACCTTCAGTCTGTCCAGTGCAGACTGTCCTCGCTTAGTTTTGTGAGGAAGCATACCTCTGACAGTCCTCCAGAAGATCTTACTGGGAGCTCTGAAGTGGTATGGTCCACGGGAGGGATTGGTGTTCATCCTCTTACGCAGGAAAGCCAGGTACTTCAGTTTGTTGCGGTAGAAGTTTCCAGAGATGTTGATTCCCTCACATCTCACCACTACCACCTTGTGGCCCAGCAGGACCTGTTTAGCCACAATGGCAGCAAGACGCCCCAGTAGATGGCCTCTGCCATCAAGCAGCAGAACCTTATTGAACCGGTCCGCCATGATGTCCTGTGCCAAAAAAATGTTTCTTGCTTCCAGGAAGAAAAAGGGGGAGGTCTGTAGCTGGTCCGCTCGTGTTTTCCTAAAGTTCACAGGCCAGCTGTGTTGAAATGTCATATCATCGTGCTGTCATCGTGCTGTCATCGTGCTGTCATCGGGTGACAGTTGGTCTGAGGCCTGTTTTTGACTTGCATTAATGCAGGGCAGAATCAAAGCACGATGAACGATGCAAGTTGGAAATGCATGCTCCTCCCCAGACATTAAGTCTGTCTCCCTTTTATGCCCATATATGGAGTTCTTTGAAAGGCATGCCCAAATATGGAGTATATGCAGGCAGCTTGTGGAGTTCTGTGTCAGGAATGCTCAAATATGGAGTGTTGTGAGGTCAGAACAGCCCAGCTCCATATATGGACAATGGGCAGGGGCCCGGTCCAGAGCCCGGGCAGAGGCCTTTTTGGGGCGGTTCTGGACAACCGTGGGTCCGACCTGTTGAATTTGAAGTCGGTGGGGCTAACGCTTCTCAAGTTACGTAGATTACACACACACACACACATACATACAGACAGAGACTTGGTGCATATAGATAGATAGTGATCTTACGGCCGGCCCAGGCTGAGCTGTGCTGTGCCAACTGCTGCTGAAAATGTTATAAGACCTATAGGCCTATTCTTTATTTTGTTCTATTGTGTTCGCTACAGTATTATCCCAGGGCTGAAAATGTTTAAAATTGTACCTAGCGGCGCACTTGAGGAATAGAGGGGAGGAATTGGAACTGGTATGTTTTAAAATATAACTGCATTATGCTACTGATGTGTGCAACACTCTTGAAAACAAAGTCTTGCATTGTGGGTTTGAGCCTGCAGGCACCTTTTGATGTCAATCAATCAAGTCACCTTAATTTAAGTGGCAGGTGGCAAAAAAATACATTTTTATATTTAAATTATATATTTTTTTGGGGGGGGGGATGTCATGTGATCCACCTGCACCGCCTTTGTGATCTATACTGGTACTGTAGATCACAATCTACCTTTTGGGCACCCCTGGACTAGATGTTTTTTGTCTGCACTCCATCATATTACAGAATATCAAGGTGAGATACTGTAGCAATTAGTGTGGCAACCAGACTAGTAATTGTAACAGTTTCTTTTTAGAGTAACTTATTTTGATGCACTACTCCTCCCAGTTTTGACTGTACGCACTTGAGCCATATGTCAAATCGACCGGGAAAAATCAGGAATCATGTACTTTGCCAAGAGAGATTTTGTATAGTTTAATTGATATGCAAAATCTCATGTACAGGATATATTAAGCTCATTTGTGCTAAACTAGTTATCAAATCTACATCAAGTGAGAATACAACAGGACCAGATAGATACTATATGTACAGCTTGGAGGGGTGGGAGTTAGTATAGATTTTTAAGTCTGCAGCTCCTGTCCACTCGAGCAGTGGTTTAACCCTGTAACACCAAGCGTTGCAATAATACAACAGATTAAAAAAAAAAAAAAAATCACCTAAACATAATCATTGATGTTCATTGCAATGCCATTGGTCAAATTTGCATATAAATACCCCCCAGAGGCTGAAATTCAAAATCTCTGGACTCCATGACATTTAACCCTGATAAGTACGTAAAATTGAGGCTGTGGCTCAGGAGGTAGAGCAGGTCATCCAAATGATCCCTGGGTCGGCGGTTCAAATCCCGGCTACTCCTGTCCAGTAGTAAAGTCCTAGTAGTAAGGTTGAAATCTCTTTTTTGCAAGTAGAAATTAACCTGCGTGTTACAGGGTTAAGCCTTTTCATATCAAGGTTCATTATTTATCCTGCATTTCAGCCACAGACTATTTGATAAGATGCATTCTCTCAGACCCAACTATCCAGGTCTTAATTATTGAACAGAAACTGCATTCAGTGAACCACTGCCGACTGCCCTCTATAGCAGTGATCATTACTTAATAAAAATGTTACAGCTAATTCTGGATAGCACAAGTCACCTAAAGATATTGCACCTCCTTCCAGGTGATATGGCTAATGAGCAAGTGTAGAGAAACCTGTGTAGTTTCCTTGTGAACCACAATAAAGTTTAGATTTTATATTAGTATAGTATTGGTCTGGTTCCATAAATAGTCAGAGCATAGGTGTCAATTCAGCTGGTTGAAGCTAACTCTAATTTGCGACAAAATCGAATACATTACATCATTTGAAAAAACATTTATTTAAAAAACATGCACTAAAATGTGCAATTTGAAGAGAGAACATGCATTTCCACTGCTAAAAACGAATGTCTGGTCAAACAATTAGACAAACATAAAACACGACAGTAATGTGGTTAAAAGAAAATTGTCGTCTGCCATAAAATAAAAATAGTGCCAAATAATGCCTTGTTGAGACACCAGTGAGGTGGTCCGATCAGTTCCTGGTGTGCTACTACAGTAGGACCATCAACGACGACTGACTGTCGAGTTCAGCTGTCCTGTCTTCATGTTGCTTTGTGCCGCCTTGGATAATTCACGCTGCAAGGAAAAGATGCACTGATGTCAGTCTACATTTCAGCAATTTGACCTTAAGATTTTAGTCAACTTCTACATGTGAAATATGAATTTTATGATGAATGAGTTCTACTTTACAGGTACAGCCCAGTTAATGATCAACACATTGTGTGCATGGTAGGAACCCATCAATACAATAAAATAATAGAAACTTTGACCATGGTGTAGGACATTTGAGTTCTGACGTCATTGCAGCAGAGAGATCGAGACAACGCACATAAGCATTTGGATTGCAGCTTTTACCACTTGAACCCCTGCATGTCTAGTCTGGCTCACAAGTTGTGCTGCAATGTATGGAGCTGGTAGCTTGTCAATTTTCACTTAAGATTTTGTGTAAACATAAAAACTAAAAGCCGTCCAAGTAGAGTGTTAGTTATTACGGGGCTTAATTAAGTGGCTAATGGCAACAATCATATTAGAGATAATTAAACACACATTTAATAGTTTAGGATGAAATGTGCTTTAATTAACAAAGCTCCATAGGAGGGCGTACCATATTAACAGTATCATTTATTTATCAAGTAGGCAGGTGCTTCAAAGAAAGTGGGACTTGAATACTAAAGACAAGGCAGCAAACAGAGCACTCAAATTAAAAATGAGAGGGTGGTTAAAAATAGTTGTACTGCATTTATAAATGTTTGGCTTCTTTTAACTTTTATAAATAAAGTTCAACTATTTTTATCCAACTTCTCAACCTTTTGAGTGCTCGGATCGCCACCTTGTCTTGGGGGGAAAAAAAAAAAGAGAAAAAAAAACTCACTGCAAATTCTGAATAGCTCCCGGTCCCGGCCAATGAGTTTGAGCTGAAGGTGACATTTGAGGTGCCGTCGTTTCTCAAGGCACCAAGCGGAGGTCTAGTGAGGTCCTTGTTTCTGTCCAGTGCACGAGGATGAGTCTTCCCCAACCCATGGCTTTTCTCACCCTGGGAGGAACACCAGAGTTATATATATATCTTTTCACACAGCCTCTGGTTGAAAGCAATTATGGTCCAAAATGTATCCATAATGTCATGTCAATCTAAATGCCCCTTAAAAAAAAAAAAAAAAAAAAAGAAGGAGGGATTTCACCCCATTGTAAGCATGGGAGTATAATTATGGAAAAGCCTAATGAATATAATGCTGTCTGCTCACACGGCCGAGGAACGCACATACAAAGATGCCATTGCCTGGCCCTGTATAGTCAAATAAATAGATTAAGGAATAATGTGCCTTTTTTTTTTTTTTTCTGTATACAATTAAGATTTAGATAATTCACATCCCTAACCCAAAGCTGCTTTACATAAATGAAAATCAACCAACTTAAAAGTAAAAGCACTCGATCATCATGGCAGGCAATCAGTATGAGCATACCTGGCTAGAAGACATTGGAGGCCTGTGGACCGTCATCTTGCAGCTAGCTGATCCAAAGGCTGAACTGAAGGTGCTGTTGGGAGTTGCCAGTGTTGTGCTGCTGGCAATCTGGGGGGCGAGAGGAGAGGGTGGCGTCAATTTAGTACATTCACATACAGAATGATATAATGAGTTGACCCATCGAAGAACGCATCATGCCCCTTGCCCTGGTGACTGATATTGTCTTATGTATGAGGGGGCTGTCATTTTCCAATAATTATCCTGAGACGATGAAACCATTAGGAAATCCTAAAAGTCAACTCACCTTTTAGGACAACATCTCATGATTGAAAATGTGAGGTTTGTATCGTCAGTGTTGCTGCCGTTTTACAGTTTTGAGGCCTTTGCATTTATGAAATGTCTGCTTCTGAACATCAAGCAAAGACACTTTAATCTTAAAATAATTAGTCAACCAAAAATAGCAGAACTACAAGCTCCCAAAACTAATGCTGCACGATTCTTGCTCAAATGTGAATCTCGATTTCCCTCCACAAGAATTGAGATTCTCACACGATTCCCATTTTTTTCATGAAGATATTTATTCTCTTTCATAAGTCAGTAGTTGCGGATTATACTGCATTCAAAATATGGCACCTGGAGCCAACTACTGTGGCTTTAAACAGACCGCAAAGTGCTTGACTTAAAAACCTATTAGTCTCTTCGTAGCAAACATAAATGAACTAGAAAGTGCCCTTCTGGGCACAGGTTTCCACCAGGATAGGAATGTAGGACATTGCAGCTTGCCTTCATAACCTGTCTTGAATCTTGATCACATGACTATGGAGATCATGTGTACAGATTTGCGTGAAATTTGGATAAAATCTGAAGGAGTAATAGAAAATGTGTTTTACATATGTCGGCCTCCTGGTGGCGCTATAAAGAGCAGATGTGAAAAATTCCAGGCAAAGGTTTTTCCTTGGCCTCTAGGGAGTTGGCATACAAAGTTATCCACAGATCCGTGCAGTTAGAGGTAAAAACACTTTTCGGCCAGTTATAGCGCCACCTTGAGGCTGAGTTGAAATTGTTCATGTGGCATTTCGTCCTCGGCCTAGTGGGAATGTGGGTGCACAATTTCACGGAAATCACGCGATGTGTTCATGATTTGCAGCATTTTGTTTGAAACCGAGCACTCCTGTGAACTTTGGAAGCCAATCTTAACCAATCAGGATGGAGTCTGAGAAATCTGAAAGACGGGTTTCGTTGAATGACTCTAGAGAGACTGTACCAATTTGCGTGATGTTTGGACAAAATCTGTAGGTGTACTGTGCAAAAACTTGTTTTGCACAAAGCGGCCTCCTGGTGGCGCTATAACAGGCCGTTCTGGAAAGTTTGGGGCAGAGGTTCATCGTTGCCATCCAGGGAGTGTGTGCAAAATTTGGCATCGACCGGGTTAACGGTGGCCGAGATTAGCTGCTCATGGACACACACGGACGTACGGACGGAGTGCAAAACATACTCTCCCCCCATGCCTTCGGCCTGGTGGAGACAATTAGACAGCCAACCGATTTTGTTACGGCAATATTAGCCTGTCCCAGCCAGCCTGCTTTCTGGTCTAGAGGGAGGGAGCAACCCCTGGTGAATATTGGTTCACCGATCTGAGCCCCCACCCCTGCGTCCCTCTGAGGTAGTAATCAGCGGAGGAAAGAGACGCCCCTCTGCACTGTAGTTCACTTCCACTCCTAGACCAGGAAATGTCTCTCGTTCCCCCAGGCTTTCATTTTTTTTGAGCTGAACGCGAACGAAAATAAAAGTCTGGGTACCGAGGCTATAAGGCAATATCGATTAGTTCCATTTCACAGCAAAGTCTTACCTTTCTCATTTTGGCAGGTGTGGCGCTGGCCTTCGATGGAGTGGGTACCAGCCGCCTCTTGGCAGGAGTCAATATTGTAGTACCGAATCGCATATCCTCTTCCTTCTGCTTGATCTTTTTCTGTTGCTGTTGAGAACAATTTTTTTAAATAGTTTCCAAATGAGACTAGACTTAAATAGACAGTTTAGTCCATGTGGTTTACCCTCTCCTGCTTTTCCAGCTCCTTCTCCATCTGGAGGTCGTTCCACTGCATTTGGACGTACTCGATAAACTGCTGCCCGTTAACCAAGAACTCCCTGCCGTGCTCCTGTTGCCATGCCTCAACCTGAGCCTTGAGGGTCTTCTCCAGCTGGAGAAGAGGACAATGTTGACAGGGGCCATTTTCAGTCAGTGATATTTCACTAAATTGGTCATTTATCGCCTACGCAGGATTTTGTGAACCCCCCAGACAGTTTAAGTTGCTCGATTCTGTATTTAGATATTTGTATAAGAAGGGGGCGTCTGATAAAATAACCCATTGTAAACCTCCCATTTTAACTTCCATGTTAGTCATCGAAAACACCCGTCCTTGATTCTGGCAACTCATACTGTCCAAATATGTGAGGGGGCCATGTTTTTCCAATGGCTTTATTCCATAAAGTTTATTAAAAGTTATTAATTCCCCCCCCCCCCCAGGGGCAGGGGCAGGTGGGCAAACACCTGCTCACCTTTGTCTCATAAAATGTTATTCCATATACTTAATGTCTATAATGACATGCCCACAAGAAATGGTAACAGGATTACCACTATATGCACTGGTGTGTTGAACAAAAATATCTGCTTTAAAGAGCACCACCTAGTGGCCACTGCCCAATACAAACTATACAGTAGCTTCCCAAACCTAGTCCAGCTGGCACATGCCAAATGTAATTTCATTATCAACAAGTAGGCTTTGAAGTGCATTTGAATAGCAACCGTTTTGGGTTTCGGTGAGCATTAACAATTTCTCACCTTGGACAGAGATTTCTGCACATCAGCCCTTTGTTTCTGCTCTTTAAGAAGGTTCCCTCCTCTGTTGTTCAATCTGGAGGGATCATTGGCCTTTTTCTAAAGTGGAACAATGTGCATACAAGGAGTTATGCTACTGTACACAAATACAATGTACACAATGGTGGCATTACACTGGGGGTAATACATCTACTCTGGCTTTTGTGTGCACCACAGACAGTTTCCCTTGATTCAATATTCATTTGATCAGACTGCACAAGCCCATTCAATAAAATGTAATATAATAAATTCAGAATAAAACAATGTACGTATAAATCAATATTGAAAAAAGGGTGTAAACAGCTGTGTTACACTAGATAGGAATACCATCTTGTGAAACTATAAGATTTTCTGTCAGATAGTTATACATCCATACAAGCATGCTTTATACTAAAGACAAGTAGCAGCAATTTATTTAAATGCAATTGAATTAATGTTAGTTGCTCCGTTTATATGAACAGTATTTCTATGTATTCACCAAAACAAGTGACATGCCTTTTCTGCCTCCTCGCATTCTCCAGCATAGTAATGTTATGGTTAAACTAGTCACATAACTACCTTGTAGACTTCACAACTAGTTACCCTAGTGACATTTAGGCCATGCAGTGAAAGTTTACACGATTGTCAGATAACCAATTTCACTGTATAGTCATACTGACACAGAAATGCAAGCATTTGAATTTGGCTAATGAGTAATACAAACATTGGCGTTTGACAAATATTCTGAGGGCACCGTCTGATCAAATGCATATGAAATATCTAAACACCACAAAACTTAAAAATAGTGCACACAAAAGCTTGAGTAAATGTTAATGACCCCAGAAGTGTTTGAAAGTGAAATGCCCTTTAGTACAGTGCATAATCATTCTTCACCACGTTTTACATACTGTACACATTTTTTAAATGTTACCTGAAATTCTGTGACAGGTTCAATTTCATTAAATTAAGAAGTTAAGAATGTTAAGACCATGGTTTTTCAATAACCCAGATTTCTTTGAAACATAGTTTGAGGTTTTAGTTATGATTTTGTCCAAGAGGGTTCCATACATCTATATCCCTATCCAACAACACAAGCTCAAGACAGTACTCACATCAAGCTCCACAAACAGTTCCCAGTTTTTGTGCCAGTGTTCAACTCCCTCAAACAGCTCACAGTGATCCTCATAGTACTTCTTGAGAATCACTACCTCTTGTTCGTGCAGGCTGAGGAGCTCCTCTGTGAAGTTGTCTTAAGAAAGATGCATTTGTTATCGTTTGCATTCAAGGACCACAAAGGACAAAACGTTGTGACAGACATGTACAAATCTAGTCATGCATTAGCACTTTAAAAAACAATCAATGGGGGTGTCTGGTCAGCCACTCACCACTATAATAAGGAGTGAAGGCCTGTCGCTGCTCCTGGCTATAGAGACATTTGTCCCACAACAAGACGACCTCCGCTCTGACAACCTCTGTGAAGGTTTTAATGCTCTTCAACTTGAGCTCATGCAGCCGCTGCAGCTCATCTTCTAGCTGGTCAGACATAAGACAAATAAATTGAGGGAATGACCTTCAGGAAATGTTGACAATGTCCACCACACACGCATAACTAAAATGCCTTACTGCCGCTCTATTCCGCTTCTTGGAGTTGACCATGTGGACAGACATGGCGTCCCTCTCTTCCTGAGGATTCTTCAGTCGCTCCCACAAGTCCTGGATCTTGTTACGAACTGTACAACAATGCTGCTCATTCTGCAGTTTTGCAGTTTCCATCTGGTGGAACAACAAAAAAGGAAGGGTACGACTTACAGCAATGAGAGATTGTAGATTTTTGGTGAAGTGATTTGGTGTAGAGAGAAAAAAAGGACTAATCCAAGCCCCTGGGGAATTCCAGTCAACTAAGTATTTAGTGGTTAAGTGCAACTGTACCTGACTGAGGTGGAGTTTGAGCCCGTCGAGGTTGTTGGAGGAAAGGCAGAAATGCCCCTCGTCCTCACACAACACCTGCTTCTCGAAACTCGTTTCAGGGACCAACTCCAGATCACCCATGCATGATAGGACCCGCTTCTTCATGCTGATGAACTCCTCATGTCGACGATCCTGAACAAGCAGACAGAAGGCAGGATGCCATTTAGCTCAATTAACATTTAGCCTGATTAACAGTTACACAGGTTGAACAGGAAGAACCCAGGTACTAAACACGTTTTGATGATGGCTATATAACAGCAATGCAAAATGCACCATTAGGCCCCTGCAAAGGGTCAAGTGCAGACATTTACAAAACAGATGAAACATCAAGAATTAAACCTTCTCTTTGGCTAGGTCATCCAGGTATGAGCGGTAGCCCCGTAGCTGCTCCTGGGAGGGTATATCATCATGGCTGATCACATAGGGAGAGGAGCACATCCGGTCACACAGCTCACGGTCTTTAGACACAAGAGCAAGGAGCCCCTCCATCCTGTCACTCTTCTGTCTCCTCAAATCCTCCACACATGTGCGAGTTGCCTTCTCCAGCTGCAGCATGGTGCCTCCCTTTTCCGCCTAAAGTCACAGTGACAAAGATGAAAGTTTCACCAAGGATTTTAATGGCCTTCCTAAAACATATGAATGATACTGGGGGGGGGGGGGAGACAAGAGTCTGAATGGGGATGTACCTCAAAAGGGGGCATCTTAAGTTGTTCACACAGTGAATTGACCTCCAGCTGAAACAAATTTATGTTTTCAGCCATTCTCGTCTTCATTTCATCCTCTTCTTCAATCATTTGGTCCAGCAATCCCTTTAAAAACAAATTAGTTTTTTTAGCTCTCCAGTTGCCCAGGGCCAAATGGCAGACTTTTTGCCAGGCAATGTGGTACTCACTTTAATGTGTTTAGACACAATATGAGTCCTCTCTACACGCTGTTCTTCTAGGATCCCCACATCCTCCCAAATGTCCTGAAGTTTAAGCAAGGCTCTGCGGAGGTAGGTGACTGCCTCCTCTGCATGGACTTCACTGAAATTTAATAAGTGAATTAGGATAATGTTCACATGTCAAGATCAACAGATACTAGTAAATTAAACAGATACTAGTAAATTAAATTGCATTCAGGCACAGACGGGATTAAAACACAAATCTGTCAAAAAACAGTGTCACGGAATACACAGGTAACTAATGTTGAATTAAGACTACAGGGCAGTTTGTTTTGTACATATAAAGCAAGTCAGACTCATCACATCAGACTCGACAAAATACATCTAGTCCAAGATCCACTCATCTCACCAGCTGGCAGCTGAGCTAAATTTCGTTGTGTGGACAGTGGTGTTCCAAACGGGGCTACAGTCTCACTAGAATAATTCAACAGAGCTTTATTGGCATGAGAAAACATACGTTTACATTGCCAAAGCA